>NC_050479.2:101230504-101530504 GCF_012460135.2 Molothrus ater | reverse complement strand
GCAGCCTGCATGGGCAGGAAAGCACAGGACTGGCTTCAAAGCCGAATCTGGGTGCCTCCCAGAGGAGCTCTGACTCGGACTGGGTATGGAGATAGTGGTGTGGGACCCTGCAGTTCAAAGCTGGCAGAGGTGATGTGGTGTGGAGGTTCATTCATGAGACCTTATGTACTGCTTGATCATGTTGGATAACTTGTCTCATTACAGAAGGTGTGCAGAACAAGCCCACTAGATTTTTTTTTCCTATGACCCTGAGTATTTTCTTCCAAGTATCATGCTTGTGCAAAGGGCTGACTTTGGGGCGAGCATCTAAATGGCTCATACTGTCCTTTAGTCTTATTGTTTTCCTGGCATCTAATTTTGCTCTGGTGCTTGTAAATTTGGCTGAATTAAGTCTGATCCTATTTAAAAACAGGCCAAAAAAAAAAAAAAAGGTGCAGGCATCTGCCTCTATATCCATCCCTGTATGTATGCAGAGGAATGTTCCTTGATATCAACCCATTACTGCAAAAATCAGAGAAGACCTTGAACCAATGCCTAGGGTTGGATGATGGTCTGAGACAACTGGTTGGGTAGGAGGGGTTGTGGTCTCCTCATCTTGACCTGCCCCACTTTGGCCATAGGAGGCCCAGGAGGTCTCCTCCTTGTGTTGGGTAGAGCAGCAAGGAGGTCTTGTCTCATGCTTCTCCCTGAGAAAGATGCTAGTGTGGCTGGAACCTTGAAAGGCTGTCCTGTGCTGAAATGTCTTTTCTAATGTTACTTCATCAGTAAGAAGTTCGGGATGAAGATGATTTTCCTCAGCTTTACCTTGGAGTTAGTCCTACACTGCACATGAGGGTTACCAGACCTGAGTTCTGCTCTGGGGTGGGCAGCCTGGGAGCTCCTGTTTTGGGAGAACAGGATCAGGCTGGCTGCAATGCGGTGCTGTCTCTTGACAGAGTTGATTGGGAGGTGAAGGTCTGGGCTTGCTTATATGAAAACCCTTCTTTCAGAGCTCTCATGTGCTCTGGACACAGTGATGAGCTGTAGGAGGATGGGTCATTTTCTCTTGTCCAGACCTGTTCAGTGTTGCTAACTTAAATCTAAGCTTGTTGGCTGCTCTGGGACAGTGGGGTTTTGTGGCTACCTCCCTTTAACACACATACTGCTGTGAGTGTGGAGACTGAGGGCTGAGTTTAGTGCTGAGAGTAAATCCAGAGCTAACATAAGTAATCATGACAGATTTGTTTCCTGGGTCTGGAGAAACCCAGCTCCTTTCTAAAAGAGGATAGAAATTTTTATTTGCATGTCCCTGTTCAAAATATTGTTGATTTCCAGTCATAAACACACCATACTGCAGATAATGTAATTGAGTAGCTTCCTGGGACAGGAGCAAACTGTTCTAAACTGTGTACAGGGCAGGATAACTATACTCTGCACTAATTGCTCATTACTTTCTTAAATTGTTTACTCTGTAGTGAATATACTTGTGCTTGGGGCACCCAAGTAAACCCAAGACACCAAAGAACTTGTGTTGCTCAAGGGGTTTTACAGGTGCTCCTGCGAGCTGTGTGGGCTCCTGCTCTTGCATGGGTGGCTAAATCCTCCTGAATATTCTAGTACTGGTATGTTTTTCTTGTCTATCTTTGTTCCAATTTCCGCTTCTTTGCAAAATACATGGTCAAAATGTCCATTTGCAGTTTATGCTTTGATGGATCTAATACAGTTTTCTTCCAAATAAGCCATGTGAAGCTGTTTAATTATTGGCCAAGAAATAACATGCTAATTGTCTGGAAAAGGTGGCAGATGAAGCTTGGGTTTAACAAGGTTTCAGTGTATTTTTAACTATATGTAACACTTGTACTTCTTCTCAGTTAATTTCCTTTGCTGACATTTAATTAAGTCATGTCAGTTGGGTGCCCACATGTGAAGTCCTGTTTACTTCCACTCTTGGGATCTTTGATTCTACTTCCCTGCCTAGATAAATGTTGTTTGTGTAATTTATCTGAAATAAACTGTGCTAGAAGAGCACCAGATGCTGAGTTGGTAATGCAGGAATCAAATGCTTGGTCAAACCATTTGCTGATTCCAGATCTCCTTGGTAGCAACTCCTGTGTTTGATGTTAAATGGAACTAAATGATAAAAGTATGGTGAGCCCATCACCAGTTGCAGGATAGCTGGCTAATGTCCCTGAGCTGCCTTGGAAGGCTGCAGATGACTGCCATCTCTGAGCAGCATGGAGTTCTCCTGGAGAAGTTGTCACTCTGTCCATTGTGACAAGGAATGTCCTTGAGAGCCATGCCTGGCTTAGTGCAGGGAGTATCCCATCAGCACTCCAGGGAATGGGCTGCAGTGTGAGCTGGAGACCAGCTCATCTGAGACCAGGAAAGCTGTTGGTACAGTATGTCTTGTGGAGATATGGTTTGCCAAGGGTGACCCCAAGAGTCATGGAATGGCTTGGGTTAGAAAGTATCTTGATGGTCATCTAGTTAAGGCTCCCCAGTCAGGCTTTCCAGTTCTGGGACAGGTACCTGGAAAATGCTCCAGGGGCTGTGCAGTGTGGCCAGCTCAGGATCAGCTACTGTCGTCAGCGGCAGAAGATGGAGGTTTGGGTTTCTTCAGGATCCAGGATATTTCCTTGGGGAAAGACTGATAGGAATGTATACAAATTATAGTTATGTCTACTGGGCCCTTCTAAAGTAGGTTATAAGGATAATCTGTTCCCTGAAAGTTACAGAAGATGCCTTGGGTTTTTAATATGTGAAAGGTGCTTGGTGTGGGCCCACAGGTGAGTCATTAGGAGGAAGTATTTTCTCTAATGGACTGAACTCAAATGTCAGTGTTGGGTTATTCTTCTGTGGCTGAGTGCCACTCCCCCTTTCCCCCTCATTTCTGTTGATTTGTCAAAGCTCTTCTGGTCTGTGTCACTAGTAACTGGCCTGGTTCTCCAGAGCGTGGAGGGTCTTACCAAAAATGCCTCCTGGCTACTGAAGCTGAAAGGAGATAAGGCTTGTCTGGGGGTTGAATACACAGTGTCAGTCAGACATGATGAATGAGAAGCTCAGGATTGTCTGGAAAGGATTGTCTTGGCACTTAAGTCTGTGAATGCCTCGTTGATGAAATGGGTTAATCTGGAGTCTGCAGGTTTGGTGCAAAGGTAGACCTGATGAGCTTGCCAGTTCGACTGACCATTCCCATGGTCCTTTCCTTTGCTACTGGGCATCTTTCATTTCTTAACTGGGAATTAAATGCTAATATTCAGGCCATGGTAGCTACTGACTTTCCTGGTGTCTTGGTTTGAAAAGACAGGTGTCTGCTAAGGAAGGCAGGAGCCCCCCCTGAAATGGGAAATGTAAATCCCCTCCCCCTGAATTGTTATAAATTTGAAATTAAGGGGGGGCTCTCAGGCAAAGGTATGGGAGCAGGAATAACAGTTCTTTATTACAGAAGAGAATAAAAAAATAAAATAAACAATGCGGTAACACAAAACACTGACAGAGTCAGAGCACAACCGGACACCCTGTGGGTCAGGGTGTTGGTAGCAGTCTGATTCAATGGTGGCTGCAGTCCTCCTGCAGTGTCAGGTGTGGTTCTGTTGAAGCAGTGATGCTGTAGAAGGGTGCAGTCTTCCTCTGAAGATCCAGTGGAAGAGGCAGCTGTTCCTCTAGGAATCCAGTGGAAAGGCTGTTCTGGTATCCCAAAATCTCAGATTATATCCAGGTAGGAATGCTTGGCTCCTCCCCCTGGGCAGAGCATCTCACAATGTGATGCTGTAATTTTATCATTCATGCAGTGACATTCAGTGGCCCATTAACAGCAGATGTCTCCCCGGAGGGAGGATTGGCTTGTGGAACAGATAAAGAAAACTGCCCAATTAACAGAAGATAACTGCTCCTTCTCTTACAGATGGCAAATAGAATACACACATTGCCTTGCAATCTAGGACACCTGGTGTGGAGAATATTGTTCTCTTTGAAGGATACCTTTGCTTTCAGCAAATAACTGACCCAGGACACTTGTCCAAAGGCAGGGGCTTAGAGCTGTCAGGCAAACCACTGCCTTCCCTCTGTCTGCAGGGGTTCAATGTGAGTTTTATGTGGTTCAAAAAACAAGCTGACAGGTTGACTTGTGCTACTCAATACTGGTCTATTTACTGGGCTGGCAATGCCTACAATATGTTCAAACATCTAGAAAATGCTGAAGTACAAATTCTCATCTAGAGGGATAAACAGCTGTTCTCTTTGGTAAGAGGATAGGGATTTAGCTGATCCAAGGCTGGAGTGTTTCGTTTATGAAGCCAGAGAAGTTTGGTAGTGTAAATGCAGGTGCTGGAAGAAAAAAATTACGTGGGGCAGGGCTTTTATTGTGTCACAATCTCAAAGGCCTTTGGCTTCCTTTGGAGGACATAGACGTATGTCCAGTGACACTACTGTTGCTAAATGCTTTCTTTAAACTTGTGTCTGGTAATCCTCAGCCAATAGCAAGACTGTCCACATGCAATTTTGTAAGGTTTTTGGGATAGCAAGTACCTGGAGCTGTGGCCCCTCAGCAAGAGTTGAGCAACCTGGTCTTGTGGAATGTATCCCTGCCCGTGGCAGGGCACTGGATTGAGATGAGCTATAAAGGTCTCTTTGAATACAAATCATTCTAAACCCAAAGATTTCTTTTACCCTTGAACAGGCAACTGGCTTTGTAAAAAATGGGGTGGAGTTTATCCCTCACTCCAAATTTGGGGATTTGCTACTAGATTTTACAGCATAGGATTTCTGAATCTCACTGCTTAGATACTCTAGTGTGGCAAACCAATGCACGGTGACAGTTTAACTCAACATATTCTTCTGTCTCACCTCAGAAGCAGGAGAACTACTTGCTGGATTCATTCTTAATACTGCACTATATTATCTTGTAAAGAGCTGTCTACAGCTCTAGTTGTTGTTTCAACCTGGATTAGTGCTGTAGGTTTCAGTTCACTTGCAGTTGTACTGGTATGATCTATCCCAGCCTAAAACTTGGTCTGCTTAGAGTAATTAATGCCCAGTGCACTACTGGGATTATTCATGTAACATGGACTAAGCAGAACCAAGGGTCTGAACTGGGTGGTCTGGCTCTAAATTTAGACTGCAGCCTTTGGTGTGGCTCCTCCTTGAATGTTGCCAGGGATGAGGCATCTCTGGGTGACCTGTGCCAGTGTTTCACCACCCTCAGAGAAAAAACTTCTTCCTTACCTAATCTAAATTGACCCTCATTCCTATGAAGCAGTTGCTTTACATATTTAAAGGATGCACCAGTGAGAGTATCTTTGTAGAAACTACCAAAAATCCTAGTGCCTGCTCATACCTAGAGAAGCTATTTTCAATCACTTTCATTTGACTGAGTGTGAACACTTGCTATGCTGTTGCCACTAGCAGGTAGTATCTTGTCAGCAAGAACTGAACCTATTCAGTGTAATAGCTTCTTTCATAGTCCTAATCACAGGCTGATCCTTAAATACAAAAGAAGGTATGTAATTACACATAAAGTGATTTGTATTTTGGTCAGTTTATTATGGTGCTTGTAAATAAGGTAATGAAGAAAAGTGAAGGAAAACCCACTTGCAAGTGCTTCTTTCTGGGGGCTGTGTATACTGTCAAAAGCTGCAGTGGGTGGTTCTTCATATAGAAAGCAAATGTTTTCAGTGTTTTACCCGCTTCTGGGTTTTTTCCCCGCTTGAATTCTTAAGCTTCTACAAGAGTGGCTTTCAGCTCCTTCCCTCTTATTTACTGCTTTAGGAATGCGGATAGTTTTCCTTACTCGTAGAGCTGTGGATCCTCAGGGTTGTATGTTGAGGTGTTCAGCCAGCATTTGGGCTGTGCTGAGGGAGGCCACAGCACAGAGCTTTCCTTGAACAGCACTGGGAGTTGTGCAACAGGCCTTGAGAAGGGAGAATAGCTCACACCAGAGCCAGGTGTCTGCTTGCCTGTGGTCTGAGGCAGCTGATCTTTATCTTACTGTGAGCTCATGGGGTTCCCTTTTACCAAACGCCCCTCTGAGGAGCTGGCAGTGTGAGGTGAGAGTGTGTTAGGAACATGGGTTAACATCCTCTGCACTTTTATGGTCAGGTTAACAGAGGCTTGCTTGGGTGGGTACTGATGATTACTCATTAATCCCCTCCAGTATTCTGAAAAAAGCTGAATGTTGGCACATGGCAGTCCTTCCTCTTTCAGGATGCCCAAACTCCATGGAAAATATTAGTTTTTAGCAAGGCTTGCTGTAAAAGCAAACTGCAGGTTTATCTGAAACCTCTTACTAAAATAAGCTGGACTTGATGACCCTTCCTTCTACGATTCTGTTTCAAAGGAAAAATATTGTTTCCTTTGCTCAGTGTGCAAACGTAACTTTATTTCTTTTATTTGTCTTTCTTTAGGCACGGGATCGAACATTCTTTCTGCTCTGCAGGATTTGTTCTGGCTATTGAAATCCAAAGTAGAGAAACAACTCCAAATCATCTCTGTGCTGCAATGGGTTCTCACTTTCCTTATCATGGGTAACACATTTTGCAAAGGGGTTTTGGCTGTAATTCTGGAAGAATTTTAATGCAAAATGTTAACTTTTTCATAAGTGTTAATTACTAGATGTGTACTGCAGCAGTGTAGTTCCTGGGGTACATGGTTACTGTAAACCAGTTACATTGATATTTTCAACTATAAATGCCTTTTCCTGGCTCTAGAAAATCATAAGAGCTATGGAAAGACTGACTGATGTTTAGCTTGTGTCAGTGTCCACCATGCAAATGAGCCTGAAACAATTGGAAATGTCTTAGTTGGCTTGCTTATGGGAATATCCGCAGAGATTTCTTAGAAGCAGCTGGTAACTGATGCAAGTGGATGCAAGAGGAATGCCTTCCTCTTGGCTTGGTCTGCTTCCAGGAGGTATCAGCAATGAGCAAGAGTTGTTTGTGTTAGACCAGTAAAAGAGTAATATGTTTATTACCTGTTTATCCCTGGGTACTTGGATTATGTGAAACCTCAGGCTGCTCTGCTCCGTTGGATTGTTAATGATTAAACTGGAGAATGGCTGCTCTCAGCATCTGTCTCACTCTACCTTCCCAGTTCAGTTTGTGCAGAAATGACTGTGTCAGTTTTGGGTGGGATCCTTGGCACCCTTGTGGGATGGCTGATACAGAGCAGGTGTAACCTGTGGAAGATGTGTGTGGCTGTGGGGAAAAATCCCTTTGGTGTGGGCCACAGAGAAATCTTCATGCTCATCAAGTCTGAGGAAGCAGCTGCCCTACCTGGAGATACAAGAGATGCCTGGAGGCACCATTAAGGGGAAGTTGAGGTTTTCCGGAGCTCTAGAGGAAGCTGCCTCAGCCCTCCATAAGGGGCTTTTGACCAAATCCAATTTATTTGAGGATTAATGACATCAGACTGAGACTAAGATTTCAGCACAGAAGAGTCAAAAGGCAGGGGGTGTAAATAGAGACCAGAACCTGCTGCAACCTTGTTTTCTTCTTTCTTGCACCTCTCCAGGTATTGCTTGCACTTTAATCCTCATGTATATACTGTGCACAGATTGCTGGGCGATTGCTGCTCTGTATTTAGCCTGGCTGGTATTTGACTGGAATACACCAAAGAAAGGTAAATATTGCAGAAGAGATACTTGTTGTTCAAGTGTCCCTGTCTCCATATTTGGACAAAGAAGCACTTCCTTGTAATGGATGACTTCTCTTCTTAGTGGGACTTGGCTGAATCACTGACCAAATGCATTATTCAGTGTAGCATTTAAATGTCAGCCCTCAGCATGAACAGTGACTGCAGGTTTCATTGGTGCTGAGGGCAATACAAAATTAACATTCACTGCTATTATGCCATTGCTGGCTTTTACTAACATATTTATAAGGCATAGGTTCTTTTTTTACTTCCGAAAGATCTGAATGTTCAAGACCTTTTTGTCCTGTCCAGCTCTTGCAAGGTGCAGATTCTGATGTGATTATCAAGGTGTGGCTCCTCTGTGGAGTCGTGTTGCTACAGATTAACAGATTACTTTATTTCAGAAAAAAAATCCCAAACCTGGGATTCCCAGCTCTGGGAACCAGCGGTGGTAACAAGCTTTGGCAACTGCTTTTATAGCCAGATGAGCACAGTTGTCCATTGCTTCAAGATGACTGAAACCATCTGAGATTTTGGCCTTTCCTAAAGGTTGAATTGGAGTGTTTCTAGTTTGAATTGTAGAGTTGTCTACCCTGTATTTGCAGTCAAGCCTTAATTTGTTTGAAGTACCTTGTATTCCAGAATGTGCGTTGATTTCAGTGAATGATGCAGGTCTCCCACTTGGAGGAATGAAAGTGTTGATTCCTCTAGTGAGAAACCAAACCCTGGAGTCCTTCAGGCTTTCTGATGGACAGCCATGTGGAAAGAGTTTTAAAGACATGATTCCTTTTTTTCAACAGGGGGAAGAAGATCCCAGTGGGTGAGAAACTGGGCTATATGGAGGTACTTCAGGGATTATTTTCCAATAAGAGTAAGTAGAAGTTTAACTCTCTACCCTGGGGTTTAACTGCTTTAGTGTCTTGTACTGGCCCTAGTCTGTCTATGGCACTGAACTGTAAGCAGGACATGGCCAGTTACTATTGCCACACTGCTGCTTGTGGCAGCTGTGGTTAGAAAATCTGAAATGTGTTACCAATGGTGGTAATGTGATTGCCAGAAGCTGCTGTTTCTGGTGGTTTTACCAGATTGCTGGAGGCAGTGCAATCCTTGTTCATCTCTCCAGCTTCTGGAGACATTGGCACAGGTTGTCCCAGCAAGTGGTGGCTGCCTCAGCCCTCAAAATGTTCAAAGCCAGGGTGGATGGGGCTTGGAGCAGCCTGGTCTAGTGGAAGGTGTCCCTGCCCATGGGAGGGAATTGGATGATCTTTAAGGTTCCTTCCAGTGCAGATCACTCTGTGATTCTCTTCTGTGCTGCAGCGGTCCTGTGTAGTGCCTGACCCTAACACTGTTCCCCTCTCATAAATCATAAAATCTAGCTCAGTTTCTGCCTGTTTTCCAGTAACACTTCTGCTCTGGGATGTATTGGGCCAGAATATCTGGGACCTCTGTGCACCAAAAGTCAGCACTTCACAGGGGCAGTGAAATTTGTCCTCAAATCTTTTCCCTTTGGAGAAGTGGATTTTCCAGCAGTGGGAATTGCTTCAGTTCTCCAGCTTGTAACTTGCTCACCACATACTTGTATTTTTCCTACTGGTTCAGACATGTTGCAGAAAGAGGACAAGGCTGCCAGGCTGCTCTGGGACAGCAGAATTAGCTGGATGACTTGGAAGGGAGCAGGGGTCAAATTCGGCTAGGAGGGAACTCGATCCTCTTTGGAAGGGCACACAGCTGAAAGGACTATTATGTAAGGTTGTTGGCAAGTTTTACTCAGCTTGACTATGAGGGAGAGACCTTGATACAGCTTTTGAGCTACCTATCCCCAAGATAGTCTAGCCTCAGAAAGGAACAGAGAATCCAGTTCCAGCAGAATGCCAAAGCGGCTTAGACTGGATTCTTCCCTTGCAAAATCACTTGAACTCTCAGGGTACCTGAACGTGCTGCTGGTGAACAAGCCTTTTGTTGTACTCTGAGAAGCACAGAACCATTTAGGTTGGAAAAGACCTTAAGAGCAAGTCTGACCATTAACCCAGGACTGCCAAGTTCACCATGAAACTTGCTGTTGTTAACAGGTAATTCTTGGCAAGTCTAAGTGTACACAGAAAAATTCACTCTGCCTGCACAGGCTGGAAGTCAGCCTGGGTCTCATGACTGACAGAGAGCTGAGCAGGCTCTGCTGTTGAGGATGGGTCTCAGATGTGTTGTGTTCTAGTACCAAGTCCTTAGTGCTGCACTAAACACTGCTGCCTTGGATATTGCTGAAATGGGCTCTGTTATGCTGGGGACTTGGTTCCAAAGGGTCACCTGCAGTGCTGGTTCTGCTGTTCCATCATTCCTTTGATGCACATTTATCCTTGTCTTCATGGAAATATGCTCTGCAGAAGCCCTGCAGGTCAGATTCACTGTGGATGTTGAAAGTTTGTCAAAGAACTGGGTTGTTTAGGTAGGTTTAGAGATGACATGGGTAAACTAAACTTTGCAGCAGTTTTTATTTAAATGCTTGCTAGCTCGCATATCCGTTCGTGAGAACTCCCTATGGGTGTAATTCCTTTGCTGCTAAGGGGGAGGAATTGTGCAAGGTTTATGGAGCTGACTGGTATTTCACATGCAAAGGGCAGGAGTGCTGACAGCTGGGAGATGACTCCTGCACGTGTTTTGGGGGAACAGCCAGCTGGCTGCAGGGCTGGGAAAAGCTGCTGCAGGGATCTTTGGGCAGAGAGGTGTTCAAAGTGCTTTTCTGCAGTTACAGGACTGATGCATGAACAATGAATAATGTCTCTGGATATTGAGAATGGTACCAAGAACTAGAATGCCTTGGGCTTGCTGAGAGCATGGGAACTCCTGGGTAAAACTAGTTACCTGTTCTTTCCCAAGAGGGAGATGGGTCTACAGAGGATCTTGTTTAACTTGTTTAAATGTTCTCTCTGCAAAAATAATTTTTACTGGATTCTGATCTGTGTAATGGCTCAGGAGGACTTGGTTTGTGTCCCAGGCTTATGGTTTGTCAGGACAGTCCTCTGCTGCATCTCCTCCTGTGCCATGTGTCTGCTGAGCACTGCAAGGACAGATCACACCAGTGACAGTCACACTGGTGGCACTTGTAACGCTGAAATTGCCTCCAGCAAAGTCTGCATATAGAGCTGTGGTAGCTGCATCCATACCTGCACAGGTGTACCAGCTGTGCTGGGCTATCAGCTCAGATTTAATTCATAGAATCATGGTACAGTTGGAAGGGACCTTAAAGCTTGTTTCCTCCCCTCTGCCATGGTCAGGGACATCTTCCATTAGACCAGGTTGCTTCAACCAGGCTGTGTAGCCTGACCTTGAACACTTCCAGGGATGGGGCAGCTATAGCTTCTTTGGCAGCCTGTGCCAGGGCCTCACACCCTCACAGACAAGAACTCCTTCCTATTTGGCTTGCTGTATTAGAGGAGCTGCATGAGAATCAAGCTCTGCTCCAATGTTTGTGCTGATTAGGCTGGTCTCACTAGAGTCAGCAATGCCTCCCAGCCTGAAACACCAGGACTATTGTACCCCTACCTGGAGATATGAGGTCATGTTTTGTAATACCAGGTGGATTTGGAAAGCAGCCTGAATCTGTCTCAGTTACTCAGCATGAGCTGAGTTGGCCACATTCCCTGGAACTTCATGCAGCTGCTCTGACAATAAAAAGTTACTTTAGGGCACTAGAAACTTAAGTTTGTCTACTGGTTAATGGCTGGCCTTGCAAATAGTGCTTTAAGCTAAGCAGCACATGAAGTGGCTGAGGAATGTTCCAGAGAACTGAGTCCTGAACCTGAAGTGCAGGTGAAGCCCAAGCCCTTGCAGGTGTATGCATGGGGCTGGACTGAGCAGACATCATCTGCACACACCATCTCCATCTCATGCTTGATCCCAGCAGCCTCCTAAGCACATGCTGATCTGAGGATGTCGTGCTGGCAGTGCCATGACCTAAAGGTTTTGTTTAGGTAAAGAAGCTGTCACCTGAGCATGTGAACATCTCCACATGCAGGAGGACCCCAGGCAGTCAGGGCGTCAGATCTTTGGCTTATCTGTGTCAGACTGTGAGCACAGTCAGGTGTGTGCAGGGAGACCTGCTCACTGCAGTGGAGGAGTTGGCATCTGGCCAGAGCAGGAATTGCTGCCAAGAGTGTCTTTTTTTTTTCCCCTCAATTTGTCTTGTATTCTGTGTCTTGGCTTGCTTCCTGGCAAAGCTCCTCCTTAATCTTTGTACATGATTTACAGAATGGAAATAGAAGGGTTTGATTGCTCTGTCATAACCTAGTGTAGTGGCAGACCCATGACAGGGAGTTAGAACAAGCTGAGCTTTAATGTCCCTTCCAACTGAAGCCATTCTGTGAATTTGTGACATATATAAAACTGGGAGCCTGGTGACAGGTCTTCAGGTCCTGGCTTGCACTGCTGGGAAGAGAAGATAATTTCTTCCATTGTGTTGCTGGGTGTGATATGGCTAAGTAGAGTTTTTGGGTTGTTTTGCAAGCTTACATGCTCATGAGACCTGCTGCTTGGATCCTGCAGGATGAGCTCTGGTTTTCTGCTCTCTGCATGCTGCCAGGCAGTGCTGCTCAGCTCCCACCCAGACAACTGATTTTTTTCCTGCTTTCTGGCTCCTGGTGCTGAGCAGCAGTGGTTCTGCAGTCCTCTTTCTCCGCTACTGAATGTGCCACTGTTGCTAAAAATAAAATTGGCAATGTGGTTCTTTAGCTGTATCTGGCACTCAAATATTAACACTCATTTTCTTTATGCTGTTGCACTGGCTTACTGCTTCTGTAGGCTGGCTTAGTTCTGTGTAAAGAAATCTGTTATTATTAGAAAGGTGCATGGACTTTGCTCCCAGAGAAACAGGTTTGGTCTCTAACAGCAGCTGGGAACAGGTGTGTTAGTGCAGTGGGGAGAAGGTTTATGTTCACTCCCAGTACTGATTGTCCAGCTGAGATGCAGCAGGGATGTGCTGACTCTGCCTCATCGTGGGAGCACCGAGGCTCCAAAGAGCTGTGGGGGAATGGACAAGACCTTGGAGGCAAAAGGAAAAACCAGCTGGAGGTTCAGAACAGTGGTGATGTTCAGTGACAGCCACAGCAATTCCTTGGGGCAGCCTGATAACACTGTTTGCTTCTAAAGGGAAGGGGGGTTCCAAGAAGCAGCAGTGAGTGATCAGCCTCCTGAAGAGAGGCATGGAGTCATAGGATGGTTTGGACTGGAAGGGACCTTTAAAAGCATTTTAGTTCCAAACCCCCATCTTGTGCACTTCACTACTTTCACTCTTGCTTGAGTCTAGAAATACATGATTTACACTACTTCAAAAACTCCTGCTTCTAGATTAAATTTAGGGAGAGATGAAGGTATTGGCAGGTCATACCCTCCCTCCCTGGGCTGAGTTTGTGCATTAGCAGATTCAAGACCTCTGCTTGCAGAGAAGTGCCCAGCCCTGTCTGATGTCTGTTGGTCTTAGGTTCCCTGGCTTGACTTGGGTGGAAGAACACATAGAATCATCAAGGTTGGAAAAGACCTTGAAGATTGAGTCCAACTATTCCAGTGCCTTTTGGGTAATTTTTCCTAATATGTGATCTGAACCTCCCTTGATGCTACTTGAGGCTGTGTCCTCTTGTCCTGTCACTTCTCACCTAGGAGAACAGGCTGAACCTCACCTGCACCCTCCATGTTTACCTTCTGTGAGCCTCTGTGCTGTGGGACAGGTGTAGAGGGCAGTGGCAGCCTGCATGGGACAAACAGGGGAAAAGCACACATGTATGAACATGAGGTGAAATCTCAGCACTCTCCCTTGCCTTTGTTTAGTTGGATCCCTGCACACCCCTTGCCCAGCTCCTGCAGTGCTGTGGGTTGTCATGGGTATTGCCAACCCTATGGCTCCATAATGGGAGCTCTTGGAAAACAGCCACGGTGATAAGGCTGCAGCTTGGCTGGGGCTCCTGTGAGGTATCCAAGCAATGGCTCCACTGGGATCTGGGTGTCCTTGCATGTGGTGGAGGGGCTGGAGTAGAACAGTGTGTCTTCCATACGCATGGCTCTGCCAAGCTCAACATGCGGATGCCTCATGCTCCAGAAGGATGAGGACAAACCTCCTTTCAGCTGTGTTTCCTATTAAAGGAGCTGTGCTTGGTGCAGGTGAGAGATGAGGCTTGGAAATCACTACCTTGCTCTGACAGGAGCTTTAAGGAAGGGGTGTCTGCTGCTTGTGCAGCCAAGCCTTGTGTCTGTATCTACCAGGCCTGTAGTCAAAAAGTCAGAATATTGTCTAGGCTGGAAAAGTTCCCCAAGATCATAAAGTCCAACCATTCTGCTAGAAGTGCCAAGGCCTCCACTAACCTGTGTGCCCAGGTGCCACATCCACAAAGCTCTTAACTCCCTCCAGGGATGTGGGGTCCACCACCGCCCTGGATAGCCTGTTAGAGAAGTCTCTTTACAGCTGAGCAAGAATTGATAGATGGAGGGGTTGCTTACCATATCACTACTTTTTTCCTGGAGATAGATGGGTTTTTGGTCTTTAGTCTGTGATCTCTGTTTCTTGTAACTGATCAAGGGGGCAGCCCTTCTATCCTGGGAAGTGAAAGCAAAGTCATCTGCTAATTGGGAGAGAATAGGCAATGGGCTCTGCAGAGCTGTTGCAACCACAAGCCTCTATGCCTTCTTCCTGGAGTTCTACATGACCTCAGAGCTAGAGGAAATTATGAAGAGGCCCAGTCACCTTGCAGAACCTCCTGCTGCATCATGCTTGTATCACAGCCACCGTTTTAAATAGCACAGGAGCTGTAGCTTCATCTGAGGACAAGGCTGAGGACAGGGAGAAGGGAATCAAGTTTCTGGGCATGCTGCTTTAGTGTGTTGCAATGGTACTTCAGCTCCCTGTAGCATGATCCAACAGAAAGAACTTGCATAAACGCTCCTTGTCCAAGGCAGTGGCACATGCTGGTGTGACATCTTGGAAATGTGTGGAGTTTTTTTTCCTATGGAAACTGATGCAGAGTGGCCTTTGCAAATATAGTTTGAGGGATGGGGTGCCAAAGCCTCAGCTTGTAGGTCTGAGAGCTACTGGGGTGTTGCAGTTGGAAAAAAGTGTCACTGTTGCAGCCTGAAAAAGAGGAGTTGTTTAGATTAGATATTAGGAAAAGGTTATAGACTCTCAGGGTAGTGAGGTCCTGGCAAAGGTTGCCCACAGAAGCTGTGGCTGCTCCATCCCTGGAAGTGTTCAAGGCCAGGATGGACAGGGCTTGGAGCAACCTGGTCTAGAGAATGGTGTCTCTCTCTATGACAGAGGTTTGGAACAGGATGATCCTTAAGGTCTCTTCCAACACCAACTATTCTAACAGATGGAAAAAATTAAATTTGGTCTCTATTTTTGTAGGATGATGCAGCAGCCCTGCTGTGTTTTGTCCTGTGTGCTTCCTCAGACTGCACATGTACTGCCTTGGGAAGATGCTCTGACACATGGGATGCTGCTGCTACCTACAGCATCACAAAAGCCCCCTCTGGCAGTAGTGGTACCAGGGAATGGGTTGTTCTGTGCTAGCTAAGACAGCTGTAGAGAGTCCATGTTCTGCAAACAGAGGAGCAAATGGTTAGGAATATTGCATGGCATGAAAACAATGTGATCACAACTCCTAGTGCATGCCCTGCAGGAATCAGAGATGGTTTGAGGTGTCTTGTTGACCCTTTGGCATGTAGGCCAGGGCAGAACCTCTTAAAAGGAGGGATAATTTCCAGTGGTTACCACCCTTCTGCACATTTTCCCACTTGGAAGGCAGCCAACAGGCCCATTAACTGGTTGGCTTTTTTTTCAGGCATTAGCTGAACTTGCTTCTGCTGTGAGACAGTGATGTTTATGTTCTTTCTGCCTCATACTGGGATGTGAGCCACTAATGTGCTGAGAGAGGGCCTGGAAGGAGGCAGCTGTGGCTACAGGACTGAAGAACTTGATTGGTTTGGGCAAGAGGTGTGTCAGAACACTTTAGGAAGGAGCAGAGAAGCAAAAGGCCCAGGCTGCAGCAATCCATGCCCTATTCCTACCTGGCTGGCTTCTTGTGTCTGAGATCAACCTCTTTATCTTACTTCCTCTGCTTGGGAAACTAACTCTAAATGGCTGCTCCTACCAGAGCCTCTGAAATCCAGGAGAGCCTTTACATGAGCTCCTAGGCTGTTCTCCCTGATGGGAAGAGAGACAAAACCTGGAGGATATGATTTTTTTTTTTGCTTCTCCCACTTTTATTTGCTATCTGAAAATATCAGTCTTCAATTGAGCTCTTTTTTCTTTCCTAGCTGGTTAAAACCCACAATCTGCTGACCACAAGGAATTACATTTTTGGGTACCATCCACATGGCATCATGGGCTTGGGTGCCTTTTGCAACTTCAGCACAGAGGCCACGGGTGTTGGCCAGAAATTCCCTGGGATCCGACCATACCTTGCTACCCTGGCTGGGAACTTCAGGATGCCCATACTGAGGGACTACTTAATGTCTGGTGGTAAGCACAATCACACTGTGCCACTTCTGCTTTTGCTCTTGGCTCTGAGCTGTCTTCACCTCTGTCAAGTGAAAAGCTGTGTAGGAAGCTCATGTAACCACTTCCTGCCAGTAGCATCACCCAAACATTGTTTTCATATAGTTGTCAAGAGGAAGCTGTGTATAAATGTGAGAAATCCTGTCTAGTGGAAGGTGTCCCTGTCCTTGGCATAGGGTTGGAACTGGATGATCTTGAAGGTCCCTTCCAACCTAAACCGTTCTGTGATTCTGTGAATATGACTAATTTGGGCTGCAGGGACTGCTGTTCCTCTGTGTTCATCCTTAACTCTAGGATACTCTTGTCCAAAACCATAGTAAAGATATCTGACAACTGTGGATGGAACCAAGTTGCCCTAGTTATTGTGTGAAGGTACAGGAGGAAGTTGCACTGACTGAAAATACTGAGTAACCACGGCCAGCTCGGCTCCTGGGCTCACTACCACGTTACTTGTCACACACCTGTGTTTTGTGGTGGTGGTGGATGCTGTCTCCACCAAATTGCACTGCTGGGTGCCTGCCAGGGGTAAAGAGTGTGAAGTATTGCACGATACCAGCTGTTCACAGACCCCCTTCCCTGGGTGTGTTCCTGTAGATGGATCCCACGGATTATGCAGTGATGTAAGTGTGCCAAATTCCATTAATAGGTCTGTTTTAATGGAGGCCAGGATTTTCATGCTGGAGGGCTTGTAAGTTATGACTGGGCAGAGGAAACAGTGTTTAAAATACCAGTAAAATGTTCTTGCATGGCCTGGGCTTCCTTTTTGGAGTGAGAGCACCTGTCATTTAGATAGAGGTGAGGGAGTAATGCTTAAAGTCTGTGAATTGAACAATCCAGTAACTTGTTTGCTGTTTCTGGAACTGATTCATCAATAAGTTACTTTAAAACAGATATCCTAATAAGTCCCATGGCTGGGAAGACAAGAGGAGTAGCTGTACCTGACTCTGACTTGTTAGAATTGACTATTTCTGAGATTACTGTCTTAATTGAGGGAGAGAAAAAATAACTGGCTCTGGTGCAGAGAAGGTGTTTGTCCCTATCTAGAAAGGGCATATCTCAAGCTGGTTTGTTTTTATTTTCCTGTACTGATGTTAGTTGCTGTGTGAAGCCCATAATTTGGGAATTCCCAGGACAGCAGTACATGAGAAGTTTGGATCTACTTTCCAGTCTGTCATGTCTGTAAATTTAGTTGTGTTGCTTAAGTTTCCATGCAGCCTTTTTATACTTTTTTAAACCATCTTTAATCTGTTCAGTATGACTGGCAGACAAGTCTTGTGGCCAGCCAGAGCTGCTTTCTCCTTTTTGGAAGGAATGTGGGAGTAGGCATTAGCAACATCATTGCTGGCTTGGCTATCCCTGAGCATTGTGCTTAAACCAGAGGAAAACTGTGCTTCTTTGTTTCCTAGGATTTAAGCAAATCTACAGGTGTCATGAAGTTAACCTTCTGAAAGCCATAATTTGTCTTCACTTTCCTATACCAGAACTTAAAGGGTGCTGATACAAAGGCTTTACATCAATTGGATAGTGCTGATAATTCTCTCAGTCCTGTTTTCTGTGGATGAACCACTTCCAGGTGAAATTATAACAAATCCTAACACTGTACCAATACACACAGTTGGTTTACAATTAGTACAAATTCTTAATTTTACAGCCTACTAGAGGTTAAGGTACAGCAGGGACCCTACAAGGCATGAGGGCATGACCAAAAACCCAAAAACCCTGAGTATGGATTTATGTAACACTCTGTCCCATAAATTGCAAGAGCTTCGTATTATTTCAGGTCTGTCTTAAAGGTTTGTCCACTTATTCTTTTTATATTGCTAAATCTATTGCACATCTATCCCACTACCTGGTTTGGCTGAGGAATTGGTCAATATCAGGCTCTCATCCCTCAAAATAAAACAACTGATTTCTTCCTTTCTAAAGGTAAAACAAATCCTACTGTAAAGTTGACATGGAGGGAGGATGTCTGACACCAGTGCCTTTGATATCACTAGATATAGAAAATCCTTGCTGAAGCCTTTTGATAAAGGAAAATTTTTGAGAGCTGATGTTTGTGGAGTTTATGAGCAAGTCTAGTGCTGCCAGGTCTGTGAACTGCTTGTTTAGTTGAGGAATAGGTTGCCTGCTAACACTGCCTGCTCTGACCAGAGGGAGATTGGACAGCTCAACTTGCAATTGAGGCACAAACTTTGTGCTGTAAGTATGAGAAGATCCTGAAGTCCCCAGCCAATCCCGTAGCCTTGTGTCTGTGTCCTGAATGCAGGTATATGTCCTGTGAACCGTGACAGCATAGACTACATCTTGTCCAAGAATGGCAGTGGCAATGCCATCATCATCGTGGTCGGAGGGGCAGCAGAGTCCCTGAACTGCACCCCGGGGAAGAACTCTGTGACGCTGAAGAACCGGAAGGGATTTGTGAAATTGGCTCTGCGGCATGGGTAAGGGGCACCTCAGTGCTGGAGCAGGACTGCTGCCATGGGGAAGGTGCTTTTATTTGAACAACCTGGTCTAGGTGAAGATGTCCCTGTTGAATGCAAGGGTCTAGGACTAGATGGCCTTTAAAGGTCCCCTCCCACCCAAACCATTCTGTGATTCTGTTCCCTGAAGCAGCTGATACCCTGGAGGGATTCTGTGGGTGTTTGCCCAGAACATCAGACATGAGGGTCCTTTGCCTTCTACCTCTGAGCAAGGTGCAGGGCTAGGGGGATCCCTGGGACAGCAGGCGGCTTCCACAGCAAGGAGAGGCAGTGCCAGTATGGGGTGATGACCTGTGCAGTCCCCCTGATCCCCATGTGTCTGAAAAGAGATGGCCATTAAAAACGGGAGTTGAGTATATATGGAAGCATGTCCCATACCTGACTGCACAATGTTCCACCAGCCCATTGTCAGTACAATTCTCTTGTATGCCTTCAAAGTCTATCTATTATGTCAGAACCCTGTGCTGCTGAGAGAGCTCTGAGCAATGGTACCAGCAGCTGTGCAGCCTGGCAGAACACACAGCAGCAAGTGTGGGGCTGTCATACGAGCTGCAGTCCCGGGGGTGGGGTCCTGACTCTTTCTGTCTTTCTAGAGCGGACTTGGTTCCTGTCTACTCCTTTGGGGAAAATGAAGTGTACAAGCAGGTGATCTTTGAAGAGGGTTCCTGGGGAAGATGGGTTCAGAAGAAGTTCCAGAAGCACATTGGCTTTGCTCCATGCATCTTTCATGGCCGTGGCCTCTTCTCCTCCAACACCTGGGGGTTGTTACCCTACTCCAAGCCCATCACTACTGTTGGTAAGGTTTTAGTATAAACATGCTGTGTGCCTCTCTAGGTAGCAGAATACTTGAGTCTGTGCTGTACACCTGCTGTAGTTTGGTCCTGGAGTCTTGACTATAGAATGGCTTTCCCTCCTCTATAAAAACCTTCCAGCAAAACTGAGAATGAGCTAGAAGAGTTTCAAGTTACAAGCCTTCAATCAATGTTCTGCAATTTTGCAAGAGGGCTCTTTTTTGGGGGAAAAGGCTGTAGTTACACTTTTTTGGCCTTGAATAGCTAAAGTCAGAAGCAGCTTGGCCCCCCCATATTCCAGTGTGATGCATGTCTGACGGCTGAGTATTCAAAGCCAACCCTAAAGTTTGGTTTGAGTCTTCCAACCCAAAGCAGCAGGGCTTTAAGGGAGGAGGGGAAAAAGGTCAGCTTTGCTTTTGTGGTGTGTATAGGGGAATACCCAAGAAGAACTGACTCTTGGCTCATGTTAATTGAGGAGGGATTTATCACTCTGCTGGAAACAGAAGGGGGACTTCCTAGCCACCCTGAACAGTAGATGCATTTGTGCAGCTAAAGCAGATCTGGTATTGCTGCAGATGTGGGGTGTGTCCTTTTGTGGGACAGTTGTGCTTCAGAGCCTGGTAAAGCTGTGGGGAATCAGGCAAACCTCTGCTGTAATGGCAAACTGTGCTATTCCAGAATGGGTGTGCTGAACTACCATAGCTGTGTCCATAGAGGACGAATACCTTAGGTTGTAGGAGCACTTAAGCTAATGTGAATTTGTCCCTTTTTTATCAGTTGGAGAGCCCATCACCATCCCCAAAATTGATAATCCATCCCAGCAGGATGTGGACTTCTACCATAGCATGTATGTGGACTCCCTGATCAAACTCTTTGACAAATACAAGAGCAGATTTGGCCTGCCGGAGACTGAGGTCTTGGAAGTCAACTGAAGGCACTGGCTCAGCAGCACCTCCTCCTCTCAGAACCAACACATCGTTTCCAGGAGTCCAAGTTGTCACTGTGTACTTGAAAGCCTGTGTGGGTGTATGTATTCTTCAAAGCAAGTGTTTAAAGTATTGCTAAACCACTTTAATAAAGGCTTTGCTTTAGAGAAATCCCATTAAAACATCTTTTCATACAAAAAAAAAAAGCACAACTCCCCATTGCTGTGAGGATTTGGATAAATGATTGCCTTTGTAATCTGCTGTATAATGCTGTTGGATCACCAGCAATGAATTAGAAAAATTCCTACAGTTACTGTACCCACTAGCACAAGGAGTTTTGGGAGAGTAGGATTCATCTGGTTTTTCAGTCTAAAAAGCAGCAGGTTCATTTGAGCAGCCTGGCAGTTTTACAGGTGTGTTGCACAAGAGCCCTGTTGAGACATGCTCACGTAGTCCAAGGGTATTTCTGCTTTGGAAAAGCCCTTTCTGGAGGTACAGTTGGGCTGCCAACCCCCCTGGTGTGGCATCTATGCTGGATGGTGCAGAGAGAGTCAGGTGAAGCTTGATCCATAGTACAGTGGATGATTTTGTGGCTGTAAATTCACCACTGTATTTTAAATGTCAGTTCAGAAGCAGGTAATGTCCTAGGTGCTGCTTGCACAGAGGCTTGTAGCAGGAAATATGAGACTTCTTCATAGCCACAACTCCAAGGATAAGCTGTAGGAGCAGTGGTATGGTGCAGTCATGTAGCCTTGGTGTTGCAGACTTTTAGGGTAGACCTTAGGGAGAAAATGCAGTGGGATTATTGATGCAAGTGCTTTGGATCCCAGAAGTATTTGGGGAAATATAGGAGTTACTTCTGGCCTGAAGGTGGCTTCTAATTACTCCATCCAGTGAATGTAAAGGAGTAGCCTTTGCACACATAGGCTCTAAAGTGAGCTACTTTTAAAAGTATTTATAAAATGTTTATGTGGATGTTAATGCTGCTTGTAGTGAGATTTCTTGGGAGTACAATTTGTTTATGTATAAACCCAAAACACTGCACTACTTGCATGTCTGACCTGCCTTTTCAACCGTTCAGTTGAGTGTATCTTGAGCTCTAAAATGTGCCTTTCTTCCATGCAAGAGGATGGTACTTCACATTCCTGGAATCTTGCCTCTAAAGACAAATGTTCATCTGTCATATTTGATAGATTATTGTATTACAGAGTATCAATTTTTGTACAAATTTCTAGAAATAAACTTGGGCAAAAATAGTGGGCTGCTTTGGTCCCTTCAGTGTTGCAGGTTTTGTGGCTGCTATTACAGCAGTAATTTGTATGATTGTAGTTGTTCCTTTTTTCCTGTGGGGAAAAAATTGTTTGTCTCTACAAAAGCAGACTCACACCAAAATCACCATCTCTGGAAGTGTGTAGTGGTAGACCTGGAAGTGTTAGGTTAAGGGTTGGACTTGATCTTAAAAGTCTTTTCCAAGCTTAGTAATTCTGTTCTACCATCTGCATGCTCCCTGCATGGGGCGGCAGCCAGGTTAGTTTAAGCAGATCTTTGTGGTTTAAAGTTGGGGTTTTGCTTGGGAGTGTACAAGGAGCTGAGGCAGCCTCCATCTGTGGACCTCCAGTGAGCAGATACAGAAAGCACATTCCCTATTGCCTCTTACAGCAGATTTCTTTGGGTTTTGTTGCTGCCAAGAACAGAAAATGCTGAATTGCATCCCTGATCCTCAGGTGAAGAAATCCGTCCAGCCCCTTTCAGTACTTAAAAGGGAGCTTCATAAAAAAGTGTGATGAGGGCCAAATATTAACTTCTATAAATAGGCAATGAACCTAATAGAGAAGAGATTCAGATGGGATTTGTACAGAAATTCTTCCTAGTGAGGGTGGTGAGACCCTGGCATGGGCTGCTGTGTCATCCTTGGAAGTGTTCCAGGCCAGCATCCTGGTTTAGTGGAAGGTGTCCCTGCCCCATGGCAGGGGAGTTGGAATGAGATGAGCTTTAAGGTCACTTCCAAATCAAACCACTCTGTGATTATTCTTGTCAGAGCCCCCAGACTTCTACTACTGGAGGTGCAAAGTGCTGCAGAAATAGCTCACAGTGCTGAAAAGTTCATGTGGGCTCTTGTAGTAACAAGGGAAGTTTTAACCTGTTGTTTTTGGGCTGGGTCTGGCCTGTGAACCATGGAAGTGATCAATCAGCGCTGGCTGATTTTCACAGCCTAACAGTGCTGTTCTCCAAGGTGAAAGCCAAACTTATTCTTTGCCCTTTTCAGGTGTGGCCAATGGAATTTTAGTCTCCTGCTCAGGAAGATAAACCTGATGTGTTGCTTGCTTCCCCTTTTCCTCACCCCTAGTAGGATTGATTTGTATCTCTGTGTTCTGCTAGCTGACATGAAGGTTGTGTTTCCAGTGACTTCTCTGGAAATGAGTAACAAGAAAAGCTCTTTATAGCTACTTGTGACATGTCACTGGAATCCACCTTTGAGGATTCCATGAACTGGAGGGGGTCAGTTCTTGCAGAGCTTTTTCCAAGCAGTGTTTTTGATTATCAAGTTTTAGATCAAAGCATAGCTGCAGACTGAAAATCCCCCTAAAACAGAGGAGGGAGAGAGTTATTTCAGACAAGGCTCCCTTGCAAAAAGGGATATACTAATGAATATCCTGTGATTTTCCATACTGCAAGGTTGGACCAGCTCTGCTGAATTCTTGGCTGTGCTAAGAGTGTAACAAGAGATTGACACTGAACGTTGTTCTTCTGCTATTACCAGTCTACGAAAGAGGAATTTTTCTCTGATCTCAGCTCATACCCATGTTGTCTCATACAGTAGTGTGCACAAGGCAAAATGCATCTTGGGCTGATCTTGCAGTGTGGCAGCAGCTCAGGGGAGGTGACCTGGTCCTTTTGCTTGTGAGGCCCCACCTGCACTGCTGCCTTCAGCTCTGGAGTCTCCACAAAGACACAGACCTGGCAAGTCCAGAGGAGACCACGCAGAGGCTCTGAGGGCTGGAGCCTGTCTCTGCAGACGGACTGGGAAAGCTGAGGATGTTCAGCCTGGGAAAGAGAAGGCTTCAGGGAGATCTTAGAGCCCTGCCAGTGAACAAAGGGGCTCCCAAGAGTTGTAGAAGGACTTTGGGCAAAGGTACGGAGGACTAGGACAAGGGGCAATGGCTTCACAGTGACAGAAGGGCAGGGTTAGAAGGGTTTTTAGGAAGAAGTTCTTCACTCTGAAACAGTGGCACAGGTTGCCCACAGGAGCTGTGGCTGCCCCATGCCTGGAAGTGATCAAGGTAAGGCTGGATGGGTCTTGGAGCAACCCACTCTAGTGGAAGGTGTCTCTCCCATAGTAGGTGTGTGGAACTGGATGATCTTTAGGTCGTTTCCAATTCAAACTATTCTGTGCTTCTACGAGCTTAAGCACTAATTGGAGTTAAAATTATCACCTCCGACTTTGTAGTGATAGCCTTAGAACAGGCTACCCAGGGAAGTGGTAGAATCATGATCCCCAGAAGTGTTCTATAAGTTTATGGATGTGACTTGTGGACAGTGGGTTAGTGGTGGCAGTGCCAGGTTAATGGTTGGACTCAATGATCTTAGAGAGGACTTTCCAGCCATGACAGCTCTGTGATTCTTTGGTTCTATGACTAGGCTGTGTGTTGCTGGGACTGTGTCAGGATGGAATTGCTATGCTCTTGCTTATCTAGGTCGCTTCCCTTGGCTGAGATAGGCTGCTGTCCACTATAGAGCAGCCCTGATAAAGCTGTTCTTACAATCTCTGTTGAGAAATGAGCATCTTCACTTTCCTGTGGACCTGCCTTGCCTTTAGCTCAGCAACTTCCCCTTCCTCTGCTTTTGTTTAGTTTGGTATAAGAAGTACATTTGTACTTCTCTGGTTCTTTAAGATCTCCCTGTCCTCCTAACATTCCTCATTATACCTGCAAGAATCCTGATAAATCTGTCCCTCATTACAGGCTGGAAGAGGGGACTTTCCACTTTCACCAGTTTTTCCTCATGTGTTTATACATAGTTACTGTCCTATTTTGTCCTCTTTGCCTCAAATCAGAGCTCTCCCTCTGGCAAACAGAGCAAAAGGGTACATGACTCAGTTTATGGAAAAGGCATGGTAGTTGGATGCAGGCCACCTGCAGTGATTTATCCCTTCCTTGACTGCCAGCCATGGGCATCCTGAGCACGTTACATGAATCCTGGGTTCAGTTTTGAGCCCTTCATGACAATAAGGACATTGGGGGATAGAAGTATGTCCACAGAAGGGAATGCAGCTGGGGAAGGGGCTGGAGTGCCAGAAGTGGCTGAGGGAGCTGGTGGGGCTCAATGTGGAGGAAAGGAAACCTGGGGGAGAATTTGTCACTCTCTACAACTCCCTGACAGGAGAGTGAAGTGAGGTGAAGGTGGGCTCTGCTCCCAAGGGACAAGGGACAGGACAAGAGGAAACGGCCTTAAGTTGCACCAGGGACGGTTTACACAGTATATTAGGGAAAAATTCTGCACTGAAAGGCAAGTCAGGCATTAGAACAGGCTGCCAAGGGCAGTGGCAGAGTCTCCATCCCTGGAGGGATTTAACAGAAGTGTAGATGTGGTATTTGGGGACACGGGTTCGTAGTGGGCTCGGTATGGAATGGTTGGACTCAATGGTCTTAGGGGGCTTTCCCAATCTTCCCAATCTTCCGATTCTGTGGGTTTGCTCAGCTGTTTTTTCCCTCTCTGTGAAGCAGGGCAGCATTATTTCCTATAGCACCAGCCATAAAGGTGGGATATCACCAGCTTGCTTTGAGCCCCTCATCAATTAGCATAGCATAAGCAGAATAATGTTGTTTGTAGTGTGTACACAGCTTTTTTTTCCTTTTTTTTTTTTTTTTTTTTAATTCAATGTGGAAGCAGACCTGGGTCTAATGAAGAGAGGTTGAAAAAACAAACAGAGAGGACGTGCTGCCCCCATAAGGTGCCTGTCAGTAACTCCATGATAATGTAACAAAGCCCCCAAGCATTTTGGGGAAATGCCAAGTAGCAATGCTAAGAAATCACTCACCCAGACTAGAACAGCCTTCCTTTGAGGAGGCAGAGACCAGAAATGGATGCATTACCCTCTAAATGAACTTCTTGTCAATTTAGCCCAAGCAGCAGTACCACAAGGAATAACAAATTATTTTTCTACAGTGCACATTCTCAAAGCTTCCTACTGTAAAATGATCCCCTTGAAAATGGTTCTGTTTGGCAACAGCTGAGATAATTGAAGTTTTTCCATATAAAGAAAAATCCATACTATCACAAAAATAGGTATATTCTTTCCTGCTAATGCCAGGAATTCAAGGGAACCACATTAGGCAGCTGAAAGGGCAGGAAAAAATGCTAATGTAGGGATTTCTCTATTTTGCTTTGTGGTTATCTTTTTTTCCTCTCAGATGGGGTTTGTGGAGTGAAGATGTTTTAACAGGTTGTAAAAGACCATAATGTAAGCCTGGTGGGAATCTGAACTCCATCCATGGTCTGATTATTTACTGGTTCCCTGATTCCTCTTAGATCTGATTCACACTTCTAGCTAATCACATTGGGAGCTTTTTCCCCCAATAGTTTTTGGCTTTGCACTGTGCCTTTGATCAAGGCAGCACAGTGCGGGCAGGAGCGCCCTCCCGCCACATTTGACTGAGCCAATCTTAGCCTTTGTGCCAAAATGTCATACTGCCATTGTGTGAGATCTTTGGAACGGATGAGCTTGATGATCTGAGAGGTCTTTTCTAACCTGAATGATTCTGTGATTCTGTACTTTTATGCAAATAGGCTGTATAGCATCAGCAACCAGAGAACCCATCCATTCTTCTTTCTTAGTCACATCAGAAGGTCTGGATATCCCAAATTCTTTTTAAATAGATGTAAGGGTTTAATCAGCAAAGAGTCAGTCAGGATATTATGACCTACAGATGAAACCTTACAAGTATCAAAGATAAGAAAATTTTGGTGGTTTGGTATAATGGCCTTATATTGTCTGGGAGATGCTTATAGCCAATGAAAGTACAAAGTTTTGGTGCAAATGCTGTCCTGGGGAGGTTAACAGCCAGTAGGCTCCAATTGAATGGGTATATTGATTTTTTCTCTTCTTATGTATATTTAGCTGTCATCAATGCTTTCATCCAGCAGAAACTTTTCATTCAAAGGGCCTTAAAGGTCTCTAAAATATTCCAAAGAAGGATTTACTTTTCCCATAGATTAAATGCAACCACTTCTGGAGTGGAAAGCACAACCATGACACATGAGATTAAGTGATAAAATCACATTACCACCTCTGCAAGATGAAAATGCAGGTGCAGAAAAGGGAGGGACTTTATTTCAAGCAGAATTCAGGAATAAATTTCCTTCAGGGACTTATGGTAATGTACCAGGAGATATTTCATGACTGTACTTACATGGGAGCTTAGGAATTTTGCATCTTGTTTGGAAGACAGTTCTTGCAGTCCCAGTGCTTGTTATGTGGGGTCAGTGGTCAGAGACAGGGACAACACACACTTTCAGAGATCCATGCACCAACAATGGATTTTATTGTTCAGATCCTCTTTATATAGGGGGTTTGAAACACCTTGGTCTAAACCAACTGGTCTGGTTTCAACACCACCCAGCTCTTTGACCAGTGTGATGTCTGTGGCTTAGGATGGAACATGATTGGGTGAAGTCCCTGTTTGGGTTTAAATGTATCCCATCATTGCTCACTGAGGGACCAGTTTATGGAATTGGGTTGGATTTCTTACTTATAGCTGAATTAATTGCTGAGCCACAGACCAGCTGTGACACTTACTCAGTTGTGAACCACTAGCCTTTGGCCTTGATCTACCCACTGAAATCAGAAAGCATCTTCTGGTTCATTGACCTGGGCTTTTAATGTGGTCCCCAGTAGTAGCAACCACTTTGAGGTCAGGTGTGATGGGCCCCATGTGCTGTTGTCCTTCATTTAATTGCCTTCTCATTTAAAATATATTTCGTTTCATAGAATTACAGAATCATTTAAGTTCTAAAGCCTTTGAGACCATCGAGCCCAACTATTCCCCCAGCACTACCCAGCCCACCACTAATTCATGTCTCCAAGTGCCACATCCACATGCACACATTTGTTAAATCCCACCATGGATGTGGGCTCTACCACTGCCCTAGACAAGTTGTTCCAGGGCTGGATGACCATTTCCATGAAAAAATTTTCCCAATATCTAACCTAAACCTCCCTTCACACAACTTGAGGTAATTTCCTCTTGTCCTGTCCCTTGTTCCCTGGGAGAAGAACCTGACTCCCACCTGGCTCCACCCTCCTGTCAGGGAGTTGTAGAGAGGAAGAAGGGCCCACCTGAGCTTCCTTTTCTGCAGGCTGAGCCCCCCAGCTCTCTCAGATGCTCGTCACACTTGTGCTCTAGTCCTTTCACTGCTTTCCCTATCTCATTCACAATATATATTTAAAATACATGTTTGAGTCTGAGAAGAAAGTTTTTTTCCATGTAAATAATAGCCCTTCTAAGCACCAGGAGAGTAACAGATATTCTAAGCATCATTTGCCTTCCAAAGCACAAGGAGTCCTCTTCTGTGTCCTGTGTGGAAATCATCTAATGGTTATGAGCTGACTTGAAAATGTCTTCTACTGAAAGTGGATGTCCTCTGTGCACATAAGGTGACCTAAACAGCTTGATGGTGTGTCAAAACCACAATGAAGTGTCTCTGTCTGAGGTGGGGTTTATCTATAATGGGACACTTGGGAAACTTATGGTAAATTAATTTAATCAGTTTTAGTACCCCCATTTTTATGTAGCTGATGGTGATGGTAAAGTGCAAACAATGGCCAGTTGCAAAGTAATACAGTCCCCCTTGGAGTTTATTGCATTGAATATGTATTACTATTAATTTAAAACCAAGGGCCTCTACATTAAAAGATCTGACCTTTACTGTGCTTTTCACTGTGAGCTACTGATACATTGCATAGGGGTCACCAAAACACCTTAGGCATCTGCAAGTGTTTCACATAAGTTCAAAATAACCTCTGTGAAGGGAGCAAACATATTCAGCTGCAACAAGAAATACAGATCCTAAGAAATACCTTGGACACAAACAGGTGCAAAGTTCAATGCCCACAAAACCAGTCTCTTGTTTTAGTCACTATTGCTTAAGATTGATCCTTCTCAAAGCAAAGCTAAACAAACTCTTTTAACCCCATATCTATGGCTGTAAAATACATTATTTAATACCCATTCAGTGCAGAATTTGTCCTTTTTTCTGTGTAAGCAGTTTACAAACGTCAAATATTTTGCTCTGCATTTGGAATGCTTCTACCCATCAGTGAAGTATGTTGTCTCACTGGAGGGATTTTGCAATGATCTCATACCCCAATAAGAAGCATATCTGACCTGATCTGTGGCAGAAGTAGGAATTATTGTTAGCCACAGGTCATTTCTTCCCTTCCTAAAGGTGCTACCCTGCCAAAATTTGCAATGAAGTCTATTAAATATTATCTGTAATAACTTGCAGGTAGTATCTCTCCATGGTATGTCATTTTGAAGAACATGAGTCCATGTATCAACTTCAGTGCAAAAAGACTACTGATAAAGTAGTGCTTCCAGAAATGGCAATTAAATATTCCAGTGTAATTGCTGGCAATTCCTCACTGGCACTTCATACAGCTTTCTCCAGAGCCTTCTCAAAAATACACTTAATTCTGCAGGAGTCTTTACCAGATTTTGTTAAAATTGCGTTTTGGAATTTTGTTAGTAGCAATTTTGATTATCTTGCTTTGCTTTCCAAAAAAAATGTCCAGAAGAAATGCCTTCTGGTATTCCATAATGTCAAAGTGAGGAGCTGCCAGTGTGAGTTTAGACAACACATAAACACAAGACAGAGTCATTAATCTGGTGATGTTTTTGATTGTTGAATTCATCTGAAGAAAACTGCAGATCACAGAACCACAGACTGGCTTAGATTGAAAGGGACCTTAAAGCTCATCTTGTTCCAGCCCTCTGCCATGTGCAAAGACATTTTCTACTATACCAGGTTGCTCTAAGCCCCATCCAGGGCTTAGAACACTTCCAGGGATGGGGCAGTGTCATGGTTTGACACTGGCACAATGCCAGTGCCCCCATGAAGATACCTTCTCCCTGGTTTCTGCTGTGAGATGTGACCAGGAATAAGCAAAGCAGGCTCCTACTTAGGGAAAAAAGAACCAGAACTTTATTAACTACTCTACAACTACAGGTAAAAAAGGAACACACACACAGGGAAAACGAAAACCTCACAAATGCATTTCCTTCTCCCCCCACCAAATTTCCAACACAATACATTTATTCCTCAAATCACCAACTCTCGGTCCAGCACCACCTTTTAGACAATGAATCCTCAGTTCATCAAGAGGAGAGGAGTCCTTCTTGTACCATGGGCTTCCCCTGGAAACACAGCTGAAGCCTCGTGTGTTTCCGTGTCACTCGTGGCACCGCCCGGAGTACATCTGCCGTCGTGACCTCTTCCTTTTCATGTCCAGTGCTCTCACCACTGAACACGGACCAGAGCTGCTTCTAGGGTTGTCTTTTAAGGATGCTCTGTCCCAATCCAAAAAAGGCACAGTCTCTCCTTTGGGACACCCGTCCCCACAATCTCTCCTTTGGGACACCTGTCCCCCCCATATTTTTCACCCCCTGGGGCCGAGGGGCATCAACACTGAACCCTCTTGGTTCTGAGGCCATTGCCTCCCCCTAGAATGCAGTCTCTGTATCACAAGGAACATGGTTCTGTCCATGGCTATACAAAAAGAGTCCAGCAAAAGCTACTCCATCATCTCTTCCCACTAGGATTCTTCTCTATTCTTCTACTATCTCTCACTCGCCCAGACCTCTCTCAAACTGGCCCATTTCCTTCCTCATCTTCCACTCTATCTTCTAGGAAAGGTCAATGTTCTGTAAAGTTCTCATTCTCCAAAAAGGGGTTAAAAGCTCCTACAATCGGCCGGCTGAACGCCCCCTCTTCTCCGTCCCAGCCGTGCTGCCGGCACAGGCCCATGTTTATCCAGTTTCAAGGTTACAGTCTCAGACAGCGGCTCTCTTCCCCTCTCTCTTCCCCTCTCTCTTCCTCTCTCTCTCTCTCTGTCTCTGTCTCTCTCTCTCTCTCCTCTCTCTCTCTCTGTCTCTCTGTCTCTCTCTCTCTCTCTCTCTCTCTCTCTCCCTCTCACAGTGGGGCTGCCCGATGGCTCCCGGTGTCTCTGTCTCTCTCTCTTCCACCCCGGGGCTCAGGCCTACCTCTCTCGGCCACATGGCTTTCCCCTCCCCCTGCCCAGCCAGCAGCTGGGCTGGGGGAGAGACCCAAACTCTTTCCCGCCGGAAACCCAAAAAGGACCCTCCCAAGGGAGAGCCCTGCTTTTAACCCTGTGTTCTCAGAGGCGTGTCCATGTCCCAATGGCCAGGTTAGATGCCAATATTAAAGTCTGAATATCCATTGGCCAAAAACACAGCATCCCAAAAAACACATTTCCAGTCAAACCACCACAGGCAGCCACAGCTTCTCTGGGCAACCTGTGCCAGGGCCTCACCATTCACAGGGAAAATTTATTTAAAATATCCAATTTAACCTTGCCTTCTGTCAATGTGACGTCATTCCCCCTTGTCACAGACCCACAGAGTCACAGAATATTCTGAGCTGGAAAGGAGCCACTAGGATTATTCTGTCATTCCAGGCCCTTGTCCAAAGTCCCTCTCCAGCTCTCTTGCAGCTCCTTTAGGCACTGACAAGGGCTCTGAGGTCTTCATGGAGCCTTCTCTTCTCTAGACTGGATATCCTCAGTTCTCCCAGCCTGTCTCCAGAGCAGAGGGCTCCAGCCCTCAGAACATCTCTGTGGCCTCCTCTGAACTTGCTCCAGCAGCTCCATGCCCTTCTGATGTTGGGCTGGAGGCAGCTCTGCAGGTGGGGGTCTCATGTAAGCAGGACAGAGGGTCAGAACCCCTTCCCCTACTGGCCTTGCTGTGGGATCAGCCCAGCACATGGGGGCTTCTGGGCTCTCAGCACACATGGTCAATCCTGCTGAACTTCTCACCTATCAATACTCTAAAATTCTTCTCCCCTGTTCATTCTTTGCCCAGCCTCTGTTTGTGCTTGGATTGCCCTGACCCATGTGCAGGGCCTTGTAGGAATACAGCTAGAAAGCCGAGCTGGGAGCACTGTCCAGCTCATGACAGAAATGGATATGTTAGCCTTTGTGGGCTGCAAGCCTTGGCAACAGAAAGTAGAACCTTGAAGAAGGAATGCAGAAGTTAGCAGTGTGCTTGGTAGGCAGAACTTCTATGAGATAACACATACCTGCACGAGTTAGTAGGAGTCTCTGAATTAAGCAATGTTACCTAGTAACATAAATGTTATAGTTGTGCTGTTTTTACTAATTGCTAGAAAGGTATATAAGCTCAGCTTTGTGAATCAATGAACGGCTTCATGTGTGCAAACCATGGAGTCCACGTCTCTTTCATCAATTGCCGTCAGGACCTTGGACATGGTCTGGTTGAACTTCACAAGGTTCACACAGACCCACTTCTCCAGCTTGTCCAGATCCCTCTTGACACCATCCCTTCCCTCTGCACAGCAGATACAGCACTCAGGCTGGGTGGATGGGCAGGTTATGGATGTGGGAGCACTGTGTGCATCTCCATCTGCCCATCCTGAGTGGCATGTCCACTGTACTTGCTGCAGCTGCAGGAGCTTCATCTTTTGTGATAACACACTGCAGGAATGATGCAGGCAGATAATGGCAACCTTTTGATTTGGTTAAAAGATTCATATGACAGTTTCCTAGGGCATCAATAAATTACACAGGTTCCTGTGTAATGCCATATACATGGGTGAGTTGGGCAGTACTGCTCCAGCATTACTGCCTCCAGTGACTGCTCATAATTAGGGGCAAAAGAAACCACTCTCCAGCTGAAGCTTGCAAATACTCTGCTTAAAATAATGCAACAATCCTAATTAATGAACGAATTGTTGTAAGCCCTTTAATTCAGGAACAATCTGGGTTATTAAATGGCTGTCACCTTGTTGAATGGTCATTGTGGTGAACCTGTGACAAGGCAGGTACTAAACCTCTCAAAACTCATGAAAATCAGATGCAAATCTGAAACCTTATCCCTACAAACTTCTCATTTTATAATGCCCCTGGAAATGGTTCTTTTTCACGCTGACCTAACAAAACCTAACAATAAATCTGAAATTTAGAATAAGGCCAAAGTTTGAGCTAGTGTGAGCTGGAAATCTGCCAGGACTTCTTTGCAGCTGTATGAGTTCCACAGCTACAAAATCAGCAATATATCCACATGGGTTTTAGGGTCATATTTGAATTTTTCTCTGAGCAATATTTTACTTTTTAGTCCCTGAATTGTGGGTTAGAGCTCTCAGTCTACATCAAGCAGCAAATGCAATCTCCATATACATGGCAGGTGAACTGCTATGCTAAATAAATAATTTGACTTTTCTAAACATCACTATTTTATCAGCACAGTCTGGTCCTGTGGAAAAGAAGAAAAGTAGGAAAATCCTGCTATGGTAATGACATATGGACTTAAAATTCAGCAAATTTCACTGTGTAAATTAGTGTCCTGGTGTTCTCTGGGATAGAGTTGATTTTCTCTCTAGTAGCTGGTATGTGATTGTGTTTTGGATTTAGGATGAGAATAATGTTAATAACATATGTTTTATAGAAGGACAAGGTGAAGAAGTGGAGGAAAATCAGTCACAGAAAAACAATGTTTCATCTGAGGATGGACTTTTTTTTAAAGGATGTTTTGTTTTTTTATATTTTGGGCAAACAAGCAGTGGCATCTTCACAGTGCTTCCATAAATTGTTTTTAGTGATTTATCTCACGAAAAACTATTCTTGCAGCTGTGATATTCTTTGATTTTATATCTAAGTCTAAGCTAGAATTAGTTTTGCTCTCTGGAGGAAATATATCAAGAGTCTCAAAGGCAGAAAGCGTTCTCAAAATTTCTTGATATTTAGGTTAATTTTGTCATTCTAAATGCATTTTTCACACCTTGAGCAAAGAAATCCCACAGATATCATCCTAAAAATCAAGTTTCAGTCATCCAAGGTGAAGATGGAATGCTTAAAAGGAAGGAGTGTCTTGTACTGAACGAGAAACCAGGAGGTGAATCAAACTGATACAACAGGTCCAAAATGTGTTTGAACTTCCTGATCTCAGCATGTCTCAGGAGTCTGGGTGCTTGAAAATAGAACACTAGCTATAGAAAATACTGAAATAGAAGGGGTTTTTTTATCAGAAGGAAAAAAAGAATGGAGACATGCTTTTTCCCAGAAGATCTTCCAAAAAAAACCCCTATTTTAAATTAATTTTCCTGATCAGAGACAGCAACATCCTCTACTCACACACGCCAGGCTCAACGATGTCCAAAACTTAAGCTTGAGGTATCTAATCTATTTGATGCCTACATGTAGCATCAAACAATTTGGGAAAAGAAGTCCATATAGATGTGTTACTATGGGATAAACCAGAGAATCACCCAGAAGAAAAGTTTAGCATCTCCATTTCAACTAGGAAGCATTTTGGAGAAAAGCAGACCATAGTGAGCAGCTGCAAGCGAAGGAGCAGGATAGAAGATGACTTCATGCTACAAGGATGGCCATCAAACTCCAGAAAATTTGACTTTCCATTCCAGTTTTTATTTTACTTCCTCTTTTTAACAAGTTCACTTTTGAGCCAAAGTGACCAAAATAAGTGCTGAAGACAACATTGTTACAACACCTCACTGCAGCATGGAATATTACAAACCAAGGAGTACTGCAGGTGAATGAAGGCTTGCTGGGCTTCCAGCAGGATGCTCTCCATGCTGTGGGAGGTGCATGGTGCTGAGGACAGGAGGACTGAAGGAGAGGAGGAGCAGAGGACGGGGTTTCCCAGTGCCACACAGCACACTCAACCCTTTCAGAGCAGCATTTCCAGTGCTGTGAAATGCACTAGGGACAGGCATTCCCAGTGCCCCTGCAAGGATGGCAGGACTGGTGTTCTCAGGTGTTTTGGCTCAGTCCTGATGGTCCCTGTCAGTGCCATGGGGATGGGCATCTTGAGTACAACCACCTACACTAGGTAGGTGCTGCAGAGTGCTCTTGGGATGGATGGGCACAGGCACACGACTGGTGCTCCCAAAGCTGCACCCAACGTGGGGATGGTGCTGTTCCAGGTGGGCACGGTCTCCTCTGTTCAGGATGGATGTTGCCTGGGTGGGATGGGATGGGATGGAGGTAAGTGCTGAGGGGATGGTTGCGTTGGGCTTTGGTGTGTGTAGGCATCATGGCTGGTATGATGCGAGGCGAGTTGGCCTGATGTGGGATGGCTTGGCATGGAATGGGATGGGTCAATGTGCTGTGGGAAGGGTTTGTCTGACATGGGGCTGGTTGGCACAATGAGGGGCAGGTTGGTCTGTTGTTGGGCAGGTTGGGGTGTTATGAGGCAGGTTGGGGTGACATGGGGCAGGTAGATGTGCTATGGAGAAGGCTGGTGTGATGCGAGGCAAGTGGATGTGATGTGGGGAAGGTTCATAGAATCATGGAATAAGCTGAGGTGGAAGAGACTTATCAGGATCATCAAATCCAGTTCCTGGCCCTGTGTAGGACACCACAACAATCCCACCCTATGCCTGAGAGCATTGTCCAAATGCTTTTTGAGCTCTGTCAGATTTGATGCTGTGACTACTTTCCTGGGGAGCCTATTCCAGTGCTCAACCACTCTCTGGATGAAGAACCTTTTTCTAATATCCAACTCAAACCTTTCCCAACTCAGCTTCAGGCCATTCCTTCAGCTCCTGTCACTGGTCACCAGAGTTAAGACACTGGTACATGCCCCTCTGCTTCTCCTGCTGAGGACACTGAAGACCTCAATGAGGCCTGCTTTTGTTGTTCACTCTCTTCTCCAAGGATGAACAAAAGAAGTGACCTCAGTTGCTCCTTACAAGGCTCTCGAGACCCTTCACCCTCCTTATGGCCCTCCTTTGTGTGAAAAACGCCAATCACTTGTTTTGAAAATTCTAAAAGTTTAATAGTAATAAAATGGTTATAAAAATAGTAATACAATTAGAGTAATAATAATTTGGACAATTTGAATTAGGACAATACGAGAGAATAGAGACAAAGCATTACGGACGTCCAGGTTCCTTTTTCTGGGCAGCACGAGCCCAAAAAAGGACACCCATTAACAGAGGATTAACCCTTAAAAGCAATAGCCTGTTGCATATTCATACACCTCATACATGATGCATAAAGTCCATGCAAATATAGGATTCTGTCTGGTCAGTGTCAACTTCTTCCTCTTAATCCTAACAGTGCCTTCGAGGCGGGAAGAAGTTTGTTTCTTCTGAAAATGGGGCAATAAATTCTTTTTCTCTGAAAGATTCAGGTGTCCTGTGGCTGCTATCTCAGTGCGAGTTCTTTCTTTAAAAAAAAGTATCTCACATAGCATAGTTTCTATTTTAACATTTTGTATAACCTAAAACTATATTTAACACACTACTTAAGAGCAATAATACAGCATTACTTTCTAACACAACATATATAATATTCATTTTAATATTTGTGAAAAGCCAATCATAAAATACATGCATTTTTCACATTTGGACTCTCTGCAACAGCCTAAGGCCTCTTTTATATTGACATGACATAGATGGATGTGACACTGGGCAGGCGGGCCTCTTTTGGGGGAGGTGGATATGGTGTTGAGCAGGTCGGGGTGATGTGGAGGGGGGCTGAGGGTGACATCACTCCCGATGCACAGCGCAGGGCCGGGCCCGGCCCGGCAACCCCTCAGGGTCGCCATGGCGACCGCCCCTCGGCCCCTCCGCCGAACTATTTTCCGTCCCCCCACGTGATGACAACAGCTCCCTCACACGTGACGGAGGGCATGCTGTCAATCAAACTCCATCTCCTCCAATCATCGCCAGCAGTCGGGCGCCGTCCCGCCTTCCGGAAGCGGGCGCTCTAATCGGCGCCGGCGCGCGTTCCGGCGGTTTGACAGGGCCGGCGCAGCGGGGCGTTGATTGGCGTCGGGCTGAGCCGGTCGCAACTCGAGAGGGCGCGCGGGGTCCCGCCCCCGCGGGGCGCGGGCCAATGGGCGCGCGGGAGGCGGAGCCCCGCCCACCCCCCGGCACTGCGGTAATATGGCTCCGTAGCGGGCGGCCGGCTTGGCGTTGCTGCTGCCATTAACCCCTGCGCGCCCGGCGGCCTTGGGGGAGCGGAGCGGGGACCCTGCGTGAGGATGACCTCGGCTGCCGGTCCCGCTGCCTTGCCGCCCGGCTCCGCCGCCCGCGCCCTGCATGTGGAGCTGCCTTCGCAGCAGGTACGGCGGGGCCTCGGGGCGGCGCTCGGAGGGGGCTGAGGAGGAGGAGGGTGTCCTGAGGTGAATCAGGGGTGTCCCCTGAAGTGTGGGGTGTTCTGAGGTGACGAGGATGCGCTCTTCTGGGCGTGGGACGCCCTGAGGTGTACACAGGGGCGTGCTCACTGAGGTGTGGGTTGTTCTGGGGTGCAGGGAGACGTCTCCTGAACTGAGAGCAGCTCCCTGAGGCGTACAGGGGTTGCTCCCTCGGGTGGATGGGGGTGCTCCCTGCGGTAAAGGGGTGGACAGGTACTCCATGAGGTGCCAGTGGGGCTTCCCCGAGGTCTGGGGGTACCTGAGATACAGTCCCCAAGCTGATGGAAGGGGAGTCCCTGAGGCCAGGGGCAGTTTGAGCACCTTTCTCCTAGGCTGGTAGGAAGGCCAGAGGAAGCATGGGGGCTGGCGTCTCTGCCTCTCTCCCGGGGGAGTCAGGTGCTGTTTCCTCTCCCAGAAAACTACTTCTGCGCCTACAAAACATCAGACTAAAGGTGAGAATTGCAGCAGGAATAACACCGTGAAAATCGGTGTTAAACTCGGGCACCTCGTTAGGCCGGAGCAGCTGGGGTGTCCCCTCCTCCTTCTCTTGGCAAGGTGGGGAGTAAGTGTGGATATAATATGAGGTGTATTCTGAAAAGTGCTGAAATGTTCTCTCCCCATTGCGTCCTTCTTTGACCTAACTTTGTTTTTCCTGTTTGCTGATAGTTGGCTTTTGGCTTACTGGGCATTTGTCCCATGTTTTCATTTTGGAGAGCATTAATTTTAAGTGAGGAAGACTAAGTTCTGCCTGAGCATTGAGCAATCCCTATCAAACCGACTCTGTGCCCTTTCCCCTCTTGCATGTGGTCACTTTGATTGTACAGGAGCTGGAGCAGGACTGGTGAAGGCAGGAGTAATTAGCAAAATTTTGCTCTTCTTTAGAAATAGTGTAAGATGTGAATGTTGTTTTGGCTCATTGACTCAGTGCAGTCGATGTTATTACGAGTTAGACACACAATCTGTTTTACTTGAGCTGTGTGTTACCAGCTGGGAATATAAAGAGTACCTAGAGAAAAAAATCAGCAGATGTTAATGAAGTGGATCCATAACTGCTCTTTTGATAAACAGGTTTTAGAAGACATCCACTTGGGGGGCAAAGGAGGGAAATGGAGGTGGCTGTTGGCCACCTGACCCTAATTTGTGAGCAAGCGCTTACTCTGAAATGTGGGTCTGCTCTGTGTTAGTAAACATAAACATGAACGCTGCTCTGTACGAACAGGAAACAATGGATTGTCCATGAGATCAAGTATGGCCTTCTCCTTACTAAATTTTTTGGTCTTATTCTTTCTCAGGCTTGTGCAAGGACCGAGTGAGTGCTGCAGGGAGAAACCTGAGATATTAGTCATTGGATTTCGTTTGTGAAAGTGAGACCAAAACACAGGCTTTTTCTTCTAGGAGCAGAAACTTTTACAGGAGTTCCTAGGAGCAGAAATTGACTCATCAATTATAGGCTGTTCCAGTTGAGTAAATGTTTAGTGAGGATGCTGCTTGTATGTTAATTGTAGCAAGTGTAAGGCTGGGACAGAGACTGAGCTATTCTGCTGTGTGCTCTGCCAATACAAGGACCATGTGCTGAGGGATCTGTGCACTGTGTTTACTTGGAATCGAATTGAGAGGCTCAGATGAACACACTGATAGCAAATCACCCTTTTTCTTTGTATTCTCTGAGCTCAAAAGTCTGTTACTGAAGTGCAAGATACCTTGAAGGAGCTTTGTTGTGGTGTGATGTGGGCTCAGCTCACTGGAGCTATTTTACTGCAGAATTATGAAACAGATAAGTCATTCCTAGTCTGTTGTACCACCTCTGTAATGCCATAGTCTGGCTGGCCCAAGCTATGTGATGCTGTGTAAGGCAAGGTAATTGTTTGCTGTGTGCCAGCACAAAATCAGCTTGGTGATTTGTTTCAGTAGGCAGCTTTCTCTAGGACACCCAAAGCACATTTTTTTGACTATAAGATGTTATAGTGACTATAAGAATTGAGAGCAGGATGGTCTGAGTTATGGCTATAAATCTCTCCAAAGACAAATTCTCAACTGTGTATTCAAAGTGAGTGCTTTTAATGACTGAAGTGACTTTTTAGGGGCAGAAGTACTGACAGTGTGATTTGGGTTTAGTCTAGCTTTAATTGTTCCAGTAACATTCACATTGATTAGAAAACAATGTTCCTGCTACTGACACTCTTCCAGGAGTGAAAAGTTAAGTCTGAAACCTTTTGCTACTGTGATGATACTTATGTCAAAACTGACTGACCTCTTCTGTAACTTGTTTGTGTGGCAGGATGGCTGGGGCAAAGAATGCTTTTTGCTGTTGTATTCTGTACTTTAAGAAAGAAAAATAGAGGATATGGCTGTAAAGAAATGCATCTGATTAAGCATAAACTTCCCATTTGAATCCCTTAGTAATTGTGTCAGGATGTTGTTCTCTTTTGCTGTACAAGTGAGCACAACAGAACTGAAAATGTGAAATAGCTACACTTCAGGAGCAGAGATTCTTTAGTAATATCTCTTCGCAGTTGCTCGACTTAAGAAAACTGGGAGTGTCATAATAACTTAAGGATTTCTGAATGCTCAAAACAAACTGTTCAATCCTGTCATTGTAAGCAGTTCAAAGCAGTGGAGGGGTTGGGGGACCCAAACCTTTCAGACTCTTCTATATTCTCAGTGGAAGGGATTGGACAGAAGAACGCAGCCTGAATGTACAGAGGCAGTCATGCCACAGTCAAATGATCTGCTGAGTGCCACTGTGCTAATTGCTGGCCAAAACAGATTTCATGTGCGGTTGTCTAGTGGCAGGAAAGCACACACTCCAGAGCCAGTGCCTGGGAGGGTGTGTGTGAGGGAGGGAGGGGGATCTGTCTGCTGAGTATGGAGGGAAGGGGTAAATTGTGCCATTGTGCACAGCCATGAGTAGTGTCAGACCAGGTGACCCAACATTTTCTGTATCTTTCAGTTCACAAATATCTCTTGACAGATTGTGAAAGTTTCTGTGGAGAGGAGCAGCAATGAGGTTTCAGCTGCAGGTGTCAGAAGTGTATTTTAGGGTGGAGCAAAACAGAGCAACCAGTTAGTGAAACTTCTCAAGGACACTCTGTGGCCTCCATTAACATTAAGGCTGGGGTTCCTAAAGCTCCAGTTGGAGTTTTATGCACTTGTATGAGTCCAAGAGCAGTGCTCATCATACATGGCTCCTGTGGCTTCCACACCCTCAGCATCTCTACCCTCAGGGTTTGACCGTCTAACCCCTCCTTATCCATTTAACAGTCCATTCATCAAATCCATCTCTCCAATTTGGAGAAGGATGTTGTGGAGGATCATGTCAAAGATAAATGACATCTGTAACTTTTCCCTTGTCCCCTGATGTAGCCACCCCATCACAGAAGGCCACTGGGTTGGTCAGGCAGGACTTTGCTTTGGTGAGACCGTGCTGGCTGTTGAATCACCTCCCAGTCTTGCATGTGCCTTAGCACAGCTCCTCAGAGGATCTGTTCTGTGATCTTCCCAGGCACAGAGGTGAGGCTGACAGGGTGGTAGCTCCCAGGGTCCTCCTTTCTGGCCTTTTTAAAGATGGCTACTATGCTTCCTCTTTTCCAATCACCTGGCACTTCACCCAACTTCCAACATCACTTCCAATATCATGGAGATTGGCTTGGCAACTAAATCAGCCAATTCCCTCGAGACTCCGTGGTGCATCTTATCGGGTCCCATGGACTTGTGGACATTCAGGTTCCTCAGGTGGCCATGAACCCAGTCTTAGAGCATGAGGAGCTTTGTTCCCCCAGTCCCCATCCTGCTGTCCATCCATTCAGGATGTGCAGGAAGAGAGGTTGTCATTGAAGACGGAGGCAAAAGAGTTGTTGAGTACCTCACCCTTCTCATCAGTTGTTACCAGTTTTCCAGCATTATTTTTCAGGGGGTAGCACCTTCTTTGGCTTCCTTTTTCTGGGTAGCATATGTGGAGAAGCCCTTCTTTTGCATCCCCTGCCAGGTTCACTTCCAGATTTGACTTGGGTTTCTTTCTTGCACATCTAAAGATGTGCATCACTCATACACAACATTTTGAGCAACATGGCAGAAAGGGATGATTCAAAGTATGCTGGCAAATGTGTTTGAGGGGTCTTGTGTAGGAAAAGTGAAGAAAGTTACTGTATGGGCCCAGGGCTGCACATGAATGAGACTTTAAACTAAACAATGAGAAAATAATATCTTATTAAACATTACTTTTCTATTACTCTTGTTATATATTCTCCTGAGTTATCTGGAAAAAAAAAGACTGATTCTTAAATATTTTACTTCCCCTTTCCTACAAATTACGGGGGTCGGGGGCAATCAGAATAATGGATGGAAAGTGTTGTATTGGAATATTGCTTTCACTTCTCTTTGACACACACTGTCTTTAAATGCTGAGTGGGAGGGAAGTGCTGCTCCAGTGAAAGGCCACAGTGTTGTGACCACTGATCTTACTCAGTTGTATCCATACCCAGCTGTATCAATGTTTAGTGTTTGTTAGAGATAAATTAGGAGGAGTAGTTGTTAAAGTTACTGGAAAATTGTAGTTTTAGCCCAAAAGACTGGCTGTTAAGCTGGGGGTGGAATTTTGCTATCTACAGTGTACTTTCTGTAAGGGATGCAGGAGCGTTTTGCAGACCAAATGATCTGTTGATAAATTAGACTGTTATGTCCAAAAACTGTACTAAATCCATTTTCATGCTTTATTTGAGATGTTTGTGGTGGGTTATGGAATGCTCTTAATTGAGCAACTTGCTAGCTAAAGACTGAAGTCTCATTTATGAAGGGAAACTGACTTATTTGCTCTTGATTTATCATCCAGCAACAAGATAAGCATTAATATGCTTCAGGTTATTAATCATCATATGCTGCTTGCTTCTGCAACCCAGAGTGTCCTTTAGTGCTTCTTTAAGGTCAAAATTGCCATTGTTTTGATTTTGTTGTTGTTTCTGTAAGGCCCTGTTTACTTTTTGGGTGCTTCCTTCTGAGTATCATCTTGATATTCCCCGGTTATTCCCACAGCAAATGTGGACTAATGCTCCCTTCCCCAAGGTCGTATTAAGAGGCTTAAGGGACTTCTCTCAACTGCTGCAGTGTAATTAATGAGATGGGACTTGCACCCTGATGTTCTTTTCTATCTGGTGGGTTAGTTCCCATGCTGTGTCAAAGAAGCAGCTGCAATTGCAGTCTTTCATCTTGAGACTAAATACTTACTTAGACAAACTCAGAGAAAAGCATCAATAAGGAAAGATGTTATTTCTAGCTACTTCTAAAAGGTTTTGGTTAAAGATGGAAAGACTGTCTAGTTTCCTGTTATTTGCATCTTATGTAAACACCTAGCAAGAAGAGCTTTATCTGGCCAGTGGGCAATATTTGTAAGGTTTTCTTAGCTATAGTTTGGAGCACTTTTTTAGGGTGTGCTGACAGTTCTTACTCTTTGGAGCTGTGGTGTTTGCCAGCTTGCTGGATCTGTCACTCTTGATGTTATAGTGACCATAACCAAATACAGCTGTTGAAACAATACCCAGAAAGAATTTTATTTGCCCAAGACCCTGCATAGGCACATGATTTGGCTTTTGAACCCTTCCTGCTAACATTGTCTTTAAACTAATTCTGTGTATTGAGTCTTGTTTTGCCACACCTAAACAGCTATCCTGTTTGTGTCCCAAGACTGAATGTGTCTTCTGTACCTGCCAATACAATATGTTTTAAACAAAAGCCTTTTACAGTCTTTCTGCAGAAATTAGCACCAAAGAAAAGGTGCAGAAGATTAGTGAGTTGTGTGAACATCATGAGCTTACATCAGTTTTAGTCTTAGTTCTTTCATTCATTCTGGACTCTAAAGTAAGTGGTGTAGATTTTCTACATGTGATTGTGGAGTACAAAGAGAAGATTTGTTGGGCCAGGTGAACAGTTACCAGCTGTTTACATCATTTTGTGGGGGTAGAAGTTGAGTTTTAAGTTGCTCCTTAGTGTAAATGCAGTTACTTAGCGAGGAAATAGTTCAGAGGTTCAGCTAATAGGAGGGGGTGCAGGGAAGGATAGACCAGAGAACACAGCTGTCTTTCAAGAGTAATACATAGTATTAAATTGTTCAGTTACAGTATAGTCATCTGTTTCAATTACTTTCTGGTGTGACTGTTGCTTTAGTTAGTATTTAAAGGAGCAGATAATGCCATAGACTAAGGTATTTTGCTAGATCTCACATTGACTTCAAATGTTGCATTCTTTAACTCCAAACTGACCTTGCAAAGGGCTGTTTTGCATTCAGATAGCTGGAAAATAATTATACTTCTGCATGGACCATGTCAAGTTTTGAGGCAGTCCTTATTCTTCCTGTTTCACTTTCTCCTTGTGTGAATTAGGACAGACTTGATGTCTTTTGAACATCTTCCATTTGCTGAGTGTTCCTGGTGAAGCTCTCAGTGCAGTACAGAAGCAGGAGTAGCCATGGTATGGGGCATGGATGATTAGAAACCTGTATTGACCCTTGATGTGCTCACATGAAAGCTACATAGCTGTTTTCCATCTTAAGGGAAACTTTCAAAAGCCTTTCAGATGCCCAGAAGTGTAAAGGAAAGGAGGCACTTTGATTTAAGGATCTGTAAACTAAAATTCACAATTGTGCATCTTGGAAAACTTTGAGCCCATGTTGATGAAATAGCTTTGATTTTTCTTGTGGTCATCTAGTCTGGGTAAATCATTCTGCACAGGTTCAATGTATCTGTTTCCTTGCATAAGATCTTTGGGAATGTGAGGTATGTGATGTATGTGAGTGTGTTGCACCTTCACAGGAAAAAAGTGTAGTTGTGTTCCTACAGTGCATCTTCGAACCAGTGTTGTCCTCAGTTCTGATTCCTAGTAGAAATTGTTTTCTTAAAGGCACTTGCAAGAAAGTATCTTAATCTTAAAAAGGGAAAGGAGTTCCTGGGTGGCTGTTGGTCACTTGACATGGGGAAATGGAGATAGGAAGGAGGTGCAGTCATAAGGAGAACTACAAGTGATTCATTGAACTAATTATGGCTGTATATGAACTAATTTTGACTATGTAACTTTGAGGGCCTTGCTGTCTTCAAGTGTGTGCTGGAAGACATTAAAATAGAATTCCTTAAAATTCCTTATGGTGTGTCCCACAAAAATTGCACATTAAATGCTTCTGCTTTGCATCAGAAGTAGATCTGAAAGCCCATTTGATTCTCTTGACTCTGAACTGTGGAAAACTGTTAAATTGCAAACCTCATAAATCTTCCTAGCAAGTGTGTTAATTAGAGTACAAGCATTTTCTTGCCCTTCCTGTGGTTTTAAGTTACCATACATCTGAGTTATGCCTAAACTTCCCCAGTCCATTTCTTGGATATTAAAAGCTTTATGTTTTGCAGCAGAGGTGACCCAAACCTTCTGTGAGATATGCTCCACTTAAAAAAAAAAAAGGAAAAAGGTGTTAAATTGGAAAATGAGGCAGCTTGAAAACTTATGTAAAATTAATTATGAATTTTTGTCTACCATTTGACTTCTCAAAGATTGGATCATGTGATTGCTTCTTAGTATTCAAACTGGCATGAAGAAGTGAAAGCAAATAGTGAAAATCTGAGGAAGTTGGAAGGTACAATATGGAGGTGTAGAGCTGTGCTGTGATAATAAATAATGCTCATGTTGACTAAATATAGATCATATTTTGGGAACCATTTTTTGTTTTAGGCCTGGAGGTTTTATGCTTTTTTAAGAAAAAGACCCGGCTGAACCTGTCTGCTATGAGCCCCAAAGCACACAGAGCCTGTGTTTTAATATGACTTAATTCTGACAAATATGCAGACATCTAAATAGCTGACATTGCAAGCTCAGGTCCATTCAGTTCAAAAACAGTGGATTTGCTGTAGTAACATTTGTGTTGCTAACTAATCTTGCCTTCTACTTTAATGCTAAAATAGTTGGAAGGATTTTATTAAATTCTTCTAGAGCTTCTGTGGGTCATAGAGCAAAGAAGCAAGCTATGAAATTCATATGAAAGCCAGGTAAAAACAGAGTGTGTACCATGTCATACAGAGGTCAGAGCTGATCCTGATCTGAAAAGAATTCAGGGAATTTACTTCCTTGACAGAATTGTGAGGAAGGCACCAGTCTGAAAACAGAGATGGTGCCCAGAGATGAAGACTATCTTGGTGTGTCTTGATTAAAAGCTGTTTGAGAACTAGGGTACTCCATTAAAGGCTAAGGAAGTAGACCTAGTGCTGAAATTTTAGCCAGTGTTGAAAGTTCTTTGTTCTGGAAGTACAATAATTTTTGTTCAGGAAATACAATAATTGCTTTTCAGTTCATCAGGCTTCTGAGAGAGCCCTGAGTGATGATTAATTTTGGTGAATTTGGGCTAAGTAATTTATGTAAACTTCTACTTTGCTTGTACAAGATGATTTCCCAGCCTTCTTAATGCTGGTTTTACCATTGTATTTACATTTCAGGCAAAAGTAAGTTTCTGGTTACGTGGGTTGTATGGAAAGTCATCAGGAATGGGCTGAGTGGGGCAGCCTTTTGCAAATTCAGTCACAGATGTATAAAACTTTCTCCCTGGGCAATTGAATTTAAGCTTGATTCTGGAAAATGTATTTCTATTTATAAAATTCTTAAAAAATCTGCCTGGTGGAATTTCTGAAACTTGCTTATGGCCATGGGTGCAGTGAGCCCACTGTCACTTAGTAACATCTGGAAGTTTCCAGCCAAACCCTCCATTCATGTAGGGGGCTGTATGGTGGCATCTTGGACGGTTCTTGCTGGAAGAAACCGAACTGCCTGCCTTGCTTAGGTTCAGATACTCCCTTGACACCTTTGCAAATTTACTTAGCATGTCAAAGGGCCTGCCGAGAGCAGAATTCATGAACAGTGTTGCTAAAAGAGCCAGTGCTAAAGAGGGAAGACCGTGCTACTGGGAGAAGGCAGATGTGGGACAGGGAGGAAGAAGACAGACCTCCCCATTTGCCCAGCTGTGAGCCATTAGATCATCCCAGCTGCCGACAGCATGTGATTAGAATGGGCTTGCTGTTGCCCATATTAGTGACCTGGGCTTCACAATTGATACTTGGAGCCAGAACTAGAGTCAGTGGGATGGCTGAGTACCAGAAATAGAAAATGATGTTTGGCTGTGTTCTCATCCAGCCTGGATATACTGACATTATTTTTTTTTTTTTCTGAGGGTCATCAGATTCTTGTAAAGGAATAATAAAGTGGTTAAGATGGAAGAGGAATCAGAACTCTCCATGCTTGCTTTTGCTACCCATTCTATGACCTTGAACAAATAGTTCTGAAATTCCATGAATACTTGAGGCTGTTGTAGGTAGTCCTGTTCTCCTGCCGTGAGCAGTGCAGACCTTGTGTTAACAACAGTGCGCTTCTCTCTCATTTGGCTTGCTCCCTTTTCTTACCTCCCTCTACAGTGATTTTTATTAATGATACCAGATTATTAGACAAAAAAATAGTGACTAGCTTTATCTCTTCTGTTTCTCAGGCCTGGAGGAAAACAGAGTGGCATCTGGATAAGCTTAAGCCATAAAGAAACTTAAGTGTTGAAGTCTGCCTCCTCTGTCCTCTTCTGTGGTGGGCACATCTGTGCAGCTGTAGGGAGCTGAATTGGAGGAATTTAGCCAGATTTACTTACTTACCCAGTTAGTTACCCTTACTAACTTTTGGTTTTGGCAGCTTTACCTTGGTTTAATTTTTTGATCCTCACCATAAGACTGCACAAAACACATTGTGCAGGATGGGAACATGCTGAAGGTGGCATTCTAGGCAGAGGTAGTGAAAGGTTATGGTATCTTAGTGTTGAGGGAATTGAAGCATGAAGGGACCAGACAGTTTCAGTCCTTTAGGTCTCAAAAGACGTGGCAGACTGTCTAGAATCATCTGATGAAAAAGCCATCTTACCAAGGCTGATGAAAATACTTGATTGTGGAGCAGTGTGATTTGTTTAGCGTGAAGCTGGTAATCGCTGAGCAGGGATGGTATTGCTGTGCTCCACAGCAGCTCTGTTAAGATGCTCTTGTAGTATTCTGGGAAAGTGCTGTTCTGCCTCTGCAGGCATGAGGGATGAAACCTAAAGGTAGATTCTGCCTTTCAGATCTCTCCTACAGCTTTCCTGATCAGACTTGCTATGTATCTTTGGGATTACTGTCTGCTTATGACCTGTGCTATCTTTAGATGCAGCAGTGTTTTTAAAATACAAGCTACTCAGGATTTCTCCTAATGGAAAATAAGCATATCACATCTCCTGGTTTGTAGTCATTTATCTTCAACAGAGAAGGAAGCACTAATTTCTTTTATGTGAATCAACATGTAGTTGCTATATAGCTGTTGCTTTTAATCAAATGCAGCTTAGAATGGCAATTAAAGCAAAGGATAACCAGGCCTGTAATGTAATTTCACTGCTCCATTGGCTTTCTTGGGAATTGCAAAGGTCTAGGACAATTGTAACCAAAATAACTTGTGTCACAACTCCCTGAGAAATGACCTGTTAGACCTGCTGTGCTGCTATGCTAAGCACTGATCCAGATATGCCCCTGTTAAGGCTGCATGTGCTGAAATGAGAGCTCTTGGAAAGGTTAAACAACCTTTTCCATGGTATTAATTCTGCAAAAAGAATGTTTTTTACTGTAGGATATCTCATTAAGATACTTGCTATAGATGCCTCTCTGAGGTCTTCAGTTCTATAAACTCTTTGTGGAGATAGCAGTGAAAATTAGCTATACTCATTGCATATGTTACTGGTTTTTGGTTTTTTTTTTTCATGAAAACAGGTCCTGCACTATCATCTTGCACTCATGCTGGCCTTTTTGAAGTTAAGTGACTCATGAGGCTGCCACGATGCTTAGATTGTTTATTAGCCCTTGTATTTTGAATTTTAAGGTGGGCTTTTAGAATGACTGTTGTGGCTGCAGAGCATCTTATCCTGGGGGAATCCTCCCTCATGATGAAGATTTCTTGACACTTTTACAGAAAGAGCAAAATAGCTGAAACTTGTCACTAAAAAAAAGGGACCCTTTTCAGCACTTCACCTAGAAGGAGGAGGAAGTGAAAGAATTGTGTATTATCTGCAGTTGCTGCATTCAACAGAGAGCGTTAAAGATTTATTCTCTAAAAAGAGTTGCTTTTGCAGTTTGAAATGCTCTGGTACCTCATTGTGACCTGCCTTCCCCTTGGCTCGTGGCAGTGCCAGGCTCTGTTGCTCCAGGTACACTTCCAGCTGTGGTTTCATTCCAGCCATTCTCTGCCTTCAGCCTCTTGCTGCTGCCTTGTCCCCTCCTTGGTCTGCTCAGCTGCTTGTCCAGCCATGTGGTCCAGCCATACTGAGGAAGTGAGCTGGTGAAACTAACCCAGGAAAAGGGAGAGGTGCTTAGTTTCCATCCACACTGGTTCCCAGATATGATTCTGTGAGCAGCTGCTGCGCAAGTGCTGATTTATGGCGTAACGAACAAGAAAGGGTGATGCAGTGCTGGGGGTTGGCAGTGTTTGGCTGATGCTGGTGCTAGCTGAGCTGCAACACAGTGGGGTTTTTGTTTTGTGTATTCCAATGTCTCCAGCACAAAATGATATGAAATGCATAGGAGGTAATACCAGATATTTAAAACTTCCCTCAAAATAATATTTACTTTGTCACAAAACAAAGCCCTTGATGAGGAATTTTAGAACCTATTTCAGTTGTCTTTGGGTATGTCTTTGTAGCTGATAGTCTCCTGGTTTCAGCTAATTATCGTTGATCAGGAGAGGTTAATTAACTCTGAATGTTGCTGCTGTAGAGTTCTGAGGAAATTTGAATAATTCAGTATAATATCAGGGAACATAGTGAGCGAACGGGAAGATTTATTATCAGGATTCAAGTCTCTCTGTCATCATGACTTTGCTAAAGGGGTAGGAGGAGAGTGCTGGCTAAGCTGGAGATTCAAATAGACATTCATTACCTGGTGCACATTGAGCTCTTAACTATGTTGTGGTCTCATAGCCCCACATTTAATTACCTTCTTCCAAGAGGTTTGGGATAAATTTAAGCCCCAGATGCTGAAGGGTGCAAGGAAGTCACAAATCATGGAGATAAGGATTCATGTCTTGTTCAGAGGTGCAGGTGTAGGTTAGGACACTCCACAGTTTTTGGTTTTTTTTTCCAAACCTTGTTGGCCTCATTGTGTACTGTAAATGGTAAGAAACTTGTTTGACTTTGCTTGAGAACTAATCAATGAAACATATTACTTAAAGCAGGCGCACAAATTAGTTTGCAATCCTAAAGAGACCTGGAGAAAATTGCCATCTTAGTTAGAATACAGTGTGGACTGTTCTTTGTAAGAGGTGTAAGGAAAAAAAAACATACCAAAAATGAAGGGAATGAGCATGGTAGTTGATTGATTTCTCTGCTACTGATTTCTACTGATGTTAATTAAAAGAGAGATGGCACATAAAATTCTTGAATCATTTTTCTGGGTAACAAAATTCATGTGCAAAGCTGTTTCTTAAGGAGTGTTTCAGTTGCATATAAAAACAGCCAGCGAAGCTATGCAACTCTGAGGTTAGGTGTGAAAAAATGCTAAAGGTCCATGTGGCTTCTTTTAAGTGAGGCATAATATTTCTGTTGACATTTTTGATACCAGTTTCTAAGAAAATAAGACCATGTAGTCTCACAAAATATTTTTTGTTGGTTGGGTTTTTTTGTTTTTAATTTTGTAGTTTTTGTATATACTAGAGGTACCTGGGCATCCCATCTCAGACTCTGAGTCATAAACTCTGAGTCATAAACAGACTTTGAATGGAATGACTCCATCAGTGATTTTTAGGCTGTCAAACAAAAATTGAATATTCCTCATACCTTTCCATAAAGGAAAACTAATATACCGCTGGAGTGGTGTTAAGTGATATCAAGTGTCATACTGTGATTCTAAAACAGATTACGGCCTTTCAACTCTTGTTAAAAGCCTTTTAAGACAAACAACAAACAGGAAAATTGTCTTTTGGTTTCAAAAACTTTTAAAATGTGCTTTTGGTCAATCAGCTTTTAAGGTGGATTCAGCCTTACAAATAAAGACACTTTTGGAAAATAATGGTGTACGATGAACTCTGAGGTAAAAGTATGCACTAAGCAGTTGTTTAAAGCTTGTTGGTGTATTGTGGTGATCCACAAAGTATGTGGAGCCATTTGTCAATGTCCCCATGGTAGTGGGTGAGACGCTGATGAGTCGAGAGATTGTTTGGGAAAATAAGCCACTGAAGGATTTGGTGAGAACTTTATGTATTTGAGTTGGCAGTTCACTGGGTGCTGCATTCCTGGGAGGCTGTTTGAAGCATGGGTCTTCAAAGTTACAATAGAAACAACAGCTAAGCAATGATTTAAGTGTGAAATTAAAATTGCTTTGTTAACTAGGTAAATTTTATAAGATGTTAATAATGTAAAATATTTATCAAAGATTAAGGGTGTGCCTTGAAGCTAAGACCTTAGCCACAGCCATTAAAGCTGCTGGGCACAGAGAGGAGATTGATTTGATCTGATGATTTTCATTCAAGGTGCAGTATTGTAGTAAAACCAAGATAATGTTGGAGTTGGATAAAATCACTTAAACTAAATATTTTAGTGAAATATCCTCCTGCATTCATTCCAATGGAAAAGTATTCCCTCATCACAGCAGATGGTAACTGACAGTGAAAATCTCAAATTTCACTGTGCCCTTAATTTTCCCTGAAAATCTTGATATGTCTTCCTGATGTATTTTACTTTTATTTAAGGTTGTTAGAGCAGTTTCCAGGATTACCACAAAATCAGGAAGCTTTGTTCAGCCAGTTCCTTGTAGCTCTGCATTAGGTGGTGATTTGTTTGAGCTATTTGTCCATTAATGCTTGTTGAAAATACCTTTGGCTGGGAAGTGTTTCCAGTGAGATGATGTAAAACATCTGGTGATGCTGCTGCTGTGTTTGAAGCTGATAGTGTCACATAGCTTGGAACTGCTCAAAGAGTCAGGGTGATTTAGTCACGTGGGATAAAAATGTCATACGGGACGTGAATAAGAACAGCTTCTCTTGAATATCAGAGTTGCTGAATCCAAGCTTGTAGGTGCTTTTGCTTGTCCTGTGGCTTTGCTGAATCCTGGCTGTTTACACTTGCTGTCTGACAGAGAAAATTGAGTGTTTGGTGGGATTTTTCTTTTTACAACACTGGTTTGGGAATCATTAAAATGCTTCAAAAAAAGAGGAAGGGTTAATTATCAATCTAAAAAAATGCTTTGATTTTTTTTCTTATTTTTAGCGCCGTCTTCGTCATCTTCGGAATATTGCTGCACGTAACATTATTAATAAGAATGGTCATCGCCTCTTGGATACGTACTTCACTCTTCACTTGTGTGATAACACCAAGATTTACAAAGGTAAACCAGGCTTGCTATCAACCTTTTTGCTAGTTAATTTTTGAGTTCTTATGATATGAATTCTCTTTCTTCCTTTTTTTTTTTGGTCTTGACAACTTTGTGCCATTAGTTGCATCACCTTTGCTAACACTGCACAAGAGCTCTTTAGTTTCCTCGATTTCATGAAAGTTTTCAGTGTTAGCAGCCAAGGAGGCAAAAGATTACAGGTTTTGTAGTCTTTTAAATCTTTTGTCATTGTTCTTCCCTGAGTGATGATGTAAGGAATTGGGATCTTTCCAAGGGCACATAAAAGTTAAAGCTTTTGGAGCTTCGGTTGCCTTTTGTGGGGAAGAGTGTCCCACTCTGTGCATACCAGTTGTTTTAAAGAGCATACATCAGCACATACTGTTATCAAAGTTTTCAAAAGATAGAGTTGTCAGCCAATGACATGAAGCATCCAGGCACCTGTTCTAGTTTAGATAACTGTGTTTGAACATTAGATCTCCTCTCTTTCTTGCTTTTCTTTCCCACTACGGTATATAGTTCATTGTGGAGAGATGTTATTAAAAATACGTTTTCATACTCTTTTTGGTGTGATTGGAGATGAATTTTGATTTTCTCTTAATTTTTATTTTCATTGGGCGCAGTGACACATCTGGCATCTTGCCTTGCTTTTTTTGCCGAGGTTGGTGCTTTAGAAGGATAAGAATACAAAACTTTAGCTTGCTGCCTGGACTTTGTTGTGGTGGTCGGTTGAACCTGTCACTGATGACTTTTTCTGCAGTGTTTGGTGTTAGGGACTCTTTTGCACTTCATCAAAGCTTTTTGCCTGATCTCCACTGGGCTGGGGTATTGGACAAAACCTGTATTCCTGCCCCTAAGCTGTCTAAAGTCTTTTAAGCTCTTGCTTTGACTGGGAAAGCCAAGGTTCATGTGCCAGTAGTTGATGATTCCCATTTAAACACAGGGTTGTTGGCACGTTTGTCAGGTAACTTGGCTGTTTCCTCTCTGAGTACCTGGAACAGGTCACCATCACTCTGCAAGAAAGTGCTGTAATTAATTTATCCAAGCTCCTGTGTTCTAGGAAGAGGTTGTGTGGCAAACCAGTCATTTTTGCAAATGTCATCCAAAATCTGTTAACTACCTTGCCATGTTCTTTCCTCAGAAATCAAAGCCTTGTAAAACTTGAGGTGTATAATGAGTATAAAGATGAAATACTAAATTTAAATAATGACTTGTAATAAGTAAGTGTGAAGGAGTAATTTTAGTGCATTTCTAAGTCTGTCTTGTGAATCGGTTACTAATAAACTGGACCCACTAACATTTGTCTTTCTTGATTGTTACTTATTTTGTTTTTTTCTGTTTCAAACACTAAGATTTGTATCAGTGTTTAAGCTAATCTAAAGATGTTTTTTTACTTATTTTTCTTCAGAATTTTATAAGAGTGAGGTGATCAAGAATTCTCTGGTAAGTTACTTTAATGTGGAAAAACTTTGTTTTAAAAATTGTATATTTAGTGCAGTATATTGATTTCTTTGCTGAATACCATAACTGTTTAATGTGTCTTTACACTGTTTGGTTCTGTTAGGAGCATTGTGTTCTTCTCCTCCTTTTCAGATTGTTTTCATGAGGCTTAGAATAGGGAGCTGCTGAGTAGTAGAAACGCTGATTTCTATTAACATCTTCGAGTTGGGTAGGAAAACAGCAAGGAACATGTACCTGCCAGATATATACATGTATTCTTTGAAGAGCTGGTAGCTGTAAGAAACTGAAGTTTAAAAACATGTTAGATTTTCTAAATTTTTCAGTTTAGATGAATGAAGGGGCCAGAACTAGACAGTTCATTTGTTATTACAAACGAGAAAGGGTAATAATAGAATAGGAGTAGAATGTTGCAAATGTTGGCTAAGGGAGTTTGAAAACCTGCTGAAGACTTTTTAATGCCTGCATTAACAAGGTAGAACTGCTCCATTTATAGCACCCTGGGTAAATGCTTTGAAACCCTCCTGAACGAAGGAAGAGCTGTCTGCTTACTCAAGGCTGCTAACTTCTCCAGTTTCTCTCTTAAGTTGTTAGGATTTTTTTATTCTGTCTATTCTAAATCAGGAAAAGGAAAAACGAAAGGGAAACTAACTACAGGATATAAGAGATGGAATAACAAAAATCTAAATAAAAGATGTCTTGAGGACATCCTATATATAACCTATGGGTATTTGAATGACCTGGTATTCTTGTGCCTGAATAGCTATGAAATATTCCTTCTTTTTTGGAGGACTTGATTAATACATTCTTCTGTAATCCTTACTGGGTAACTTTGCCTCTCCCTTCTTTTCAGAGGCATCCTATTTCAAATTGACTCATTCCAGTTCAGGGATGCTAGGGCTTTTCCAAGCTGCTTAAGCACTAGAAGGGAAGGCAAGTTCTTTCTTGGGGTGGTGGGTTACTACCTTTTGTTTTGCAGGAGCTACTGTTTCTGTGTTCAGCAGAGGAGGGAGAGAAATAAATATAAGTAAAAGCACTTTCCCATTTCTGCTTTTGGACACCCTCTTGGCACTAGTAATGTTGGATTGACTTGGTTTTGTTACAGCTTGGGGTCAGTTCTTTAGATGTTGTTAGAGATGAGTGGAAATTCTTGGAACACGTTGTCTTTGCAAATCTGAGTTCTGGTGGAATTTGCAGTTTAGCTTAATATGTGCTAGTTCTGAAAAGCTCCAGGTGCAAGTCTGATCTCGTGGAGTAAAGATGAGCTTTTAGTGACAGCATTTGAGAATTGAGCATCAGTCAAGAGGAGAAGAATGTGAACAAATATGTCAGCAAGTTCTGCAAATTTAATTATTGGGGAATATATCAGCATTTAACTTTGGGAATACATGCTATACTCTGGTTTTCAGAAGCTGAATTGTAACTGTGAAAGGAACATTACTTCCTTTTTGAAAGTTCCTGATTTGGTTAAACTGAATTAGTAATTTCTGAAGTAAATTCTTTGATGTCTTGTAGTGGAAGGAAGGAAAACTTATTCAGTTTCTGAAGTACTTTACAGCATGTACCTTTTAAGAGAGGAATTCTCTCTAGCAAACCATGTAAGGCAGCAGAAGAGCTTGAAATGGCTGTTGTTCCTAATTCTTAACATTTTTAAAAATCTTTGAGGTAGGCTTTGCTGCTTTCTGAATTGTTAATTTATGGACTAGTTTCAGCTTGTTTTAACTGTATTTATCCTTCTTTGAATACTTAGAATCCAACATGGAGGAGTCTGGACTTTGGAATAATGCCTGATCATCTTGATACCTCTGTCTCTTGTTTTGTTGTGAGGATCTGGGGTGGCAAGAAGGAACACTTTCAGCTTTTGATTGAATGGAAGGTCAATTTAGATGGATTAAAGTACTTGGGCCAGCAGGTAATGTGAAAATATTTTTTCTCAACTTTTTTCTTCAGGAAACAGAACATCTGGATGAATTAATATATAGAATGCTGAGAAAGGAAATGAATGTGTTTAAAGATTGTACTTTAAAGTTTGATTACAGATATTCATGTTAGTTTACATCAGAGCTTTAAATCATAAAATTATATCATGGTTGGGTTTGGAAGAAACCTTAAATACCATCCAGTTCCGCCCCCCTACCATGGGTGGGGACACCTTCCACTAGACCAGATTGCTTTAAGCCCCACCCATGATGGCCCCCGTCCAGGCATGGGGCTGTCACATCTTCTGTGGGCAGCCTGTGCCAGGACCTCACCACCCTTACAACCAAGAATTTCTTCCCAATATCCCATCTAATCCTGCCCTCTGGCAGTGAAAAGTCATTCCCCCTTGTCCAAAGTCCCTCTCCAGCTCTCTTGGAGCTCCTTGAGCCACTGGCAGGGGCTATAAGGTCTCCCTGGAGCCGTCTGTTCTCCACACCAAACTCGAGTCTTATCTCTGTTTAGCTATCTTAATTTATTTTTGTCACCTGGAAATGAGTAATAGGAAAGATGCTCTGTCTGGTATTTCTGATTTCAAAGTAGAATGGCTGAACATGGTGACTACTGGTAAAGCTGTGAAGCAAACAGGTTTTCCATGTTAAATTCAGTTTTCTCTGAGCTTTTGCGTACTTCTAGAATTAGAGGTGATGAAAAACTGCTTTAGACTCTTGGAGCATTTGTGCTCATTTGGTGTGAAAATTTGCAGTAAGCTGGCTGTAAACTGATTTGTTTTCTTCCTTCCCTACAGATCCATGCAAGAAACCCAAATGAGATTATTTTTGGTCTCAATGATGGTTATTATGGAGCTTCATTTGAACAGAAGGTAAGGGTGTGTTTGTTTTGATTTGTTGGTACTGGTGACAAACTGAAATTCAACCTGTGAGATTGATTTTTCACATTTTCACTCAGAACATTAAAATGCTTTGCTTTGAGAAGGAATAGTTTTTTGACATGACCGATACAAATAATATCTTGCCTTGGTTGCATGGGTATCTGTGATGTTTTGAAAATACTTGAAGTGTAGCATTTAGGGTCCAAAACCCCTCTGGTAACTGAAAATAAGCTTTGACTGTACTCTTTGAGGCAGACATTTCTTTCAGACATAGGACATATTGAAAGTGATGTGGTTGTTAAGACTCATTTTCATGGCATATATAAATCTGAAGCCTAGAATTTGTAAGTCTTTAATGGGAAGCTATTTATTTGCTCTTGCTGCACCTGTTTTACCCCATGGGTTTTTTCCTCAAGGATCCACTGTAGTATTTGTGCCTCTCCATCCAATTTTGTCTCTGATTATTACCTCATTGATGATGAAGAATTTTAAACTTACCTGTTGTAAGTAGTGCCTCTTGACAGTTTTTTTTTTTCAATCTCAAATTGTTGGTGGCAGTACTGTGGTACAGATAGGCTGTGTAAAGGAGTCCCTGGTTGGGGAGGAAATGACTCCTTGACACACACATGCAGTTTCTGCATTTGGTTTTCCTGAAGCAGGATGCAGTTGTTTTTCAAGATTTCAGTTCTGACAGCCTGGGCATGAATTCAAAGATGGGAACATTGTCTTCTTTTTCTGTTTGTTGTCAGGACTTGTTCCCTAGCTCATAAGGTTTAAAGGCACTTCTTGGTTTTGGTTATAGAATCATATCATAGAATCGTTTGGGTTGCAAGGGATCTTCAAGACCATCACATTCCATCCCCCTGCCATGGGCAGGGACACCTCCCACTAGATCAGGTTGCTCCAAGCCCCATCCAACATGGCCTTGGACACTTCCAAGAATAGGGTATGGTGATGATGGTAACTTGTGCATTTTCAGGTTTCCACCATCCTAGTTCTTTCAGACAGACATTAAGATATTTTTAATTTGGTATTTTTTTAATGGAGAGATGTCTGGATTTCAGCCTTTAGCATCCAGTGTCTTGGGTATTAAAATGAGGAGCTGAGAGAGCTGCTGGGATGGTGCCTCTGTAGCAATATGAATTGTACACAGTGTGTAGATCTCAGGATTATTTAGATGGAACCATATTTTTGGTGGGAAGGAATGTCTGCTGTGTGGGCTATGGTTAACACAGTTGTGTCAGGAGATGTTGACGTTTACCTCTGAATTTCAACATCTTCTCTATGGAGACAGACTCTTGTTGGGGCAGGAGAGACTCTTTAGGCAGGGATTGTGGTACTCAGAATCCCCCTCTATCTGTTGGAAAGCTGGCTGATCTCAGGTACAAGATAGGGCTGCTTTATGCACTAAAGTAAGTGCCTTTTTTCCCTACAATCCATAATCTTTCTAACAGTGCTGCTGGTGGCTTGACCTGCTTAAAATTTACTTTATTATGTAACGCAACACTTCTAAGTTTGCAGCTTTTCTAGGAATTTGTGTGACTGTGCTTGATATGGAAAAACTCAATATCTGACTTTTGCAGCATAAGAATTTGCTGTTTCTCTCTTACTGTTTTGATACCTTTTGAGCAGAATGGATACTCTGGTCTCTTAAAAGAGCAACCTTACCTCAGTCTTACTTTGTAACTTCCAGAAACTTGTTCACTCAAAACTAAGATTACTTTGATCTTTTAATGTGTTACAGCACGGATAAAGGATGCAGCTTTATCTCATGTTCATGTAATTCTTTTGCACATGACTGAGTGGGGTCTCAGGTCTGAAGCTGAAGAATGGCAGTGCTGTCAGTTGCACTTTTCAGTGTTTCTGTGCATAAAATTCAGACAGTTATGGATTATAAAGTTAAAGAAAACACACTATGTGCTAGAACGTAGACAAACTGATAGGTCTTTTGTACCTTTATAGGTAAGTGGCGTTATTGCCACCTTAAATTGTTTCTACCTACCATAGATAAAACATGTGTAAAGACAGATTTAAAATACATTAAATGCAAGATCATTTATTCTACTAAAAGTGCATGCTCTTACTCAAGATTTTTTTTTTTATTTTTAAAGTAATATTCCTTCTTTTCCTCAAGGATCACTCAGGTACCCTGAAGAACAGTCTTCTCCAGGTGGATCAGAACTGTGTTCGTAACTCTTACGATGTCTTCTCTTTGCTTAGGTAAGGTTTTTGATAATATTTTGTGTAGCTATTGTAACTTCTGTAGTGTCTGTGTGGGAGGAATCTTTCCAGATATTAAAAAACCCCAACATGGAGTTGGGGTATGGAATGTGCAAAGGAGATATCCAGGTTGTGCCAATACACTCATGTAGTGAGGAGCTGGGCTGTGGTGTGTGTGTGTTCAGGAGTGGTCGCTGGGCTTCTGACGTGTAGATGCTCGAGTGCTCTGAACTAGGACTGACTGTGGAGCTGGACATGCTTGTGAATGTCAAAATCATGGAGCTTCTTTGTTGGAAAGTTTCTGTGGAAAGCCTCTACTCTGTTCTCAACAGCAATAAGTTTTTTTTAAAATACATGAGAACACAGTCAAGACCCAGTTACTCCAACAGAGATGTGGACTAAGAAAAGTACAGTGTATTTTTTGCTTTTGGCTGGGTAATTAAAAGTCTGTGGTGATAAAAAACAGGAAGTGCTAGTATTAAGTTAAACAGGATGTCCTTTTTCAGATCTGCTTTAATTTTAATAGTTAAAAAATATTAGTTATGAAAAAGTATAATTGTGATCCACCAGTATCAATAAGTTGGTTTTGAGTAATCTCTATTCAAATGGCATTTTCCAAGACAGATTAATAACTTCAGTAAAGGCAGTAGATGTGCTATGAAGGAAACGCTTGAATAGGAAATGTTTAATATGCTTTCAAAAGTCTATGTAAACTTTTGACTTTTAAAATCAGTTGTACACATTAAATCCATTTGACAGTGTTGACAGTAGGTGTCAGTGTTGCCTGTCTGAAGAGAGAGGAAAAGTCAGCTTAGGTTGCCTGTTCAGATGTCCTTATTTCAGCTCTCTTAAAATTTCACTGTTCTCTTTCTGGATTCTGTAAAGCATATTTAAACTGAAGTCTGCTTTCTAAATGTTTGTTTTCTGTGCTTTTAGTGGGAAGCAACCAGGGGGCATATTAGGAAGTACTGATTACATTCTGGCACAGTCCACTAGAAGAGAACTTGTACTACCTAACATTAACTCTTTGTTAGACAGAAAAAGGAAAACATGTGCAGTGTACCCTGATTACTTCATTCAGGAGGGTTTTTCACATTTTGTGTACACGTCTGTGTAGTATGAGGCATGTTGCAGAAAAAAGACTCACTATGGTCATGAACTTGACCCCTGTCTAGCTCGTGTAATTGATCCGTAATCCTTCTTCTGAACATGCCTGACTGTTTTTCCTCAGGCTGACAAGAAATTAAGATGTCAGCTGTGATAAGGTTCACCTTGTTGAATGACCAGTGCTGTTTTGAGCCCTGACTACTGGAGTTTCTCTCTGTTTTGGGGATGTGAGAGTCCAGGCTCAAGTCTCTCTCAGTGCCTAGGCATGCTGTTGGGTTTAATTTCTATTAAGTTTTGTCTCTGAGCTGAGACATTCTCCTATTTTGTCCCAAAAGGAACAGTGTTTTCCAAGCCTCAGAACCAGGCTTGCTGCTTATTGTATTTTAGTGGATTCTGCATACTGTATTAAGGGGTTTACATTGCATTGTTTAGTTCCAGCAGAAGTTAGAAGCTGCAGTTTGTGACTCTGCCTAGGTGTCATCTTTGTCTGATTTCATTGTAGTTAGGAAAGTTCATCAGGAGCTAAGGCAGAGTCAGTCCTCTGTGTAGTTTAGAATCCTTTCTATTCCCTCTCACGTTAACTCTGCTTTTTTACAGATGTGTTTTCTATACTGCTGCTTAGCTTTAATATCAACCTGAAAAGCCTGGTGATAGTGTTTGCTTTAAAATAATCTCTAGTCACTTTTTGTTAGGTGTCCTTTTTCTCCTACCAAGCAGTTTGGTTTTGCCACCTCCTCCAGGACTCTATGCTTAAATAGCCAGCCCATGAACTCTTCCCAAAGATAGTTTGTATGAGAGTGTTCCTCTTTGAACAGAAGAGAGAGATGAGCATAATTTGAGTTATGATTCATTAGACAGGATGTGTCTAATGTCTTGGGAGGTGTTTTGGTTTGAAAAGACAAGTGTCTGCTAAGGAAGGCAGGAGCCTCCCTTGAAACAGAAAATGCAAACCTCCTCCCTCCAAATTATTATAATTTTGAAATTAAGGAGTTCTTAGGCAAAGATATGGGAGTAGAATAATGGTTGTTTATTAGGAAAAAACTTAAAAATTAAAAGAAAAATATAAAATAAACAATGCAGTACCACAAAACACTGACAGAGTCAGAATATGACCTGACAGCCTGTTGGTCAGGGTGTTGGTAGCAGTCTGATTCAATGGTGGCTGCAGTCCTCCTGCAGTCTCAGGTGTGGTTCTGTTGGAGCAGGGATCCTGTAGAAGGGTGCAGTCTTCCTCTGAAGGTCCAGTGGAAGAGGCAGCTGTTCCTCTAGGAATCCAGTGGAAACGCTGTTCCGGTATCCCAAAATCTCAGATTATATCCAGGTAGGAATGCTTGGCTCCTCCTCCTGGGTGGAGCATCTCACAATGGGATGCTGTAATTTTATCAGTCATGCAGTGACACTCAATGCCCCATTAACAGAAGATGTCTCCCAGAGGGAGGATTGGTAGTGGAAGAGATAAAGACAAACTGTCCCACCTGGCTTTAACAAGTGGCCCAATTAACAGAAGAAATTGCCCCACGTCTAACAGATGGCAATAGAACACACACCCCAGCCACATCTTGCATTTGCAACCTTAGACAGGAGGAAATGAACTGCTCTTTTCCTTCTTCTGTCCATTGGCTGTAAAGAGAATACTGAGGTGTCCACACCATGAAGATTTGCATCTGGTCACATAAATCCCATGTTTTGAAGAGTTTCTCATGATAAGATATTTGTTTGTAATAAACATTCACAGGCTGCACATGTGGTTTCCTAATGTTTTCACAATAAATGTGGATATGAAGAACAGCTTGTTGTGGCTTTATTTAAACTTTTACAAAAGGAAGCAAATCTTGGTGACAATGGGATCCAAGTCCCAGTTGTGGTGGTACTGTGCTGCCAGATGTGGCAAAGCCACTGACAGCCAAAATGGAGAGAACTGGTTCTACCTCATCCCCTAACTCTTGGCTGCACAGTGAGAACTTCTGTGGTTGATCTGTGTTTCAAAACTGCTTTTGGGGGAAGAAGTGATGTAGTTTTTTTCCTCAGAAGTGAATAGCTAAAATTTATGAAGCTTGTGAGTTGAACTTAATGAAAAGTGCATGCTTGGCTCAAATTATCTTGATTAATAAAATTATATTGGGAATGACAGAATGTGTGAACAATTGAAATTTTTTTGTGCATTGGATTAAAGTAGTGCTTGTGTTCAGATGCTGAGTTATGTGGATTTATAAGTCAGTTAAACAGGAGGAAAAAGTTAAATGTTCAGCCAACTCCTCTTTACACAAAGAATGTTTCAGCACCTCTGCAGCTCATGACCCTTCTTGTTCTGGGACCAGGGACAATATCCTCAGGCAAACATGGTGCTGCTTGGAAGTTGTTCGTGCCATAAGAAAGTGACAAATGTTCTTCCAGCCATTTGCTCTAAAAGGGCTAACAAACAAAAATTCACCACATTAACTGGAAAGCGCGAATTCTCAGGTTTTTGTTTCTTGTCATATTTCCTGAAAGATATAATTTAAAGACTTTCTAAACATTATGTTGCTGGTAGTAATAGGTTATACAATAATACCTTTCACACAGCACTCAGGATGGGCCAAATTCATCTGAGGTCATGTTCTGGACATGTCTCAATAATCAAGTTCTGAGCACGTTTGCACCACTAATGGGAATAGGTTTATATTTAGTATTCTCTTGGTTTTCTAGCCTTTCTTTTCCTAAAGCTTTGAAAAATAGACATTTAAGTATGAAGTGGTGCTGGGAAGATGAGATATCACTAAAGAAAGGGCTTAAAATACTATGTAATAAAATTTTACTTCAATGTCTAAATACAAAAATTAATATAGTGTATTCTGCAACAGCTTTTTTGTGTTGTTGTGACACAGAGCAATTAGCTTGTGCCTCTAAGTATGTGAATGCCTGAAATCCTCCTGTATTCTTTCTGGAGACAAAAAGGACTCTTAAGAACTAGTGAAAATCTGCCCCTTTGAAGTTTTGCTTCCATCAGTTTTTATTGCTCTGTTCAGAGCTGCTGTCTCTATGGTTTAACTGTTCTTCAGCAGATGGCATGGTGTGTTTGTGGTGTCTAGTCAGCTAGTTAGTGCAGATTGAAGACATTTTGCTTTAAAACAGTGTTCTTTTACAACAAAACCAACAAAAGAATCTAACATTGGCATCATTTGAGTGATGGGCTGAGTAAAAAGACTAGCTGCTTAATATTGTTAGTGTCTCATCTGGCAGAATTTGATTTGAATTATACTTCTGGGTATTTATCACTCATGGGGCAAGGGTATGCTTCAAGTGACAGAGTTTGCTTCAGGGTTTGCCATTTGTAATATAACTGTTCATTTAAAGAAGAGTGCATGTCTCATGACTGAAGAGATATTATTTAAGAATACAAATGTTGGTAGTGTTTGTCTGTGATCTGAAACTGAGATATTCACAAAATCACCTTCTAGTGACCATGACTAAAACATGTTGACATGATGTAAAATCAGCTTTTGTTTAGCTCTGCTTATTTTAGGGAAGATGTTTTTAAATACCTGTTTTGCTTTTGTTTAAAATCTTCCATCTTTATTAACAGTTTTATTGAACAAACAGAATTTGATCTTAGAAACTAGAAATTAAGACAAAATATATGGTCAGTGTAGGCTGCTGTGGAGCTGAAAAACTTATTAGTATCTCCTCAGTGTAGTTTCTCTGAGACTACAGTCACTGGGATTGCATATGCCAAATCTATATGTAATAGCTTTGTGCAGCTATTTTTAACACATGGAAATAATGCTGAAAGTGAAACTGTTTTTCATAAGCTCTGAGTAGGGAATGGTAGAGCAGCACAAGGGCTCCGTGGGCTTAGGCTGCTTAGTGCTGTGGTGTATCTCAGGTACACTGACTTGTCTTGTGTAAACCAGCCCATCTTGAGCAGTGTCAGTGTCCTGTCTGACAGGAGCTCAGCCAGCCTTTGCTATTGTATGGTTCAGTTAAGTAGCAGTTCCAAACTTTAGGCTTCCAGTTGTTTAGTGGAGTGAAAAGGAGGGAAGGCAGGAAGAAGACATGTTCTCATCACCAGCTGTCTTACTTCAGAGAGTTGCACAGCATCTGATAAATCCAGATGTGAGCTATGCAAAGCTGTACTGCCTTTTGAACTTCCCTGAAGTTCCTCTATTTCTATCTTCATCTCCATGAAACAAGTGAACCCAATGGAGCAAGGAAGTAGATGGGACTACATGGAAAAGAGTTGCTTTTTGCTACTCTATTCTTTGTGGCATGGTGGTAGCTGCATAGAGATAAGCACAGGCAGAAAAGATCTAGTTAAATTTTAGAAGATGCACTGATAATAAAGTCTCCTGTTTCTAGCTTTTCTCTTTGCTGTCCTTTACTCAGAGAAGGGTCCCAACTCATGTCTGACCAAAAACTCTCTAAACATTGGAGTTACGGATGTTCACATGGTGGAACAGTCACCATCTTTTTGTAGCATGTGAATGGGTCAGGAAAGGTGATCACTAATAAATAACCTGATACTCTTTCAGTGCCTTGCTCTAGCTTTTTCTGAGAGTATCTTGGCAATCACATTGCAGACTTTTGGACTTCAATGTTGCTGCTGCTATCATCTTCTTCTGGTTGATGCAGAAATACACCATCTTAAGTGTGATAAAGGTTGTAGGATTCCTCTTACCTGCTCTTAAATCACCAAGTTCCTCTGATAAAACATCACTTTGCTAGTGATAAGCGTCGGGGGGGATTTTGTGATGGCCAGGTTTGGTGTTTCTAAACAGGAAAGATTTGCACCTGGAAGACTTGGCACTTTGTACCCAATAGGCAGCCAAGACCAGGCAGGCATCCCCCCTTGGCTTTGGACAGGCAAATCCAGGTGGCCCAAGGCCAAGAGGAATAAATAGGAGCTGGAATCAGACCTCTAGCGTGCCTCTGTATGCTTAATTAAGCAGTGCTGAAATGGATGAACAGTTTAACAAGTGTCATCCTTCTTGGCCTGAAAACTTTGTGGGCTGGAATTGTGCTGTGGGGGCTTCCTGAGAAGTAGCGATAAAGATGAAAACTCAGATCTGATTTTTTTTTCTGAGAGGTTCCTTAGGTATTTTGTTGGTGGCATCAGACTTTTGGACAAGTCTCTTCCCATGCATTTGACCTCTATGGTGCTGAGCTGTACGGGAACTGAGGCTATTCAGTCATTAGAACAATAAACTTACAAGCCTGCCTTTTGCCAAAATCTGTAGCAGAGAGTGGCATGGGTCATAGCAAGTTCAAACAGTCCATGAAGCATAAGAGCAGCACGTGTTTGTTAAGTCTGCTGCTGCTCTGATCTTCAGTTTTCCTAATATGCCATATGCAATAAGCTACCCCTGCAGTGGCACATTTTTAGCTTTGATATATTGCTAGCTCTTCACCAAATTTTGTTTCAAAGCACTTTTGAGAGGAATTACACAAAGCTGTGCAGGGCTTAAAAAGTAGCTTTACTCTGCCTCTTTATTTGTGACAGTGTGTAAAAGATGGTTAATAATGAAGCAATACTGAGAAGTCAGAACCCAGTCCTCCTCCTTTTTCTGGCTCTATGAAATGGATGAAAACCAGCATGTTGCAGAATTGTACAATAGTTTGGGTTCAGAGGGACCTTTAAAGATCATCCAGTTCCACCTGGCTGCCATGGCAGACCAGGTTCCTCCAAGTCCCATCCAACCTAGCCTTGAACACTTCCAGGGATGGGGCACCTACTATCACCTTGTGCCAGTGTTTTACCATCCTCATTGCAGAATCTGTCTTCTTTATCTTTAATCTTAATAGCAAAGTGTCACCAAAGGAGAATCTAAGTATTTACTGATGGATACCTGAAAGTTTTTAAGGAGGACTATGTGAACATCAGGACTGTTTATTTTTTTGCACCTTTGTCCTGGATATGGCCATGAGAATGGTGCTGTGAGTTGCTTTCTCTCTCAGCCTGGGCGAAGATTTTGGTGAATGCAATCACGTCTCTAAAATCCTCAGAACTATCCAACCACACCAGGGAAACTCAAGGCAAAATTTTGACTGAGAACAAATTAAACAGATTAACAATCTTGTTGTGGGTAAAATGTTCTAATAAATTTGCTCATTAAAGCAGGGCAGGATAGGAAGTGCATGGATGTCCAAGAAGCTGCAGAACTCTCCTGAGAGCATTACGACCATCCCTGTTAGGTGGGAGTTTTCACTACTATAGCTGCAGAATTCTGCTTCCCTTGGAAGAAGACTCAGCTTTGAATTTGGGGGTAGCTTCCAGGAGGAGAGTGCAGCAGTATGCAGCTTTGAAACATGAGTCACCTGAATCTTGGCTAGTGTTCCACCTCCTTCCTGCATTCCATAAGCCTGTGCTCTGCTGTCACAAGCACTTTATCAGTTGTGTGGCCTTGAGTGGAAGAGCACAATCAAGTGGGGAGCAACTGGTCTCTTTTTGGGTGGAACCTGGAACACATTCAGTCTGATTTTGTGCAGCTTCCTTTTCAGTTGCTCAGTGAATCACAGTCTTAGGCTTGCTCACTGTCTCAGAGTGAGAGTTGAAACTTCTATGAAGATTTGTAAGGAAATGCCTGTTGAATTATTCTGGTGTTACTGTCCACCTGGCAGGAGTCATCTTGACGTGTTTATGCACTTCAGAAATTTGATTTGCATCTAATTTATCTTTTTTACTAAATACAGTGTCTTGGATATGATTGTGTGCCCTGGCAGCAAGGTTTCTGTAATCACAAACTGAGAAAGAACAAAAAGAAGCCTCCTTTGTAATTTGCCACATTTGTTTTCTGAATTAAAAAAACTAACCCATAAATTCATCCATTTAACTGGAGTTAAATCTGTGAATTGGAATTGGAACTAGAGACATCCCACATTTGTTGCTTAATTTCTCAAAAAAACTGAGTTTCACTTTAAGGCTCTCTTCTTCCATTCATGCCCTGTGAGTATTGAAGGTGATGTACATCCTCGCTAGCTTCCTTAAGTATTCCTCAAACTGGAGGCTGGAACCTGCCCATTTGATAGACGTGTTTTTTCCTTTTCTTCTCTGTTTCCAAATAGCTCAAAGCATTCGTTATTGCAGTCCACAAATCCACATGGACTTGATTATTTTAAAGCTTAATTTGAGTCTTAAGTGTGTAAGGCTTAAATGTAGACTCTCCACTGTAAACATTAGGGTTACATGTAAATGATTTACATTTGTAGGACTCAGAACTGTTTGAGTGAATGATGGAAGGTTATCTGTGCTGCATCACTCGCTTGTGTGAGTGTGAGAAACAATACTCAGTTTCAAAAACTTTAAAAGGTTTATTAAAACCTTATCAAAAATACAACAGAAGACTGAATAGAGAAAGTATTACGGCACCAGGAGCAGAGGATCTCTCCCACCATGTGCTCATCCACACAATGGAGGCTTCACCTTTTAACTCTTTAGCCCCACCCAAAGTTCAGTCCATGGGCTCCTCCTTTGCTGTCCAGTGGTGGAGTTCACTGCCTTAAATCTTGATTAGAGATCAGGTGCTGCCATAGTAACAAGCTGACCATCCCAAATGTCCCAAACCCAGGCCACCCCCAATAATAACACAAGGGGAGGTAAAACATAACTATAAATCTATAAAACTTCTCTTAACATATAGACATGATATTTCCCTTTTAATTGTGAGAGTCAACCATCGCATTACTCATCTATCACATGAGTTTCTTACAGCATTGGCTCTTGTAGAGGTTTGCTGTCACAAATTATTAAGTCAGACTTGTATTTTATTGTTTTCTTACTCCCTACTGTCTTTTCTTGCCCTACATCTGCTTTTGATAAATTGTAGGTATAGGTGTCTTAAGAAATTGGAAAGGGAGTCTATGATTATAAATTAGGATTTTTTTCTTGTGGGAAAGCAGATGTAGCAAATGATGGTTTAAGAGGTTATGAAAAAAATCTTACAGCTGGCTGGCACCAAATAGGGATGCAGCTTATGTTAGTCTTAGCTTACAATACATGGATTGCACTTTTAATGTATTCAACTGTTTTCTAAACTGTTCAAAGGAAGGGGGAGTGTTTTGTGTCTTCTTAATCTCTCCCATCTCAGAAAGCTGGTGCTGTAGGAATGGAGGTAGAACAGCAGCCTTGTGGATCTCCACCTTCAATCAGTCAGGATGCTCAAGAATTTAAATGTCTGCTTTGCTTTCCGGTCTTTTCCAGGCAGCAGCATGGAACTGGCCTGATGTTGGACAATTGCAGAGCAGCTCTCAGGGCCCCAAGCAACAGCAGTAAATCTGTCAGTCATCACGTTCCAGTTGCTCTGCTTCTGGCTGACAATGGCTGTGAGCTGCTGCAGACACCAAGTGACAACACTGTTGGCTAAACTATCCCTTAAAAAGGCTGGAGTTTCTGCTGTAACTGGCTTGGCTTTCCCAGTTGCTGGAGGAAATTTGGTAGCAGGCCAGTGGCCTCTTCAAGTCCTCAATTCGCTTTTAAAGTGCTATGGAAGTGCTATTTTTAATAAAGTACTTAAAAAAATGAAGTCTTGGGCAACGTAGGAAGAATCCCAGGTTGGCTGATGGCATGTAGGTGATGTAATCAGTTGGCTTACTGTTGACACTTATTAAACCAAGCAGGATTTTGCTCAAAGCACAGCTTGTGCTGACTAAGCTGTAGCATTGAACCTGCATTTAGCCTAGAAATGGAAACAAGATGTGGTCAGTCAGGGTTGAAGTTTCTCTCTGTTTATTCTGTGTACATTTTAATCCAGATTTATGGCCTCAGCTTGCTGATCTCCATTGTGCAATCATAATTGCTTCCACCAAAGTCTACTTGTGCTGAAGTGATACACAAAATTTCCATGTTGCTATTCTTAATAGCTTAGTTTGTATTCCCCTTGTTGGATGACCAAAGATTTCCATGTTGAGGCTTTTTTTTTTGGCTGAGAAAAAAAAAATTCTGTTGATGGTTGCTGCTTTTGTGAGATGAAGTCCCTAAAATCTTAATCTTGTAAGATTTAACTTTGGATGTGGTCATGTTACCATTTTAAAGTTCTTAGAACAACAGTGGATGTACTGGAATTGAGTCAACCAATATCAGTAATTTTTCTGTCTTGCAGTGTAAATGGCCCTATTTGGCATCAAGGCAGCAAAGTTTAACTGTGCAAGGAATGAGTGGATGATGCTTGGCTTAAAAAGACATAAATTGCTTATTAAAACCAGATTTTATTGCTGAGTTATTTTCTATAGCAGTTTTTATATGTCAGAAATTTATATTTAGATACTGATTCACCACTTGAACAAGTATTTGACTATATGTATTGTTTTGAGAAGTCAGTCTCTCTAAATGTTTGTTCCTTGTCCTTTGAGCATGCATAGGAGAACTTAGTTACTACACAACTGGTAGGTTGTTAATGAGTGTTGATCAAATCACTGTGAGGAACTCACATGGCAAATGACCTTTCTAATAATTTCTCCATTATGTAAGTACTCTTTCAATGAGTAGAACACATTCCAGGAGGTTTTTCTGCCTAAATAGAGTGCTGTGAAAACTTGTAAGACTGTCTTGTGATCACCTAATGGACTTAATCAAGAATGTTCTTCCAGTGTTAAAATACATAAAGAGGAAGGGGAAATGTCATTCAGTTATTACTCTTTACCAAAAAGTTTTATCTTGGTAAGGCTTTCTTATATGTAGAAGGAAAACACTCCAGACTTTTAGAAAGAGACAAGTTGGAAAGTGTGGAAGTGGATGACATGGCAGCAGAGCTCTGAGTGAAGTTCGGGATGGTCAGCAAACCTTGGCTTTGACCTGCGTAACCACATGTTCCATAGCCAGCAGCCTCGGGTGCATTCACAGAGGTGGGAGGTTTAAGAAGTAGTTCCCAGTAGGATCAGGGTTTCCAGGAGGTCTCAGTTCTACATTAGGTGTGTTTAGACCGAGCCCTTGGGTGATGCAGGACTGTTGGTCTGAGCAGTCTCAGCCCCCCCACCCCCTCAGCAGCCAGCAGAGCAGTGTTTCTTCATATGGGATGGCCCCTGAACAGCTCTGCAGCTGCTGGTGCTGTGAGCAGTTTGAGAAACTCCAGAGAAACCAAAGAAATTACTTAGACTTTTGCTTTAAATTATGCTATTATGGTGTTTAGGAGAAGCAACAGTGTGAAGGAACTAAAGGTATCTGGTGACTTAAGTGTATTCATTTAGAACTGTAACATGTAAAAGTTCTAAATCACAAGACCTTGTTTATTAATATTACTAGCACTGTTTGTGTCTATGTACAACTCTTCTTTTTCTTATAAATACAATAATTTCTACTTCGTGTTAGTTTTAAGAAAGATGTTAAGGTCTCTCTTAGACCTGTTTTTGCCATCTTTTTCCTCTGCCTGTTTTTTTTTCAATAAATATGGCAAATAATTGCTTTTCTCTCTTCACCCTGAAGCCAGGGCTAACAATCAGTAACTCATCATCATAATCTTTTAATATTTTCAAACGTGATTCAATTAAGAAAGCTATGTTTTTGCTACAGAAGGACCCATGGCATAGTGGGAGATACTGAAGTATGTTTCATGTTCCTGGCTGGGTAGCTGTGTGTTAGCTAAAGGATACTTGCACTTTTAAAGATGGCCTGTGTTAACAATGCTTGTATGTATGTATTTTCAAGTTAATGGTGATTTAACTTAAATGAGATACCTGTAATTACCTGCTCTCTCACCTGCAGCCTGGTCTATCTGTTGAATTGAAAAATTGAAGAGGAGATTTTGATACTTGATTGAATTTAAAGCCTTGGCAGTTTTCTTCATAAACTGTGCAAGTTATCACAGAATGGTTTGGGGTTGTGGGACCTTAAAGTTCATCCAGTTCCAGCACCTTGCACTAGACCAAGTGGCTCTAAGCCCTGTCCAACCTGGCCGTGAGCGCTTCCCAGGATGGGGCAGCCACAGCTTCTCTGGGCAACCTGTGCCACGGCCTCACCACTCTCACAGGGAGCAATTTCTGCCCAATGTCCCATCTAAAGCTGCCTTCCTTACGCTTCCTATTTGGTATTTGGAAATGGAAGCTGACAGTCTGAGTTTGCATTCCTGTTGCTGTTTTTGAGGTGTTTGCATGTGTGGGGAGCCTTTATCACAGCTGTAACTTTCTCCTTGCAGGCTCCACAGAGCTCAGTGTGCAATTAAACAGACTCAGGTAACTGTTCAGAAAATAGGAAGGGAGATTGAAGAAAAGCTGAGATGTACATCTACAAGGAATGAACTGGTATGTTTGATTTATTAAAACCTTATTTTATGGGCTTGCTGAAGCATCTGACTGATGTCTTGACTGTAAGCTTTTTTTTTAACACTTGAACTTGGAATCTTTATTTACACCTGTCATTTTAAATGGGAATTCATTTGAGAGCTGTGTAATATCATCAGTTTGAGTTGTGTGAGTTACTCAGATGGATTGATAAATCAGTTATCCAATTTTTACCTTTATTTTGTACAATCATGCTATCAAAACATAAACATTGCACAGTGCACAAAAGAGATCTTTCAGGAAAAACAAGCTTCTAATGATTTATATGAAACTTCGCAGGAACCTGTGGTGGATTTAGAGTGAGGTGAATCTATTGGCTGTATCTTCTTGCACCCTTATTCCCTTTGGATGAACAGAGTTCATGCAAATGCTGTCATTCAAGTGACATATTCATTTTAAACAGAAATTGTACTAGATCTTACAATGGCTTTTGGCATTTGGTTTTGCCTGGTCTCCTCCCCTCCCCTCCCCAGAGAAGTCTGTTGACATTAGTTTCTGCTTTCTGCCCAGGAAAGCTGATGTTGGTTCAAAGATGAGTTGACAGAACAGGAGTGGTTTGTGGTGACTTCATTATGTTGGTACTCAGTGATATGTGTTTGGTGCCTTGTAAAGGACACATTTGCAGTGTGAAGTTAATTTATTGCTCTAAAGCAGATTCTGAGTTGAGAGTACTCAGCTGAGTTCCAAAAGTGTTAAGCCTGGTTCAAGGATTTGAGAAAACGGGAAAAATGGGAGCTTGTTTACTCTCTGTAATTACAGGGGTTACATTGTAGATGAAGAGGTGAAGAAGTCACCTTCCATAGGGGGCAATATAAAATCTCTTGTGAGTCATTCCAACCCAGAGCTTCTTTGCCTTCTGGTATCTTGACTTCAACCATTACCCTTTCAGTTAGTCCTCCTTGCAAAGGCTTTTAATTTTTAAATATCTGAGAGCAAAACTATATCATACAGTACTAGTATATTTTTGTTTGGAAGGAACCTTAAAGCTTATCCAGTTCCAAACCCCTGCCATAGGCAGGCATACCTTTCATTAGACTAGGCTGTTCCAAGTCCTGTCCAACCTGGCCTTGAGCACTTCCAGGCATGGGCCAGCCACAGTTTCTGTGGGCAACCTGTGCCAGGGCCTCCTCACCCTCACAGCCAAGAATTTCATTCCCAACATCCCATCTAACACTCCTCTCTGGCAGTGGGAAGCCATTTCCCCTTGTCCTGTAATTTCAGGCCTTTGTTCAAACTCCCTCTCCAGCTCTCTTGGACAACTGGGGCTCTAAGGTCTCCCTAGAGCCTTTTCTGTTCTCCAGACTGAATACTCTCTCAGCGTTTTCTTTGTGTCCTCTTATTCTTGTTGTCCTGAATCTGGGAATTGAATTTAATAGTGCAGTTTGAAAATCTCCAGCCTTTTTCCAGCTCCTGCTTTCACTTTATATAGACTTCTTACTGCTCACCTTCCCTCTTGCTGGTGAGCCCTTTGCCAGGGAATGAATGCTCATCCTCCTGCTAGTGCTGTGCTGTCAGTTTTTATGTCCTGGTGAAGCACCATTCCTAATTTTTTTCTTAATCTGGGCTCAAGAGAGATGCATCCCACAGTAGGATCAAGCACTGTGACACACAGCTGCATTGCTTTCCTTCCAAAGCAGTAAAATTATCAGGTGCTAGTCTTGTCCTGGTTTTTAATTCTCTCCTACCACCTTTTTATGGAACTGCTTCTGTGCAGAGAAACTTTTTTTTTTTTAATCTGTATTTCTTCCCATAGAAAAAGGAGAGTGAATGTTTACAGTTGAAGATCCTGGTGCTGCGTAATGAACTGGAGCGACAGAAGAAGGCCCTTGGTCAAGAAGTAGCCTTGTTGCACAAAAAGAAAAGTACTTTGCTTGACAGAGGTAAGTGTAGAAACCTTAGCCTAGTTTATGACCAGAATGAAAGTGTTGGTTTCTTTTCTGTTTTCATTGTCTGGCTGTAGTGTGCTGCTTGTGTTTTTTCTTTATCTGAAATTTGCAACCAGGTGTAATTTCTTCACTCTGTGTTATACTGAGTTTTAGACAGCAGTTTCTGGTATCTTGTCTCTAAATAACTTCTTACTATGACACCCCTCCACAGCAATCTTAAATCTGTGTTTAACTGACATTTTTTGAGAACATCAGAAGAACTGCAGTATAGTACAGTAAAAATTGCCATCATAAAGGAACTTCATGTCATGAGGGAAGTTGCTGTACCTGTGATTTGGATTCAGTTTTACGTATTAGAAGGCAAAAATCTCTCTTAATATTTTAATTTGTGACATATGAAACACTCATCTTAGTATCATCCTTTACCAGGCAAGTTTCCTATAGTGAAATGCTGTATCATTGTCTCTTTGGAGCTCACCAAGATCAAACTATACACATACTTGATTTTGTTGCAGGATTTTTTGTTTTCAATACTTAGTTGTGTCTAAAGTAATTAGTTACTACTAAAAAGGATGTTTTTTACCATGTACTTTATTCTGGCTATGCATGTATTGTTTTTACCATATACTTTATTCTGACTTTGCAAGTATTGAGATCCCATAATTGGATTTTACTGCACTGTGTGGTTGTGAGAGGAATAGGTATTAAAGGAAGATGAAATCTGATGGGTTGTGTTTGGCTGGTGAATGGTGTGTAGTGCATGAAGACAGTTATTCTCCTGTGCTGTCTGACATTCTCTAGTTTGGGAGCATAATATGGAAAATGGGAAGGTAAGAATAAGTGGAGGATTATTGCTGATATTTTGTCAGTATCTATTTTTAAAACTTTGGATAACTAAGAAATTTTTTTTTCCTGATTCCTCCTGTTGCTTAGAAAATGCATTTGGAACTGAATACCAGAAACTTGAAGAGCATAATGAATCTCTATATGAATCAAGAAAGGAATGCACTGCTAAGAGGTAAAAGGATCTATGTTTGTTCTGTAACTGAAAAAAAAAGGTAAGCTTGAGAGCAAGCCATTGAAAATGGGACTTCTGGCACCAAATTCTTCCTCATGTTGCCCTAAAACTTCTGTTAAGATATCCCTGCTACAATTTGTAGATATCTAAAGTGATTACCAGTGGCAATTCCAGAAGAGAAAAAAATTAATGCTTGCTTGTATGTGTAGACCCTGATAGGAATTTCTGCTGTGTTTTAGGGTAACACAGCTTTGTAATACCTGATTCTTGTAGTCAAAATATGTCTATAGTGTATGGTATGCATGAAAACAAAAATTAGCTTTGTGTACTGTATTTTTTTTTTGGTGGATTTACCTAACTTTTTGGAGGATAGGAGGTGATAATTGGAAAGCTACAGAAGGGATATGACAGCTTGACACCTTTATTTGGAGCTTTTGAAGAAAATAATAGTTTTGGAATCTCTTTCCCCAAAGAGAACAGTTTTTGAAGATAAATGCCCAGCAGACTATTCGATGCAAGCAGCTGCTGTCGGAGCTATCCTACATCTACCCTATTGATTTGGTATGTTTTCAACATCCTGACAATCTGCTCAATGTGAAATGTACTTTCTATTTATTACCTTGCAAACAAATATTATGCTTTACTTGTGACAGGATTTGCTCTTCACTCATTCTGTTTATTTCAGCTTTTTCTTACATATGGTCTTCAGATTACAAACTTTACTGGGAGGGAACTTAGGCCAGCACCTCTTACACAGTGTCCTCTATGAAAATAGAATAGCTATAATTTAATGGGTGTTTTCCATTTTGTGTAAAACTGCATAAAGTAACCCTGACAGTAGGCTAGCTGAGTGCACAGAAACATGTTAAAATGTTGAGATTCAAAATCTTTTATATAATGAATTAATAAAATGTTATTCACTCTTTAAAAAAGTTGCATTTATTTTCTGCACTATGTGAGATGTGGATTAAAATACTGTGTCAGTCACTCTAAGTTTAGTTGAATATTTAGTTTTCTAATTTTTATTTTATTGTTTGTTAGCTTTGTTGTCGTGTTTTATGCAGGTTTCAGTGTTCTGGATGTTACTGTTTAATGCTCACTTTCCACTGTTGCTGTTAAATTTACAGAACAACCAAAAGGATTACTTTGTTTGTGGAGTCAAGCTTCCTAATTCTGAAGACTTTCAAGGTAGCTGCATATTCTTAATGTAGTTGTTACAGTTAACACTGCTTCTAAACTTTGTAAAATTAAGAAAACTGGTAGCAATAGCTTGGGGTCCAAATTTTTTGACCAGAAAGATATAGACTAGGAGAAAACTGACGACTTATTTGTTGCTACTTCCTAGTTAATGCAAAGGAGGTTCCTTTTGACTCTTAGTAGAGTATCTCTGTGTTCTAAGACTGCATATTGAAACACTGGAACAGGTTACCCAGAGAGGCAGCCAAGTCTCCATTCTTGGGGATGCTCAGAACCCAGCCGGACACAGTCCTAGGAAGAACCTGTTTTGAGCCAGGGGTGAAGTGCCTTCCAAACTCAGTGATTCTGGAAAATATTGGTGTCTGACCTAGAATTCCATTGGGGCTACTCTTAGTCCATAAATCTCGGTGGGGCAACAGGCATGAATCCTCATTTGGTTTGCTGTAGTTGCTGGTGAACTTGACGAATAAATACCTTGCAAAAAAAGCCTTTGAACATCTCTGGCAGTATGGAGTACTTTACAAGTGACCTTCTACTTCAACTGTCAACGCTCATCCTATTCCAGAAGCAAATATATCATATGCCTGCCTGTATAGCAGTTGTACAGGTAACTGCATGCATTCATCTACAAGTGTTGGACGTGAACTGGAAATTCTTTAAAATCTCCTTGAGGATTTCTTGCCCTCGGTACCTGTTCACTTGGTTTCTTGAGCAAAAACCTCCATCAGTTGTCTGACTCTTTAAAGCCACCCCGTAGTAATTAACTTGTACCAATAATATGTATATTGGATGCTCGAATATTGGAGAAATAATCTTTAAAACAAATTAATTTGTCAATAGGACAAAAATCAGTCTATTGCTTTGTTTCCCTGATTGCACTAAATGTGGTAATGGACACAGTTTGCTGACTCCTGGGTAATGAGTGGTATGCCATCTTCTGGCTCATTTGCACTTTCCTGGTATTAATTCATTGCAAAAGAATTACTAATTCTTTATCCAAGTCTTTAGAAGAATTGTATTGTGAGGAAGAAGTACTAAGCATTCAATTTAGTGAAATAAGCAGTTAATTTTGAAATCCAGCTGTCTGGCATGGATCTTATCTCAGACTCAGTAGATACAATCTTTTAAAAAACTAGGTGTCCAAAAAAAATCTAGAAAACCAGTTTCGCTGCAAATTTTGAACCTTTTCTACAAAATCCATTTTGACAGGGGTGTAACTTAAATACATACATCATGACAGGCTTTGATAGAGCTCAGTATGGTTGTTGAATATCATTATAAGCTTTGTTGAAGGTCCTCTGTTCTGCTGGTTTCATGGATACATCAGAAGGGACTATTGTGCTGTCTGTATCCCTTAAAAAGAATTAAAATAGGGAAAAGAGAAAGGAAAAGCCTTTATGTGGCTAAAAGATGTAGTTTCAATTGCAAGATCTATGTGTATTTCTAGCAGGTGAAGCTTAAAGGTTGAAACTTTAGCTGTCAAATTGAAAATGGTACTTGAAAACAATGGGTTAATCTAAGTTTTTCCAGCTATTGGCAGAGAACAGAGTTCATAGCTTGGGGTCAGTGTCTCTCCATCTGATCTCACTTGTGAATAAAGTTGAGGAGGAATGCAGCTTTCTCCTGATCCCACTCACACGTGTCAGCTCCATCTAGAGAATCGCAGAAATCTTAATACTTGAGTTTTGTCTTGTGAATTTTGTTTCACTTTTCCCATCTCTTCTCCACCCTCCCCCATCCTGGCAGTGCTGCTTTGAAAGTAAAATTTGCAGGAGAACAAGCCATCACCAGTTTTCTGTGCCTCATTGCAAGAGGCAAACACAACACAGTGAAGTGCAAACAGTTGTAAAGCTCTCAAAAATGACACCAGGTCTCCTTCTATCCTTGAGTTCTGACTTCTGAGAGCTACAGTAATTGTTGTTCTGAGCAATATTGATGAATATTGTATTGAGCAATAAAGATGAATATTGGGATTCAATGGATCCAATTAATAATAGAATCTTTTTGTCATTGACAGCAAAAGATGATGGAAGCATTGCTGTTGCCCTGGGCTATACTGCTCACCTAATTTCCATGATCTCCTTCTTCTTACAAGTGCCACTCAGGTATCCTATCATTCACAAGGGCTCCCGGTCTACAATCAAAGACAATATAAATGACAAGCTGACGGAAAAAGAGCGAGAGTGAGTATATTGTACATACACTGATCTACTGTCTTCAACAAGTCAACACCAAAAAAATCCATCTTAAACACTTCTGGGCAGTCTGAGGTGATAAGGAATTTGAAGTTACTTGTTACTGCTTTCAGTAGCTGTGGAATAGTCATTGAGTTTCTCTTGTTAGAATTTTGGGATACAATAGAGTAACTCAGCTTTGTTATTCTAAGTCTGTTGGCAGATATATGGCTTTGATTTGTTACCCAGTAGTGCTAGAAAAAATTAGTGTTTCTTGGTGTTTCATGAGTTTTGGTTTCTATTTGGAAAACTTGCCTTTTATGTTTTGCTACTGGCTATGGGAATAAACTGCAGATAGCAAGTGTAGTTTCACTGGGGAGCTGCTGCCAGTGCCCTAATAGTGGTTGATAAATGGGAGAAAACAAATTGCTTTGTTTTAACAGAGTTTTTTAATCAATTAATTAAAAAACAGTAATCTGCCACCTACTATAAATCAACTGAATATTCAATGTAGAGCTTTTCATTTGTTCTGTAATAATTGTCTTTGAACATGTAGCTACACTGTTACTGTTTTCCTTCTAGGAAACTGTCTTGCTGTCTTTAAGTTCACTCTCTGAATGTCTTCTCCTGTGTTTTGGAACTTTGTTTATTTTCCCACTGTCTTGGCACCTGTGTGCTCTTACATGAAATTAGTGGCAATTACTGGTTAAGGTTCCCTTTGTAGCCTGAAACTACTGAGCTGCCAGGAATGCAACACTGACCATTGGTGGAAGGCCAACTGCTCTGTTCAGATTCTGGGCACTGGCAAAGTTTGCCCAAAGGCTTTTTGGACTACCCATCCCTGGAAGTTTTCAAGGCCAGGTTGGATGGGGCTTGGAGCAACCTGGTCTAGCTGAAGGTGCCCCTGCCCTGGCAGGTGGTTGGAATGAGATGACCTTGAAGTCCCTTACAATTCAGGAATTCTGTGACCTTGTGTGTGTCTCTGGATGGGTGCAGTCAAGCTTGCAGCATCAAAAATTTCATATTCCCACAAAAGTTTGAAAAAGGAGCAAAGGAAATGACAGGGGAAATGAACTTGTGGAAAGTAGCTGACTCTCTTGACAGGAAGCTGTGAAAAAACAAATTCTTCTCTTCGGAAATATGCAGTCAAAGTACTACAACAATTTAACACTAATTCCTCATAATTGAAATAAAGATGGAAGGGTTTTATTGTGCCTAGTTGACAGAATTTGGATGCTTTAAAGTGTCTGATTTCTCTTTGAAGGTTAGTGACTTTTGGCAGGACAGGCAAGGTAATTTGCCTTAAGATTTAAACTTGTCTTCCTGTTGCGACACCATAAAACACAACTATATAATTACATCTTGCAAAGTAATTTTGATACCATTTTAATAACTTGTCCAAACACACTTCTGGGTACCTTAATAGAACATTGACCTGTTTTGCTTCAGTGTAGTTCTTGAAGCAGATGATCATACTCCTTCCTGTACATCACTTTGAGAAGGGTTGCAAACTAGAACATTTGTATCTTGAAAATAAATTCGTGAGTAGTAGAGCTCCTTGTGTGTGGGTGTGTAAAGATTAATTCAGTTTCCTATTCTCTCATACAGATTAGAAGGTTTAGTCCTTCATGCTGCAGCCTTCCAAACTCTTGTGACTTAATACTTGATTTCACAACAGATTTCTGAAAAGGAGAGATTTTAGCTAAGTAAACTAATCCCTGCTGGGCTATTTACCTGTGTTGTGCAAGATTTTTTCAGAATTGGCTCCTGCTGGAGATCTTCTCTTCCCAGCTATTGGAGAAACAATCCTACCAACTCCAAGGTTTTATGTCAAATGCCTTAAATTGCAGTTTTCTTTCTAAACTAATAGATCATGTTTCTCCCTTGCTAATTGTGTTGAGCACAGCAGTTAACATACATTATTAGATTTTTTAAATTTCAGTTACCTGTCCTTTAGCAGCTTTTCAAACTCCAGCATAAATTGTTGAGTAATTGCAGTGATGTAATCCCTGTATTTGGTCTTTACTATAACACATAGTGTCTTCCTTATTGACTGGCTTATACTTACATACTTGGCTTTTTTCTTTTTTTTTTTTTTTAATTGCAGGGTGTTGGAGGTTAGGATTTTTCCTTTTTTTTTTTTTTCCTTTCTCAGGAGTTTTTTATCCCATTTCTTGTTTTAAGAAATGGGAACGACAGATACTTAAGGGAGACAAAAGATGTGGCCAGGGCTGGAGACGGGGCACAGTTTGCTTCTGTCTCTTAGTGGGGAGATTTTCTCATGGAAAATGCAGGGATACTGAGAGAATTGGCTGGGAATTAGGGGCTGGGCTCAGCTCTCTCTCAAGAGCAGGCTTGTGCTGCCGGCTGTAGCCCTAACTACACCAAAGGGGAAAGTGCTCAATGGCCAAGAGAAGGCTGTGGTTGTGTTTCTGTTTTTATTTTGTTGTTGCTGCAGTTGTTGGTTGTTTGTCTTGTTATACATATATACACTAGTAAAGCCCTGTGTTCCTTTTCCCATATCTTTGCCTGAAAGCCTTGTAATTTCAAAGTTACAGTAATTTGGAGGGAAGGGATTCGTGTTTTCCGTCCCAATAAGGTTCCCACCTTCCTTGGCAGGCACTTGTCCTTTAAGCCAAGACAGGGTTTCTCTGACATCCTTATTAGGAGATTCTGGAAATTGTTTGCTGGGGGAAATAGCTGAGGTTTTCGCTCAAGAGCAAATTCATAAGTACAGGTGTTTGTTTTTAAAGTCATACTGTATAAAGATGTTACCACGCTTTCAAGTTTCTTTACTGACTTTTCTAAGCCCTCCTGTTGAGCTGGTTAAATATTTTGAGAGCTTTCAGAATGTAAGTAACTTCTGGGACATGCTTCATCTGCTTCAGATTGGTTTACTTGCATGATCCAGGTCACTTCTATGAGGACCTTGAGAATTTACAGTTTTTTTCTGTTACGATAACTGTTACATTGGGACTTTGAAGTAGGAGGTTGTGGTGAGAGCTTAGCTCTTGTCTGGCCATAGAATGAACTTAGAATGAAGTACAGAGTGACTACCAGTAGCATATAGTATGTGGTCAGCTTTGTAATTGTAGAGATATTAGTGTTTGTAATGTGCTTAATAACTGCTCCTTTCTTGTCTTCCAAAACCTGATTTTGGTACTACCATAAAGCTCCAAGTTTTCTCCTATGAGGTCTACTTTTATGACGTTTTGAATTACCATGTTAAGGCAAGAATCTGATTTTGACAAAATTTCTCATTAATTCACTTCTTCAGTGATCCCTTTCAGCATCTCCAGAGTGCATGCAATATGTAGGAAGAAAGAATTCTCAGAAGTTCTGGAGTCTGAAAGATTTCAAAGCAATGAGTGCACTTTGAGTCAGTTTGCAGAGGACACCTGTAGGAGCGTCGGGGGGTAGGACGGTCAGGACGGATGGAGACGAGAGATCTCTGAAGCCAGGTTGTGGAACTTGTGGTTTATTGCAAAGGGCCTGGGTGCAGGGCCCTGCTTGGAGCTGCCAGGCACAGCTCGGAGCAGGCCCAAGAGAAGAGAGGGGGAGAGAGGATGAGAGGGTAAGAGAGTAAGGGAGTAAAAAGGGTAAGAGAGTGAGGTTCCCATTACAATACAATAAATCTTCTTTTGTGCTGAATATTCTAATTCTCACTAACCAATCTAGTACAATATACAAATCCTATAGCATTTACATACAGCCTATAAGAATCATTACATCACCATACTGTGTTACATTTTAAACCCTAAAAATTACTCTTTGGACCCCTTCTGCCAAGCTAGTAGGGTCTGCTCTGACCCCTGGACCTGTCTGTAAGCAGAGGGAATTGTTTCATCAAAAGGAGATTACCTTCAGCCAGCCATACCATGGTTTTCCAGTTGTTCAGTAACTAAGGTATCTCAAAGCTTGCTTTCATTTCAGTCTCGCTTATAGTTTCTATTCTCAAAATCTTTTGCCAGACAATCATATTTATAAGGCTTTCCTGTTCCATCTTCGCCAACAGACACCATGTTTGGCAGGCGTGTTGACCTGCTGGAGGGGGCAGGAAAACCCTGCAGAATGATCTGGACAGGCTGCATTGATGAGACAAGGCCAGTTGTATGAGGTTCAGCAAGGCCAAGGGTTGTATACTACCCCTGGGTCACCACACCCCCATGGAACGCTGCAGGCTTGGGGCAGAGTGGCTGGAAAGCTGGGAAGAGCCCTGGAGGTGCTGATCAACCATGGCTGAACATAAGCCCAGGTGTGCCCAGGTGATCAGGAGGCCAATGGCACCTGGCCTGTACCAGTAATGATATGGCACAGGCCCAGGGCAGTGACTCCCCCTGTGCTGGGCACTGGTGAGGCACTTCCAATCCTCCTCCCTGTCTCTCATCAAGACAGCAAGAGGAGCTGGAGCATGCCCAGAGATGGGGATGGAGTTGGGGAAGGGTCTGGAGCACCAGGAGAGAATGAAAGAGTTGTCAGAGCTCAGGCTGGAGAAGAGGAGGCTCAGGGGAACCTTTTCACTTTCTACAACTCCACAAGAGGGTGGAGCCACATGGGGGGGTTTCTGTTCCCAGGTAAAAAGTGACAGGATGAGAGGAAGCAGCCTCAAATTGTGTCAGAGAAGTTTTAGGTTGGATATTAGGAAACATTTCTTCCCTGAAAATGTTGTCCAGCTCTGGTCCAGTCTGGTACAGTGGTGGAGTCAACATCCCTGGAGGGATTTAAAAGCCATGTGGATGTGGCACTTGAAACATGGGTTAGTGGTAGCCTTGGCAGTGCTGGGCAAGTGGTTGGATTTGGGATGTTCTTAAAGATCTAAGAACCTTAATGATTCTGTGATTCTATGGGCATGTAACTCCCAAATTAAAGCTACTTAGACAGCAGCATGTTCCTCTCTCCAGTGATGAACAAGTTTGCTTGCAGAATAAATCACCTAAATTCCTTGGCAGTGTTCTGGTGGAACTGAAACCTAACACTTCATCACATGCTCAACAACAGAGTGAGAATGTTAAGATGAAACTATTTGTGATATGTTCTGAGACTGTGTTTCTCAATCCCTGTATTTAATGCTTCTGTTAGTCTGCTCCCAGATTTTTAATAAAGAATGACTTCCAGCTTAGGGCAAAATAAGGATTGTTGTGGCTGGAGTGAGACATACATTGTGACATTCTCTGTGTTGGTGTTGCTGCTCATGTTATAGTATTTTTGGGTATAAACAGCTTGGAAATATATATACTCCTCTAAGAGGAAAAATAGGGTTTTTTAAGTTTAATCACCTTTCTGGTTTGCTTTATATATCTGGACAAGTGAAATGCACATTCAGATGAATTATTTATGTTGAATTTTTGAGCTATCACTCCTACTCTGTCTCTTAAAGATTTTCAAGAGCTCTTAGTTCCCTGCTAGGTAACTTGGAACTGGAAAGTGTTGCAAGAAATAGTTTTACTTACATTATTTCTCTGTAATAATAGTACAGAGAAATGAAATAGTACACACAATCTGATGGATGCTACACCTTCTTCCCAACAAAATGTGTTAAGGAAGGACTAGTAGGAGCAGTAGGAAGTTGCCCCCTCAATGTCATACTTCAGGTTGGGGAAAAAATGAAGGGGTAGAAAATGGCATCAAATGCCTAAAAAGGTTTTACATTTAAAAGGTAGCAAGAACATTGTCGTTTGCAAGCATAGCTGCTGGAGTTGTCTGATCTCCAAGAAGGGCTTTTTTTTGTTGTTGTTTTTGGTCATATGTTTAAATACTGAACTTGTTGGTATTCAGTGTTATAAAAGCCAAAAAATATATAAAATTTAAAGATAAACAAACAGGACCCAGGCAGTAATGGAAGAAACCTGATCTAGTCTGGTGCATTTTTTGCAGGAATATTTGGCATTAGTTGATCTGAGATAACAGTAAACAACTGTAAAGGTTTCCTTGGTATTTTGTAATTTAGAGAAAGACTAATTTTTTTCCTTCCACTGTGCATGACAACTACAGACAGCAAAGGCCAAAGGATTCAAACAGCTACCATGCAAGTCTTGGACACATACATTGAGGCATCTGACATCTTTGCAGTTGTTTTATGACTTTGATGTACCTCAGGTACCAAAAGATGTATGAAATGGTGTAAGGGGGAGTGAAATTAAGGATACTACCATGGGTTATTTGTCCTGTCTAAATTCCTTTTGTTGTCATTAAAGTAGAAAACATCTGTCTATTGTAATACTGGGCCCTCACAGAAACAGGATCAAAATACAGGGAAATAATAATATAACTAAAAGGGATAGGTTTGTTCCTGAAGTAATTTCGTGGAAACTGTTTTTCTGAGCTGGAGTTACATCCCAAATGTATCTTTTTATGCAGCTCACCTTGATCATTATTGAAAACCTCAAGCATGCCAGAAAATTGCAGTTATTAGTCAGTTTTTGTCTTGATGTTTGAGTTTTCTACATGCTGATACTTTGAAGACCAGTTTGAATTCATTGCTGTAGCCCTTGTGGGAAGGGCAAATGTATAAATAAAAAAAACAGGTCACCCTCCACTGGGATGGTGCAGACTTGTTGCAACTGAAGAGTGCATAAAGCATGAAGCAGAGGTGCCCTTCTTGGGTCTTCAGAGTGGTTCTGGGTTCCTTAAGGATGCAAAGCATTGAGTAAGTTTATCTTAGTTGATGTGCAAGGTCTGCAGCACCTTTGCATGTGGAGAATGTTGATGTATCTTCACAGTTTGTTGACTGAACCTTGAACTCAAACCCCAGCAGACTGGATTAGTCCAGTTTGGGATGCTTTTCATTAGTTTAGGAAACGAAATTTCAGAGAAGATTAAGTAAATCAGACAGGACATATTTTGAACCTGCACATACTCAAGCAATTATTTTGGTGTATTGGTGCTGTATTTTAGATCTACTCATTTGCACTGCTCAGAAAAACTGGTATGTTGTGTGTGGTTCACACTGTGTTAAATTGTGGAAAGTGAGTTACTGACAGTGGAAGTTCTGATGTAAAAAATTTATTTTCAGGATAAAATACGAATAAAGCGAACATATGGGATTCCTTGCCAGTTCTGCTCCAAAAATGCTTCCAAATTATCTTTCTCAATGTATTATCTTTAACTTCTTTGAAGTGTGGCAAGCTGGATTTGCAAGTAAGTAGAGATAAGTGTTGCTGAACTGGCCTATGGATAATTTTGGAGCATTTACAATCCACTTGTTAAATGAGCATAATCTGTAAGTGATCCTCCTTATTGTGGCCTTACTCCAGTTTGGAAGAATGGGAAAATAAGGATTTCAGCTGCAGTAGACTTAGTACAACCCCACTGAAGTTGTTATTGCTTTGTGCCTGGTAACAGATAAGTCACTTGCAAACAAAGCAGTCTGAAAAATCGGAACACAAGCATGTGAAGAATAACTTTTCACTGACGTTAAGATTTTCCAACTCAATTGACACGTCTTTAATCATATTTGGTACTTTGCCTGAGGTAATGAAATGGCAGCTTTGGGAAGAAATCTTGGCAAACTTAGATGGAGGGACCTGGTTGCTTGAGAAATCTAATAGCTATCAAAGAAAAGTTGATTCTTTGGGGCAGATTGAGTGTGTGTTAAGGGTTCAACTGTATTGCTCAAAGAATGCTTTTTGCCATGAACTTATCTTGAACTGTATTTTTACATTCTACAATTCTTGAGGATATTTAGCTAGATTCCTGGCTTATTTGATTCTTGATTAGCAAAACAATACTTCTGCCTTCATTGAGTCAGCAGATATTGCTGTGTATAGATAAAGAATTAGATCAGGTGTTGTTTAATGAATTTAGATAATGTTAACACTGTTTCTGGGAACTAGAAGTTTTAACATGCTCCTGGCCAGTCTGAGAAAGCAGGTTTTGTTTACAGCAGTATGTGAGACCACTGACCCCAGACATCTGAGACCAGCTGAGAAATGTTTCTGTGAAGACATACTAGTCTTAATTTACTCCCATTGGAACACTATACTCCTGTTGAGATTTTTTTTTTTTCCAAAACATTAGTTCATTTTTTAAAATAAGCAGGGACTTGACCTGTATAGAGTGTCTTCTAGTTAAAAATGATTCTTCAGTGGTAGTGAGATTTAAAGTTCTGATAGCAAGGTTGTCTGCTCTGTCCTTACAGGTAGTCCATGTATTGTGACATTCATCATGGCTTGCATGGTGCAAGCCTTGAATCCAAGCTGAAATACGTCATGGAAATGCCCAATTTACAAAAAGCCATCAGTGCCACTGGCTCCATAGATTATTTGCTGGGATTTTGAGGTGTTTGAAATCATTTGCTGAAGCAATAGAATGATATCCTCTGGTACAAAGTGGTGACTGTCTTGTCAGGAGCTGCCTAACTTTCATAATTTGGGTCTTGGCTTTTATTTTCTTTCCACAGTCTGTACATACTGAAGCTATTGTGCATTCCCCAAGAGCAAGGTCAGAGTGGTTACACTTAGCACAGAAAGATGCTTCTGCTTTTGATTATCATCATCTGAACAGTTCAGAAATGCATTTTGAAAGTAAACTAATTCTTTATTTATTATATAAAGCTTGAATGGGGATATGCTTTTTCCTCATGGCAGTCTGTATTTTTGTCATCAAATTTGTTTTACAAGTGTAGCTTTTTCTGTTAAGTAGGAACTCAAAACCATATAGTAATCCAGTCTGAATTTACTTGTGATTTGTAACACATATTTATGTCTTAATCTGTAATTACAAGCAAAATGCATGCTTGTAATCCTTTCTTCTGTCTTTTCATTTAATTTTGGATCTTCTGCAGGAGATCTGTGCAGTCTCTGCTCTGAAGCTGATAGAGTTGTGGTGCAGCTTATCTGAGAAGGAAACCGGTTTTAAAGGTGTGCAGCCAAAGCTTCTTGTGCCTTGATCTTCAGGTGGAGTGCTAAGATGTTAGGAATGCTGGATATTTTGGTTCTTGTGACTCTTGAGCAGTTTATTTGTCCTAGTATTTGATTTGAAGTGTCCTGAGAAATTGTGATTTCAAGTGAGCTGTCTGGACAGTGGTGGTACTTCTGACTTAAAAGGCTTTCAGGGTTTAATTTCTTCTGGTTCAGAAAAGCCCCAGGGCTTTTAAATCACACAAGCTTCCTCCTCTGAATAGGACATTCCATTACAGTGAGCAAACAAGGTGTGGTTAGTTTGGAGGGAAAACACTAGTTCTTTCCTCCCCTGCCTGCCCCCCTTGCAGACCCTAAAAGGGGGTGAAGCTGACATAACTCAAACTTCAGTAAATATTTAAACCTTTTCTTCTACATTCCTCATACTTCAGACATATCAAACAAGAACTTGTGGCTTTTTCAAGCCTTTATCTTACCTGGATTGTGCTATTTAGTCCTATCCTCATATAGACTGTCCTATCCATGGTCTAAAGCTTAAAACTCATTTTTTTTCTTAACTGACCCATTTTTTGTAGCATTGTGTGAGGCACAATTGTTCCACCAGATTTGGTAGATGTTTCTGCTATGACACGAGTGACTTACAGTCACATAAATGACATCAGTTCTTTATCTGTGTGGTAATGAATAACTGTGTTTCAGCTGCATTCTGCCAAGTCTGTGCTGCAGCCACCCCTCTGCAGTCACTCTGCTTACTGTCCTTGAAAATGAGAAATGAAAGAAAAAGCCAGGTTGAGTTCGTTCTCTGATAAATTGAACACAGTTGGGCAGGAAGTATCAAAGATAGTGTAAATACAGTCATGTGAAAGTGCAGTGGTGTCAGCTTCATTTAATCTTTGGATTAAGATTCCAGTCTGCACTTAACTACTGGGTAATGTCTTGATGTCAGAATGGACAGCAGTGATGACTGGTGTTCTCGTGATTTGGAATGGTGACCAGCACTGTTTATCTTCTAAGCCAATGGCATGGACATTGAGATGGAGTTTGCCAATGACACCAAGCTGCGTGGTGCTAGAGGGAAGGGATGGCAGAAGGGCCTGGACAGGTTGAAGAGTTGGGCCTGTGCCAGCCTTGTGAAGTCCAACTAAGCCAAGTGCACGGTGCTGCACTGGGATTGCAGCAATCCCAAGCACAAGTTCAGGCTGGGTAGAGAATGGATTGAGAGCAGCTCTGAGGAGAGGGACAGCTTGGGAAGGTGGCTGGATGGGAAGCTGGACATAACCTGGCCATGTGTGCTGGCACCCAGAAGTGCCCGTGTGCTGGGCTGATCCCATGGAATGGGCAGCAGTGAAGGGGGAAATTCTGCCCCTCTGTCCTGCTCTGGCAGACCCCACCTGCAGAGCTGCCTCCAGCTCTGGGGTCTAACATCAGAAGGACATGGAGCTGCTGGAATGAATCCAGAGGAGGCTGCAGAGGAGCTCCAAGGGCTGGAGCCCCTCTGCTCTGGAGGTAGCCTCAAAAACAGAAGGCTCCAAGGAGACCTGAGAGCTTTTTCCAGTGCATAAAGGGGCTCCAAGAGAGCTACACAGAGGCATTTTAGGCAAGGGCCTGGAGATATGGGACAAGGGAGGATAGCTTCCCACTGCCAGATGGCAGAGTTAGATGGAATATTGGGCAGAAATTCTTCCCTTTGAGGGTGGGGAGGCCCTGGCAGAGGTTGCTCAGAGAAGCAGTGGCTGCCCCATCCCAGGAAATGTGCAGGGGCAGGTAACCTGGTCTAGTGGGAGGTGTCCCTGCCCATGGTAGGAGGTTGGAACAAGATGGGTTTTCAGGTCTCTTCCAACACAAACCATTTTGTGATAATTAAGTGTTCTTCAAACGTAAGTGTCCTAATTTGGCTTATAAAGCTGCAAATATTACTGGTCCTTAAAGGTCTGAATTACTTGGAAAGTTAAGGCTATGTAACATAATTCCAAACTAGATTTGGAATTTTACTTGGATTTGCCAAATGAGATGTAATATGATATTTAAATTGTGCCAGACTTCAGCCTGTGCAAGACAGTTGGATGTGATGTGTAAAAACCATTATTTTACTGACTTCTTCCCTTAAGAGCTTTCTGAAGTACAGATTAAACTTTGAGACTTTAATATAATTTGGGATATGGCAGAGGTCTGAACCGAAGAGAGAATAAAAGATCTAAAACATATGGTGTATTTCCAAAGTAGAAGCAGGTGAAAGCAGTTAAAAATGAAGCAAATTCATAAGCTTTAAAAATAGTTTGTGTTAAAGGCAGGTGGTTATAGACAATAAAAGTGGGCCATCAGTATATTGGTACATATGTGATATTTCTGGATGCAGAATTCATAAATCACAGAACACAACAGTAAATTTATTTGGACTTGAATTCATAAGAGATGCTTGAGGTCTGAAATAAATGTATGGAATAAGGATTCTTTCAACTTTTCCTAACATTTACCATCTGCCTGAGCCAGGAATCCTGTAGTGATTTACTTGAGTGTTCATCAAGCACCAAAGTGACTATTTAAAACAGCTAAAGATGAGCTAAAGATATGAAATTAAATGAGATCTTGATGGCTGATGAGAACTTGTTGAGGGTCAGCTGAAAAAAGTAGGACTGTGAAGAGTCCTGTGAAGAGTTTTTAGTGATTCGAGTAGAACACTTAGCACAATTTATTTGAGTTGTAAGAATGGTCTAATGCTTAAAACAACACAAGTAGTCTGATCATTGTTGTAGCTTGGAAACAGGCCTCTGATTTTCCAGAGTAATATCTGTGGGTAGATCTCTTTTTCTGTAGTCAGTTTTCTGTTTTTTAAATACATCAGTATTAGTGAGCAGTTTTGGTTAAGACACTCTATTAGCAAATTGTTGCCTATGCTCTTACCAAAGCCAGGGGTTTTAAAAATCAGTGAGAGAAGGGTTGCAAGCCTTTCTTTTGTTAAGAAGTCAATAAGGAAAAAAACCTCACCAGAATAGATTATGGATATGAACTGCAGGCATCACACCTCAAACTCTAAATATGAAAATGAAAAATCCTTGCACGAGGCTTTGTCTGTGCCTGAAATTTCTTGGTTTTACTTTCAGCAGCACATGAGCACAGTCTTTGTTACGTCTTGAATCGTGGAAAAGACTTAAATTAACAGTGGAAAGTGACTTAAACAGCCTTCCTACCCCCAGGAAGGATGATGTTTTAGAGGAAACTGTTATGATAGCTGAGTGTACAGGGTGGTTTGAACTTGCCTTAGAGGTGATACATTAGGCTTCTTTGTGCCTGTAGCTTTATGATTACAGGATAATCTCCTTGTGTCTGGATGAACAGCAACACGGAGCAGTGGCTTGGGGCCTCATGGGGTGGGCTGCAGCCTCTGGATCAGATCCTGCAGGGATCCCGTAGAATTACAGAGCTGACTTCTTGCAGAAATGCCTTTAGGCCCCTAGACAAGCACAAGTGGCAAAAGTGTTCATCTGAAATCATGTCTGCTGCTCCTGTACTGCCACCAGACCACGAATGTGTTTAGACATACCCAGGAATCCTCCTTGAACTGAAAATTGGAATTTGTTTCAGTTTGACACTGAGATTTCTGTTCAGCTGTTTGCATGTGCATGAGTCAAATGGAGTGGAAATGCTGACAACCAGCCACCATTGGTTTTTCATATTGACTGGAAACACATATACTGGGCTTATCTTTTTTAATAGAAAGACTTTTAAACCAGAGTGGATAATTTAGTATCCTGTCTAGTCTTTGTAACCTTGATGTGATTTACTGTGATGAGATTATTATTATAGTTTTCTTTTAAGTTTCTTAGAGTTACATGTGTTTCTTTTGTCTACAGAGCATTCTACTTGATTAAATGCCATGGTAGAATAAAGTCTAATTAGACTAAGCAAAGTTACAGCTCCCCAAGAGTCCTGTTGATGGTGTAGTTGGGTACATTTAAACTTGATACCTATCAATGATATTTTTTAATGCAAATATTCAAACTATTTAAAAACGTAGCATTTGTGGAGTGTTGTGAGGTCCTTGAATTCAAAACTTAATTCCATTGTAGATGTTAATGTGCTGGTTTTGTAGTTTCAGTGTGGATTACAGGTAGACTTTCAGCCCTGTCTTTTGTTTAAAAGTCTGACTTGATGTTGAACCATTAGGGTAACTGTAAACCAAGCACGTAACCTCTGCCTTGCTTTTTCTTTTTCACAACTCTATTGAGCCTTGACCTGCTCACACTTGTTTCCTTACTCATTGCACATCAGCAGATCCTCCATAGGTTTAAATATTTGAATACTAGATGATTTTGATAGAAAAACAAGTTTTAAGCTGAAGAGTTCTTTATCCAGTAGCTGATGTCTGCTTAGGAAGTGTGGCAGGAATTAACAGGGAATGGATCGAAATAAAGCGGTAGATAATGGCTTGCTGAAATTAAGATTGCAGGTAGAGAGGGGGGGCTTATTCTTGGGGACCCTCCAAGCAGGAGAGATGGGAGAGAAGTCAAGTGGGTGAGAATGAGAGAGGTAAGGTTAGGGCATATGAATTGTCATCTCTGTTTTAAGCTCCGCTAAAATCAAGTTATTCAGAGATGATTAAAAGTGTCTTTTATCTGCTTCTATTATTTTGAGTTTATTTTATTTAATTTTTTTTCATCATCTGTAAGAAATGACAATCAAAACCCCTTCTTCTGTGGGACTGGGAATGCTTGAGTCTTGAACACCATGGTGTTGGTTCACCAGGGGAGAAACTGTTCAGTCATGGTGACACCACCATAGAAAAACACAGGTTTTGTCCAAAGTGATATGCCATGGAAGGGGATATGAGCTGTGTGCCTAAAAATGTCCTGCAAGTGTTTTGTGGTTAATTGTAGATACGTATTATGATGCAGCTGGGTAACACTGATCATCTGACTTGTATCCCAGTGAGCCCTATAAAACAGAACATGACTCAAAAAACATTAGTAAAAACTTAGTGTTTGTCACAGTCCTATAGGATTAAATAAGCAAAACATGAGACTCCCAAAACAAATGTAAGCTTTTAAGATTAAGAATTTTCTTTATGTTACCTTAAACCTTCAAAGCACATATTGACCATGTGGTTCAAATCATTCCAGAGTGCAGTTTTGGATCACTCTAATCCAGAGCTCTCCACCTTCTGAATTCACAGTGGGGCTTGTTTAATTTCAGCATCTTTGGCACAATTCTCTTAGATCCTAAAGCCACCTTTATGCATGCCTGCTGGCTGATTATTCCCTTAATCACTCCTAGTTCTTGTTGCTTTTCCCCAGTACAGGCTCCTACCTTTGCTGACATGTCTTGAAGGCAATGGGAATACCTAATATACATAATATTAGGTATTATACATAATAATACCTAAGATACAGAAACAGCTCCAAATGGGGTGAACCTGTACAAGTTACTAAACATGGTGGATTTTTTCTTGCGTCAGGTTAATCTTCTCTAAACCAGGATCTTTGTTACAAATCACTATTAAAACTACTATTGCTGCATTGCCTGTCTCTTTATATACAGAAACAGATCATCTTCTGTAAACTCAGGGTGTGTTAGCACTGTATTTTAAGAAGTCTACATGCTATTGAAATGTCATATTTCCTAGCTGTATGTAAATGACAACATATTTTTACAAAGGCACATGTTGATCCTCACTGAGCTGAAGCTGTTTTGTTCATAATTCCTGACTGTTCACATGGCAGACGCATGGTTTCCTAGAGTGTGTAAGTACTGCTCTTACCAGGAGGACCAGAGCTCAACTTCTGAGCTCTGTTCTGGACTGAGAACAAATTTCCAACACTTGATAACTTCTCTCAGATAATCTTTTCTGTTGATTGTAGAAAGGGTACCTATAGCTTGTGTTTTCTGATTCTTTCCACTAAACATATCACGCTTGTTTAAATTTTTAATCTCAGAATAATTGTCTGTGTTTTGCTTTAAAGGAGCTTAGTGATTTTTTCCCCCAAATATATCAGCAAGAATGGAAAGAGGGAAAGTGCACTTGGGAGTAGAATAGGTAGGCAGATGCCATTTTGAATTTTATTATGCATTTTGTGATTATAAAAACACTAAAATAGTGTTTTTCAAAAGTATTTAGTATAACTAAATCCTTACACAGCAGACTCAGGTTTTTGCAGCATGCCAAAGGGAGGGATTGAGCTTACGGTCGATTCTTTTCTGTGGAGTGGACAAGAAGAACTTCACACAGGGAGGCAGCAGTTCAAGTTAGATTCAATTATACTCACTGAAGCACTGTATAAAATGATTGGGTTCCTTGAGTTTATTGCTTGTGATCAGGCTTAATGGGCAAGCAAGATAAAACACAAAGAGAGAGGCATAAAACGTAGTAATATTTTTCTCTTGAGTCATAAATGTGTATATGCAGAGACATCCGCTGGCAGTTCTCAAGATTTTAATTTAAGTGACTATGTTGTGAAAGCTGACCTGAGGATGTACGTGGTTTAAAGCTTTTCAAGATTAATTAGTGGAAGTTAGAGGATAAAAATCTGAATATTGGCAAAGAAGCAAGATCAACGTGATAAGCGGAAAAGCCTGATTTTCCCTTTCAAAAGAATCTGTGTGTGGGAGATGTCAGTGAGCACCATAAACCAGTTTTTACCCCCTTTATATACTGCATGGATCAAAGAGCTCTGTGTCTAAAAATAGAATGCATGGTTCCTGTTACCAGTGACTTCATGAAATGCTGCTTTCTAGGGAATCATGGTTTGTGTTGCTAATGGTGCTTTTATTGTAAAAAAATGGGTTAGTTGTAGACTGTTAATTGTAAAGTTATTCTTTAAATCTAACCCTTGCTCTGTTAGGGTAGTGTAATTGGACATAGTGAAATGAATTCCTCTTGCTTTGTATTTTGCACTTAGAATAATGTGTTGCAGAATTTTTGTAGCATTTGGGAAAGTTTCATTTTCTTGCATGGGAAACTAGTTTGATTTATAGATCTATCAAGCAAGATTAGCTAGATATATAGTATTCACAGAGATTTTAATGTTCCTCAGCTTAAAGAGACTTAGCAAGTTTGAAAGTAGCAGAAAACCTGAAGCTGACAGTTTGATCTGCTGTGATTGTGACTTGTTAACCTTTAGCTTTCATGACACTGTATAATTCTTAAAATTACAAATGTAATCTACTGTGGGGCTGATGGATGATAAAATTCACCTTGCCTAATCACCTCTCCAGAATGTGTGTTGTTTCTAGTAGATATTGATCTCCTGTATTTGTTATCTTATATTTGAGGGAGACCTTAGTTTCTGCCGTAGGGTGTGGCTTATGTGGATAATTCATTCAGCATCTTGATTAGGAGCTGCAGGACATGGTTCATGAAAAGGCAAAAACTTGATTCATGCTGTAGTTTCCATAAGAACTGCTGAATTGATCATGATGACATCATGATGACATCATGATGACCTCATAACCTCTGGTGCTGAGGAGGAGTCAAAAGACAATCCTTAGAAGCGCAGTGTACAGCTGTTAAAGCTGTTTGAGACCTGCTTCACTTAAGCAGGAGGTTCTTTAAGCAGATGTACAGAACTATATTCTTTAATGCAGAAACCGTCAAAGAGTTTCCGTATTTAAGGGACTAATGTTTTAGTTCTCTTGTCTCATGCAGCAGTGCTATGCTATGTTCTTACAAGCTATTTGATACATTTGGGTATATCAAATGTAGTATCAAATTTATATTTAGAATGGTGAGCAATATTTATTATGTAGGAAAAATAAAGATCAGTAATGAAATGTTTGCAAGGGCTATAGTGATCTATGATGCTGTGACTCAAGCCTTTGGTGCATGTGTGAAGTTTGTTGAAAGGAATCACTTCTATTCTGAATGTTGTTCTGCTAAGTGAGCCTGCAAATTTCTTCTCTGTGTAAAGGGCTTTGTGCTCTGTCAATCACAGGATAATGATCAAAAAAGAACAACTTTTAAAAAATATTCTTTCTGTTTGGAAATGAGCTAACCAAGTGTGACTGAGTGAATGCAGAGGGATAACATGGGATCTGGAATTGTGCTGTGTGCTTCTGAAATTACACTTTGATTGGTGAGAGGGATGTTGCAGCCCTGGGAGAATCATAAAGTGTCCTTTAAAAACCTCGAATACTTTAAAAACTGGAATTCCGTAGCTGAGTTTTGGCATCAGTTGTTAAATGCTGATTGACTGGAGTTGCAGGGGGTTCCTAAATACATCCTATGGAGGGGTTCCTGGGAGAAGTCAGAAAAGGAAGCTTTTTCAATTTTTACCTTCTCGGAAAAGGAATCTGGGGCTTTTTGATGTTTACATAAGCATCTGAATAATTTCACCTTAAATGCTTTCCCTCACCTCCCCTTTTTTTTCCCGTCAGATTTCCTTTATATGCAAAAGGAGGGGAGAAGCTTCAATTTGAATATGGAGTTTATCTTCTCAACAAAAATATAGCACAGGTTGGTACACTTGAGATTACTTTTTATTATTTATATGTATTCTCTGCTCAGTATGACGTGAATGTGCATGTGCTGTCCTGTGATGCTGCTCTCTGTGGTAAAAACCTGTGAACTAAGAAAAATATCCTTGAAAACATAATTTTCTCCTATCTTCAGGTTTGTGCTTGCAATTTTCTTCTGTGGTGCTTAGAGAATGACTTGCCAGATAATAATGAATCTTTTCCTTTTCAAATAGTACATTCTATTCGTCTATAGACTTCACACTGTTTTGAAAACTGTAAATAGTCTCATTTTTTTATTCTGTTGTACTTGAAGATCTATTCATGTAGTTCTTGCTCGTGTGTCTTTAATCTTGCTGTATTATTACTTCAATTAGTATTCTACCCTTATAAGAAAACACAACACATGTAAAATATGAAGTATTGCAAATGTGACTTTTATTTAAAAAGTTCTCTAATCAACCTTACTTCCTTGTTTTTAATGTATTAAAAAAAACCCAACACCTATTACTCTGAAAAATGGAAGAGACTTTGCATACTTGTATTTGAGGTGGCAGTATTAACTGCAGCTAACACATTTGGTATGGAATTCAGAGAATGTTAAGAAAGCTGGTCTTAAAGAGGCCTGGCTGTTTCAATTGGTATGTAGTCCTAGGACAGGGTCAGCTGCTTTTATGCTGTCCCTGGTGATGTTCTGGTGAAGAAAAACTTGTGATATAAGTACTGCTAAGTTCCAGTGCTTGACTGTCTTGGCCACTTAAGACAGCTAATTTCTGACATTGGGTCCAAACCTGTCTTGCCTTTGTTTATATATTATAATTACCTGATCCATTTAGGTCTCTTCCATTTTGCAAACTTTTATGCATTGAAAAACCACTTTCCAACTCTTCTCTTGTCTCAGATTCTCCACCTGAATACACATTTTTCTTGAAATGCAATGCCCAAAGCTGGATACACTGAGCAACTGTTGCTTTCAAAACATTGAGTAGGATGGGAGAAATGCTTCCCAAATCTTGTTCTTTTATTTCCAGTTCATTGGGTTCTAATAGGTTTGTACTCTTAAAAGCCTAGCAGAGTAAAACTTATGATTCTGTGCAACCTACAGCCCAAGGTATCTCCTGCACAGCAACACAACAGTCCATTCTGAATTTGTGCAGGTTGTTACGTTTGTTGCAGTTCTGGAGACAGGCACAGGACTGAACACACTGAGTTCAAGTGACAACAGCCAACGTTTATTGATGGACAGCCCCTTGTATGAGGGTTTCAAACTTCCCATGCTTGAACGCCTCAGTGGTCGGGGTCTCAGCACCACCCAGCTCACTGGCCAGCTGATGTCTGCATTCAGGATTGAATGGGACTGGCTGGGCTCCCGTGTTGGAGATTGAATCCAACATTGTCTTCCTGGGGACTTGTTTACTTCTACTCCTTAACGAACTAGGCTGGTCGAGTTGGGGTTCTGTTATCGCCAAATTTATCTGTGCAGCTTCAGACCAGCTGCAGCTGTCACAGCAGGTGATTTGTTTAATTCACATTTTATATCCTGTACCTTGAATGTATTCTTAAAGAAGAACTTTCTTGTTCTTAATCATGTTTCTGCTTTGGTGGCAAAAAAAAAAAAAAAAAAGCTGAGAACTCAGTCTCAGCTTTATGCTGGCTGTACCTGAGCCTATGCCCTATCCAGATTACCTAATAAAAATATTGGATAGGACTGGGGTTCTGTTATTCCAGGTGGAGTCCCATTTTGCCAGCACTTCAGTTGTAGTCATGAACCATTCTTTATTACACCCGAAGAGTACTTTCTCTGTATTCTCTTGTACTTCATCAATATGCCATTTCTCCAGCATGCTTGTGAGCATATTATAGCAGAAAATGCCAAGAGATTTAAATTCCAAGAGAAATATGACATTTCTGTTTCTGACCTGTTTGAAATTACATTAGTCTTACAGTTTTATTCTGGAAAAATCTGACCTTTTTATGCTTAGTTTCTACTAGTCTTGTTTGTTTTTCCACTTTTCTCTTCCATAATTTTTTTTGCCATTCCTTATCCCAAATTGAAGTAAAGCTTCTGAGTCTTTCTGTGTTGTTTGTTTTTTAAGCTTGGATTGCATTTACCATTTTCCAGACTTGCCCATGCTTAGTGTATTTTGGACAATAACCTCTGAAATTACTTAAAGGCTAAAATATCTTAAGACAAAGTTAATCGAGTCCTACTAATCTTGGAAATTGGCTTAGCCAGGCTGTTAATGTATCTTAGACTACGCCTCCGTGTTGGTGGTATTGGTAATGGCAGCCAGCTGTTCACACTTGACCTCCAGAGGGAAGATTAGTGAGAAAAAGGGATTAGTGTTTCCCTCAAATGCTTTGCTCTTCATTACTATCAAAACAATACTTTCCTTAATCTCTGCTTACTAGTTCATTCTGTAACTTGTGAGTGTGATGCTGCTTGCTTTGCCTTTCAGCCCTTCTTTGTCTTTACCTTATTCTGGAGTTTGCCATTCAGTTATGTGATGCAAGCCAGAAGCTCTGTCATTGTTTTCATTGAAATGATGAATTCTTCATTGAGGCCAGGGTGGTTGTCTTTCCTGTTTGTATAGTTTGGGTTACTTGACACTTGTGCCTGTAGTATTTTTTTATAGAAACTTTCACCACTTCACTTGTTTTCCTGTTTATCTCCTTGACTTGTCACCTTTAAGATGTTACCACTCTTATACCTACTGAAACATCTCATCCTGATTTTCTTGTCCTGTTTCTGAAGGACTCTGGGTGGTTGAACACACGGTCACTCACCCATGTGAGTGCCTTCCAATTCCTTGCAGTTGGTTTCTGAAATCACTGGCATATGTTTAAATTTATAAAAGTAAATGAAGGCTTTATGTATGTAATGGTATAAAAAGAGTTTCCAGCTCTACTTGGGGTCATTGGTGCTGGTGCAAGCCAGTCAGTGGCCAAACTTCAAAGTGGTTAGTAGAACACTAGTGGTTCACATGTTAATGCTTGAGATTGTATGCTGTTGGATATAAAAACATAATAAAAGTAAATTGGAATTTCTGGGGGTCCTCCTACTACTTATTTAATCATGAAAGTGCTATAATGTCCACATAAACTGTTGTAGTCACCTTTGTTTTCATGTCCTTGGTCAAATACTGCTGCTTTATATAGTTCTGCCAAGGGGAAATTCCACTCTGAAAGCAGAGCAGGTAGGTAATGTGCAGAAATGCATCATAAAACCTCTGCTCTGGGGCTGGCTTGACCTAAAAACCCAAGATTGTCTGAGTTCTTATATGTTTCTTGGGATGCTGAAGCTGTTGAATTTACATAGCTTTTAGCAGACGTTATGGCTGCTTTCAGAAAAGTGTCCAGATATGCGTAGTTCTTGTGAACGTGTGAAAAATTAAGTTTGGACAGAGAATGAGCAGCTGCCTCTCTCTTATCTCCAGACCATCACCCAAAGGTGTTTACCTTAATTCAGAGAACCAGTCCTCTTTGTCAGGAATAAATGTAAATTGGTTGCTTAATTCCCTCTGTGCTCTGGGAAGACTGGAGGTGCCTGGGAAGAATAGTGGTGACTTCGCTGGAGCATGAAAACAGGAGCCTGGGTCTCTATCACCTCACTTGAATCATTCATGCAAGTGTTGAACACTGTGACAAAGAGCCCAGAAAAATTCAATCAACTTAAGAGATACTTTGAAGTTATTTGTATAAGCTTCCCTGATTTCACAGATTTTTTTTCCTTTTACAATTACCTGGAATTCTGGCAGCAAGAAGAAATGTTAGTGTGGCAGAAGTGAGATGGGATTGATATTAAATAAAATTACTGACATAAAAACTCTTCTAGAGATAAAGGGGTACTGTTTTGTAAAACAGCAGGATAATAACACTGGAAACCACATCTTGTACTCAGGAGACTTCAGCTGGAATTAGAAGCAGCCTAGTGCTGGCTTGGTAGAGTTTTTTTTGGAGAAACTTGCTTTGCTGTTACATTCCAAAGTTGAAACAATGTGTGTTAATTCTGAGAGTTCATAATAACTTCCATCTGTATGTGAGCACGAATTGTTTCAATACCCATATTTTCTGTTTGTAAAATTGCATCCCTCACAAAGTTCACAGAGGAGCTTTTTGAGTTGGATAACATTATCTAAGGCTGTAAATTTCCATTTAAGATTTCAGCTGTTTGACTCTCACTAGCATAGAAATGCAGGGTTTTTTTCAAAGATAAATTAGTCACGTCTAATAATACCTACAAAAAAGATTCACTATAATTGTCAAAGGTGAAGTGCAATAGAGTTGCTAAAAATGGGAGTGAATTGCACAGCTCTCCAAAGCATTAGACACTGGGAGAGCATTCAGCAAGTACTAGCCCCACAAACCCTGTAGCTCCTAAGTTAGGGATGTATATGGAGTATCTGAGGAAGCTGAGGCTTTAGTAGGAGAAAGACGTGAACTCTCGTCCTGGTATTCACAGTGGAGTAATTGAGATTACACCATGAAAACCTCTTGTTATGGTGGATGAATTTTAGGAAATCCTTGGAGTTTGGTGAAGTTTTTTGTGGGTGATAAGTGAACAGAGAACAGGGTCAAAATGGCAGCTCTCAGAGTTGTCTTTGTTCTGAACAATGTGAATGGCACCCACTTCTGCTGGGGCAGAGACATGGACCTTGTGAATCTGAGCTCTCACAAGTGCTTGAGCAGTGGTCTTGCTGCTCTAGGTTTTTTCATCTCAATAATTTAATTAATTTTTTAAACTTTGAAGTAGGGGTTATTGAGAGTGCAGTGGCTTTGAGTTTTGAGTCTCAGGTCTGTAAAAAGAAAGCATCTTTATTGCTGCTTTACTGGCTACTTTGCTGTCTCTTTCATTCATTCCCAGAGCCTTAATTGCTTCAGCCTGACTTCAGTGTAGGTTCTTCATTACATATGATGAGTTGATCTTAATTTACTGACCATCCTCCCTGAGGTGAGTGAGTCCCTAGTGAGCACACACATTGTTACTGTGGGAAAATAACTTGCTCAAAATTGTATACCCAGAAAATTGAGGGTGGTGAGGCCCTGGCACAGGTTGCTCAGAGAAGCTGTGGCTGCCCGATCCCTGGAGGTGGCCAAGGCCAGGTTGGATGGGCCTTGGAGCAGCCTGGCCTAGTAGAAGGTGTTGCTCCCATGGCAGGGGCTTGGAATTAGATGAGCTTGAAGGTCCCTTCCAACCCAAACAATTCTGTGATTCTATATTAAATTATTTCTGTCCTGTATTGGTCATTATGTGTAATGCATGCATTTATGATGTGTAGCCATTGAGGAGAGCATGTCATTCTTGTTCATCAAAGTTCCAATTTCTTTAGGTATTCCAGAGGTTGTCTCTTGCATAATACTTGACAGGCATTATTTCTTGTCCAGTTCCCAGATTGCTTGTAGAGGACATAATTTCAACAGAGCTGTAAAGCTGGTTTCTTTAGGTACCAGTGAGAAGGGAGTTTACTGCAGCTATTTTCTTGCAGGGGGCAGTGAAGTTATTTTCACTCTAAGTCTCACATGATTTGCTATTTCAGTCAGCCACTGAAGGACATCAAATTAATTTGCCTCTTAATCTTCTGGATATCTTATTCTAAGTCTTATCTCAGCTTTACCACAGAACCAGAGGGCATCTGTATGACTGTTGTGAGACCCCTTTTATTCTTTTGCTGTGACCTTGGTCACTATCTCCATCTGGCTTTATTTGACATGGCCTCAGGAGCGGTGGTGTTCTGTCCTTGTCTAAATAATTTGGCTCTTGAAAAGTAGACTTGTAAAACCAGGTGTCAAATAATTTGGACCATTTGACAACTCTTTGTTTTCCTACAGCCAACCCAAGGAGTGAATGTGTCTAGTCTAACCTCAGTTCATAGAATCATACAACAGTTTGAGTTGGAAGGGAATTTGAAGACCATCTCGTTCATGGGCAGGGACACCTTCCCTAGACCAACACCCTCCTTACACCAACCCTAGACCAGGTTGTTCCAAGCCCTGTCCAACCTGGCCTTGAACATTTCCAGGGATGGGGCAGCCACAGCTTCTCTGGGCAACCTGTGCCACGGCCTCACCACCTTCTGAGTAAGGAATTTATTTCTAGTATCTAATCTAAATCTCCCCTCTTTTAGTTTAAATCTCTTCCCCTTTTCCTATCCCTGTCTATCCATGTAAAAAGTTCATAGTTGTGTTTGTTAGCAGAGTCTCTGCATATGGTGTCAGACAGAGCATCACCTTACAGGCATCACTTCCAAGTTTAGTGAAACCTTACACTGTATGAAATAAGGTTATTTTTTCTTCTGTTCAGCCGGAATGCTGTGCTCATGGTTGTTTCACAGGGAAGGCTTCTTTTCTCATCCTCATTTGTTTTGTCAGACCAATACTGTGTTGTGTTAGACTGATACTCCTATTCACATCGGCATCACTTGCTCAGCTCTGGCCAAAGAATAGCTCTGCTTTCATCTGACAGTCATTAGCAACACATGAACTTTGCTATTTGGTATGAAAAAAAAATAAATCACTCTCTTGTCAGCTCCCCCAAGGTTCTTTTTCTCATCAATAGAGTACAGATCCAGGTAAGTAACTAATGTCTGGCCCTCCTCTTGTGTGTCCATGGCCATCGTGTCCACATGGTGGCAGGTGGCATTTACATGCTTTGTGTAATCTGCTTGAGAAGCTGAGCAGCCAGTGCTGCTTTCCTGGGAGTGCTGCTTTGTGGGTGAGTTGCTTGTCAAATGCACAAAGTAACATTCACAGAACCATAGAAGAAAACCAAAATTCTTGCTATATCATAGGTGTAGTTCAAGTGCCTTCTTCCTAATACCTGCATTTAAAGTTGAATGCTTATGTACTAGTGCCATATGTAAGAGGCTGAACTGAAACTCAGCTGTTAAACATGAAATGAGGCAAGAGGTTCAGTTTCTGGTTCTATAGGCTATCAAACATGAGAGAAAATCAGCTCTATAACACAAACTAAAAGCTTTTCCATGGGAAGTTGAACAGCAGAAATGTTAGGTCTAGAAATTTGTTTTGTCAATAAACACTAAGGAGCAGAAGTGTCTTTAAAGAATTCTGTGAGTAGTGGTGTATATGCAGTGGTTATGGCCCTTTGAGTGCAGGATACTGTGACTTGCACTCTACATCTTTTATGAGGCCCCTAAACTAAGATCATAAAACACAGTTCAGAAAGAATGCACTGTCTGAATCCAAGGCCAGTTCAGCTATGTACGGAAAAGTGTTCTTAAAAGAGCATAGGTTGAAGCCAGAGTCTAGTCCTTGTCTTCTCAAGTGCCAGGCTTTCATTTCAAAATGTAGAGGAAGGGACTGCACCTGAAACACCACGAAGTACTTTCTCCAGCTGGGTAGAGCCAAAAGCTCTTAGGAGAGGTTTAATTCCTGAAACTTTCCTAGGGTAACACTGAGCTGATACTTAGCCAGATCATTTAGAATTGGGGAATTTATACATGTTTTGTGCAAACTCTTTGGAAAGGCTTTCTTTTTCCCTTTCCTATCACCCATGCCAAGAAAAAATGAGGCTGGATTAGCTGTAACTGAAGTCCTGGCTTTCATTCAGCTGAAAGCCTGCCTATCCCTTGTCTGTATGCAAAGACCAATATTAACTTGCTCTGTGAAGGAGCAGATCTTGGGTGTTCGACCTGTACAGATCCTGGCACCTTCAGCCTAAGCCTAGGCAGTGCTGGAGGCTCCTGCAGCTGTGGTGGGATGACCAGTGTGATTGGGTCACTGGAGGGATGAAGCACTTTTCATGTATGGACAGGCTGGGAGAGCTTGGGTTGTTCAGATGGAGAAGAGACAGCTTTAGGAAGACCTCAGAGCCCCTTCCAATGCCTGAAGGGGCTCCAAGAGCTGAAGAGGGACTTTGGAGAAGAGCCTGGAGTTACAGGACAAGATTGAATGGCTTCCCACTGCCAGAGGCAGGGTTAGATGTGATACTGGGCAGAAATTGTTGGCTGTGAGAGTGGTGAGGCCCTGGCACGGGCTGTCCACCGAAGCTGTGGCTGCCTCATCCCTGGAAGTGTTTTGAGGCCAGGCTGGACAGATCTTGAAGCAATCTGATCTAGTGGAAAGTATCTAGGCCCATGGTGGTGGGGTTAGGACTGGATGAGCTTAAAAGTTCTTTCTAACCCCAGCTGTTCTGGGTTTCTATGAATAGGAGAGGCAGCATCACCAGCTGTGCTTAGAGTCAGTCCTCCAAAATGATTTTGTGGGACCAGCCTTGCAGGCATTTTATGTGTGTTACATAGCGTTTGTACTGTGTAGCTGTCATCATCTCTGTGCATTAGTTCTTCAGACTAAAAAATTTCCTAAAAAAAATGTTTTTAAAAGAGAACCAAAATTGAGTAATCAATAGGCAAATGAATTCCTGATATAATTAATCTGACATAAACGCATGTTGTCTGCCAGGTTCAGCTGCTTTATAGTGTATATAAGTTCCATGTTACAAAATTGAAAGAGATAAGGAGGTGGGAAATCTGTTATCAAGCCCTGGCACAATGTATGAGTGTAGGCAAAAGCTGCAGTTGTATAGTTTTTCTTAACAAGTTGGATGTGTGCACTGGAGGCAAAGCTGGACATTCAAATGTAAAGTGTTCACATCTGTGGATTTCCAGGTCCTGCTTGGTAAGCCTGTTTCTTCCTTCAGAGCCTTCTCTCTTTCTGCCATGTGGCCCATTTCTTAGTAGGAAAGAGAAATTATGGTAAAATGCACCTAATTTCTTAAAACTTCACTTGCTTTAATGCATAAAAACTCTTCTTATCTCTTATTTGCAAGTAAGTGACAATCTGTGACTTGTGGAGTTTAGATTTTTTTTTTCCCCTGAGCTTCTGTTATTTTCACGTTTCTCCTCACATTCTGTGTTATTCTGTTGTATAGTTTAATATGTATGTTTTGTCCTCCTTGGTCAGGGTTGGTCTCATACTTCTGTGCATAAGATTTGGCACATCAGGGCACAGAACCTATTTTGAACACTTTTGGTATGTCAGCTACTTAATCATCCATAAATGCCTTTCAGGTTTTTTATATACTGGGGTTGAAGTTTAGAGCAAGTTGCTCTCCAACAAATGGAATAACAGGCTCTGATATGTATGGGCTCATTCACTTTTTGGTCAGTCCAGAATGTTTGGAAATCCAGAACTTTAAAGTGTTTTGTTTTTCAAGAGACTGGAAATACTGAAGGGGTTATTTCATCTCTCTTTGCTGGCCTTGTGTGTAATTCATGAAGTTAATATTGTGTAATTAGGAAAAAAAAAACAAGCTCTGCTTCAATTTAGCAAGTATAAGTTGACATTTTCAGGAAGACCAGTGCTGAACTGTCCTTGGTTTATGCTCTCTGACCTCAGCTTTTAAGTTTGAAATATCATCCATCATATGGGAAACCATTTCCTGTGTTGGTGTGTCTTACTGCCAAGTGGAGTTCACTGAATGTTGGTGTTATCCTGATAGGAAGCAAGTTTTTCATAGGTTAAACTGTTCATTCTGTTCCTCAAATGAGAGGGCTTCCCATTTGATTCACAATCTAATATTTTTTTAGAAGTCAGTCTGTTTTGTTCACTGACAGTAATGTAACAGATACCTGGAAAGCAGTTCAGCTGAAATGCAAGATGTGGCTGGGAGCAGAGAGTCCCCAGATTCCTCTTCCATTTAAGCTCTGTGTCATGGGCTGAATCACTTGCTCTTTGAGTAAAGCTTTCTCGAAGCAAAAACCTTTTCACCTGAAAGAGCAGGGTTCATAAACCTGGATGAATGAATGGCCAGAAGCTCAATTTCCCCCATTTTAAAACAAGGGCTTTCCCAACACATGAAAGAGCAAATAGCTGAAAGATTTTACAACATCTAATGGAGCTCATTGTTTGCCCACTGAAATAATTCTGCGGGTTCCTTTCCTGTAACATCTTAAGGTAGAGGGTAGAGCTGGACTGGTGTCATATATGAAAATTACCTGGTTTTGGAGTGGATTTATTACAATGTGAAAGTAACAGAGAAGTGGAAGAGGAGTGTGTAGCACTATAACCCAAACCATACATTTTCTCTGATTTCCATCCAGGACAGGGTGGGAGAGTTCTCTGTACATACCATGGTATTCCCTGAGAATATTGCCCTTCTGATATTCACAGGTTCATATATAGGTAAAAAGCAAACTTCAGGTATGCAGATTACATTTGGGGAGTTAAACACACAGACAAAATTTAATGTTTAAGATGGAGGCACAGAATTGTTACTTATCTTTCCCCTTTTGACTTTTGCATGTCTGACCTCTTGTTCTGTGCCCAGTGTAATGATTTTTAATACAAAAGCTCAGGATGAATGAAGTCATAGGAAATGAGGGTACCCATTTCCTATAAACAGTGAACATCAATTTCCAGTGAACATCAGTTAGTGATACTGAACCCTTTTGAGAAGCTCTGACCTGAATCTGTAAAGATTGTACTTTAGAGATTCAGGTCAGAAAATGTACTCTATAGTTTCATCTCATCAAGCTATAAATACAGCAAGACTGCAGTAAACATGGTTTTAGTTATTTGAGTGCTTCACTGGGAAGTAGGGGAAACTTTTTGGAGGCTGGTAACTGCTCTATCTTCTAAATTGCCTTTTTAAATGTTCTTTTATGAAACAGTCATGGCATATGAGGTGTACCTTTATGGGCATGGGGCCCCATATATGTTGGCTTTTGTAACAAGCCCAGTAACTGCTAAGTTTTACAGGAATACTTATATGAGTGGCTGTTTCTCCCAGCCTATCTTTGACAATGGTTCCCCTTACTGGACACCAGACTGAAATCATGAAGGTTAATGTTTGAGACCTCTCTAGAGGGGTGTTGTGTTCACTCTCAAGAAGAGTTTAATGTATAGCAGTGAGAGAGTTCTTGAGGAAATGCAGCTTTTTGGCGTATCTGAATGTTCAATTCTACAGTGTGTTCTACATGAACTCAAACACATACTCCTATTTCCTTATTTTCTTGAGGTCTATCTCCAATAAACACTATTGAAACCAAAAATCCAGTATTAAATATTGCTGAAGTTTTAAGAAATAGAAGAAAACTGCTTCATAAATGTTTGGCACAATAGTACAAGTTGCTGTGCATTTAGAATTGAGGCTGCTGCTGTCTTTAAATAAAGATCAGACTTTGTGTTTTGGTGAATGCAAGAGGAAGAAGCAGCTTAATGTAATTCCAGGACAAATCAAAGAAGGTAAAAGGGAATTAGGTCTGTTATCAGATGAGAATATAGTTTCCCTGATCACTTCTGAACCATTCCTGTATGTAGACTTCATGCATGAATTTCCCCTGCCTTTCAGATGGAAGTGAATTAAAATTCTCTAGGCTGAGAGGAGAGGAAAGGAGACAGGCTGTTCTTGGGGCAGGAGGAACCAGTGGTGAGAAAAAGTTTCCATCTCAATTTGATGCAGTTTGTGAGAGCTGAATCAGACAGAGCTCTGTGAGGGCATTTTGCTCTAATGTAGAGATGAACTTTTCTGAGCTGTACTAGTGACTGTCTTGGTCGAGGGACTGTGTAGCATCTCCAGTGTTAGTTATCACTCTTACAGGTCAGAGTGAGAGAGTGAGGGCCCTCAACATCACAAGGACATGGACTTGTTAGAGCAAGTCCAGTGGAAGCCACAGAGATGTTCCAAGGGCTGGAGTCCCTTTGCTCTGGAGACAGCCAGGAGAGTTGGGGGTTCAGCCTGGAGAAGGGAATGCTCCAGGGGGACCTTAAAGCCCCTTCCAGTGCCTAAAGGGGCTTCAAGAGACCAGGAGAGGGACTGGAATGACTGAACAGGGGACAATGTCTTCCCACTGCCAGAGGGCAGGTTTAGATGGGATATTGGGCAGAAATTCTTGGCTGTGAGAGTGGTAAGGCCCTGGCACAGGTTGTCCAGAGAAGCTGTGGCTGCCCCATCCCTGGAAGTGTTTGAGGCCAGGCTGGACAGGTCTCAGAGCAGTGTGATCTAGTGGAAGGTATCTAGGCCCATGGTGGCATGGTAAGGACTGGATGAGTTTAAAAGTTCTTTCCAACCCAAACCATTCTAGGATTTTGTGATTAAGTGGAAATTATCTTATTGATATCAGCATCTCCCTTGTAAATGTGGGACAAATCAGGTTAGTTCAGACTAAGCATGCTTTTAAAATTACTGATTGTAATTATCCTTCAATGGTATAGCATAAAATGCAGTTACCTCCTCTTACTGCTTTGGTTGCTGTTTGTGTGCCTTATTTGCTATTGCTATATCAAAATTGTGGTGGGAGTCTTTTAAGATGGTTTTAGTGAAGGCTTTAGGTACGCTGGGTTGGCTTGCGTAATTTGAAAGAGTACGCTCAATGGATTAATGAAGGACATGGGTCTTCAAGGATGTGGATGTAACTTGCTTTCTTGTTAGTTTAATACTCTTGAATGAGTTGCAAAGTAAACAACTGCTTTTCAGGTGTAACTCTGGGAGATGGACACAGGCATATAAAGATAAGTCATAATATCTTTTGAAATAGCTGTTATATTTGAGCACTTCCTCTTGCTTGGGTGAGGGCTGTCACTACTGTAGCAGTCCTCTATTTGCTCCTTCTAGAAGCAAGATTGAGAAATTCAAGACTTGTTATAATCACAGTGGTTATTTTTCTTTTTTCAACTCCCCCTTCCCCAAGAATCTTAAAAAAGTTTAAAAAACCCTTTTGTTTAAGTGTGACAAATGAAAATGATTTTTAGATGCTTAGTTTGGAGGTACATTGTCTGAACAGCTGTTGATACCACAACATGTTTCAGTAATGTTGTAGCATAAGGGTTTTTCAGTAAACCCACATAGGCATTCAGAGCTAGAACAACTAGCCAGATTCAATAAAACAAAGGCAAGAAAAAAATTTTATAATTGCTCCCAAAAGATATAAACACACACAACTGTTTATATAGCAGCAGGCCTTATTTCAGTGATCCCCCATAGTTGTTTATATAGCAACAGGCATTATAACAACACTTCCCGTTTTCTTTATTGCAGTGCTTAGTAATCTGAATCTGTGCCAGTGTTCTATCCTACTCTGACAAAGTCACCCAGGATCTTGTAAAACAATTAACTATGTCATTTTATTAAAACTTCTAAAACTTAATATTTCTGTTTGACATTCTTAATATTTCGGTGTTTGACATTCTCTGAAAACCTTGTGCAAATGCTTGGCTTGTGACCAGCTCTGCAAATTTGATTGAAACAATAGTTTTGGTTCTTTTTTTCTCTGTAGGTTTTCACATTTGTGGAACAGATGGTTTTTTGAAATTCTTAATGCTATCAGGAGAAACTCCTCATATAGCTGAAAATAATTCAAAATTGTTTTTGACTGCCTTAATATTGCAAGATCTTTGCATAGTGTAATAGTGGGTTGAGTCCACCTGTTGTGTAGGTACAGGTACTGCTACAGCATCAAGAACCAGTTGCCTGCAGTGGGGACTAAGGGAAGTCCAAAATACAGCAGATTTTGGCATAGACTTGAATATTATGCACAATATGTACTAAAGGGGCTGCTATTTTGAGCTTTAATAACATATTCTGGCTGTTAGACAGCTTCCACATGGCTTAGAACAAGATGAATATGGCTGGGGAAGCAATATGAGAAATGATGAACAGATGAGGTTAGAATTGGAGTCATTCTGCACTCTCCCCAAAAAAAAAAAAAAAAAAGATAATTGAGCCCAGGTACTCTGTGGTTTCTGGCTGGAAGTAAATGTATATGCTTGTGTACCATTAGTTATGAAATAGTGCTGCAAGAATTAGGATAGGAATTGGACAGTTGTTTTTTGCACATAAATGCAGGATATCATTGTTTTTCTTAAGAGCAGGCATAGAATGGCAAACCTCCTAATTTTGATCTTGGGTGCAACCTGCAATTACCCAGCAATAGAAAGATAACTAAATGGTTTCTTTTAAAGCCAACTTGATTGAAAAACCACAGTAGTCCTAGTACTTCTTATAGACTTTATAGGAAAGTAACTGAACTTTTGCAGATTTGTATTTTAGTTAGTTAACAAATGATGTATCTCTACTGGTAGATTTGATGAATGAATATTTTTGCTGTGGAATTGTTACCTTTAGGAAGGCAGTAAACTTTTCTGTTGTCTAACATGATTTTAGGTCATGATTTTTAAGTCTAACAGTCCAGTTGATGAAATGAATCCTTAGAAGCTGTTTGGTTGGCAGTGGAGTAGAGATGCTCAGATTGGAGCTGTTCACTGCTGGTTCACTCACTCACCTTCCAGTGTAAGTTCAGACCATTGCAGAGAAGGAAATACAGGTAGAAACTGGAGCAGCTGAATATTATTTTTTCTCATCCTAGAGTGTAAAATAATTATGCCTATTTTGTTACAATTTAACTTCAGTTTGTCATGCCTCACCTACAGCTAATGCTGTGGTTTTGTTGGTATTAGTTTTTAAAGGAAATTTAGTCTTTAAACACTTTCTTAGAAAGCTAATACAGGCTTTTTAAGAATAAATCTACCTTTTGCTCTGAGAACCACTGTTTTAAATGCAGCTTATTTTAACATTTATGGTTTTCTGTGATTTGGAATATATAGGTATAATAGATAATACCCCCTGGTATGATTATCTGGTTTTCTATAGAGAAGTTTGCCTTAAAGTAAATGTATTGTCCTATTTCTTGAGATTTCTCTGTACAGATAATTCTTCAAATTCTTCTGCCTTGAACTGTTCACAAAATATGATGCATCTTGTCTCCTATATCTTGTGTCTGTGGAGTAAGTGTTGTTAGTAACAAACATGAGAGCAGCACTTGGGAAAACAAAGCTGTGCATAGGAGCTAAATATTGGTATAGAAATCAGAATTAATATTTTATCACTGGAACATCATTAATGATTTACTCAAAGTTCTGTGGAGAATACATGGTGTTCTATGTGAACACAAGTCTGGGACACCTCTTCAATTAAAACAGGCCCATTATCTTTGGATGGCTGGGTCTGTAATATCCTGAAGAAACAATCAGATCTTTAAAATCTTGAATAAAATGCTGCTTTTGAAAATTATTGCAGTAGAAACTTAGTGTGGAGATGGGTGACTTTTAATAGTGACAATTGAAATTTGAACAATTTCTTATGAGAATCAAGACAGCCCATGGTTACCTCTGTCTGCTCTTGTTTTCCTGCCCTCTTAATTCTTATGGGCAAAGCAGCTTCTCCCTACATTTTTCTCTTTTTAAAATTGATTTTGATGTTAAGAAGTACTTGTGTGAATCCTACTGTAACAAGTCACAGGGAATCATAGAATGGTTTGAACTGGAACAGACCTTAAAGATCATCCAATTCCACCCTCCTGCCATGGGCAGGGAAACCCCCTCTAGGTCAGGTTGCTCCAGGCCCTATCCAACCTGGCCTTGAGGCCCCATCCTTCCAAACCTGAGGCAGCCCCAGCTTCTCCGGGCAACCTATGCCAGGGCCTTGCCATCCTCACAGCCAAGAATTTCTTCCCAGTATTCCATCTAACCCTGTCCTCTGTTAGTTTGAAGTCATTCCCCCTTGTCCTGTCATTTCAGGCCCTTGTCCTAAGTCCCTCTCCAGCTCTTGGAGCCCCTTTAGGCACTGGAAAGGGCTCTGAGGTCTCCCTAAAGCCTTCTCTACTCCAGGCTGGACACCCCCAGCTCTCCCAGCCTGTCTTCAGAGCAGAGGTGCTCCAGCAACCCTTGATGGATCTCCATGGCCTCCTCTGGATTCAGTCTTTATGACTGTTGTTCAGTGCCTTACTGTTTATTGGATGAGGTGGATTAACTAGCCCTGCATGTGTGGTGTTGGATGTTAAAAAAATTAAACTTAAGGGAAGGTGTATAAGAAATGCTTTATGAATTGGAGAAAAAAAAACAGTCCTTACTAATATTTGTTATTTTACATTGTCAGAGGTTAAGGAGAGGAGGAAGAGGAATTCTGATCTTTTAAGTAAAAGAAGTTGTTTTTCAGCTTCCTCCACCTCCTTGTTTGCATTTGTTTTGTGTTGTACCTGTAGTGGCCTGCATCATGCAGCAAAGCAGAGATTTCTTTGTCAGGATATGTGAGACCACTGCAGAATTATGCGAAGCAGGAGTTAACCTTTGCTGCATTCATGGAGTGATAATTTTGAATCCAGACTAAAACCCAATTCATCAGCTGATTTTTGAATGTTGTTTTCTCTTCCTAGAAGGCAGATAAGTTTTTCAGTGATTTCTGGGTTTGTAAATACATCAGCAGCAGCTTGTATTGAGGCAAACACAAGGCAGTATTACTTTGCTTTTAATCAATTACAAAGCTAAATAGTATGCAGTTTATGAAGTGAAATAATAACTTTTTCTAGGGGTTTAATGGAACTTGCATCCTAACTTTACTTAATATGCATCTCTACTATTGGAAATACGAAAATGTCTTTTAATAGAAGCAGTGGTTTTGCTCATGTTTGGATACTGGGGTCTCCCATGAATTCTTCTGATCTTGGCTGTTGGACAAATCCCTTAATCCACCTTATTTTCATGCTCTGAAACCTTAAAATGTAAGAATGACTATAAAAAGGGGTATTCCATGAACTTTTCATTGTTGGGGGAGAAACAAATGTAAAGTTTTTGAGTTGGTGGGTTTTTTCTTCTTTATTTCTTTTGCTCCAGGCTAATTCTCCAGTTAACAAATTCCACTGTAATCCCATCAGGAGAATGTGGTGATGGTTTTGTAATTTATATTGTATGGTTGTCTTAATCCAGGTTCTGTCATTGTAGCAGAAAATATGAACCCAAGCCCACCATATGATTTGGCTTTGTCCATATGGAAATAATAAACTGTAATAAATGGCCAGCTGTTGTACAATGCAGTACTGAGGGTGATTTTCTTCCAAAGTAATTATTCTTTCTGAAACTCAGACAAGCACAAAAATGATTCCCAATTTCAGGAGTCTTTTTCTCTGTAAAACTGATTGTTTGGGAGAAGTCAAAAATTTTTGAAACTTATGATACTTTCCTGCATCTTGCTGTCAGGAATTGTGGAAACAGGTGTGTGATTCTAAACAAAAGAAATTTAACTTTGAGTGAGACTGTTCCATGTTTCAGCAAGTAGCTCTATCAGCACTAAATTTGTGCAGTTGCTGTGTGTGCCTGTGTTGGGAGTCCAGCAGAGACTTCTAAAGCGTGTTAATGTATGCTGAGAACTGCGTATTCAATTGGTAGTGCATCATTCCAGCAGCCTTAGAGATACTGTAATGTAGGGTGTTGGGGTCTTTTTTCATATTTTAACCACACAAGGGATCATTTCTCTGCAAAATTTCCCTGAAATTTTGAGATTCAAACTTGAAAGTCAGACTTTTTCCCTTCCATGTGCTGTTTTCTTCAGAGGTATTTTTAATTTGGTGACTTGTTAAACATGGAGTTCATAATTCTCACCAGTGACAGTTATGTCACACGGATGACGTAAGAACACCTTGTAGGAGTCAATATTCAGGTTAAAGTATGTCAGTGTTTAAAGCCTTTCCCTTCACTAAGTAGCATCTGATTTGGGTGCTGGATTTAATTATGATACTGATAACAGGTGTTTAAATGCTGATATAAACTGTCTAAGGATCACAGATATTGATCAGTTGTGTGACAATATGTATTTTTACTCACTGATGTTTCTATAATAATTCCATTACTGATTCCAGTTTACACTGATACACGCAGACTGACAAGTACACACAAAAAATATTTGGAATTCATGAATACAGAACATTGTGACAGAATTTGGTGTCTTCCCATAATGGCTGTTTTCATTAAGCTGTGAACCTGCTCTCCTGTTGCAGATAGTAAATGGAGAAAGTGTAAGGAGGTTTAAGAGTCAGGTTGACTGATTATTCCCTGTTCTTGGGTGGGTTTCCTAATACAAGTAGTAAATAGACCATTTTCTTAAGGGGAATAAATATCTTGGAACTGCTGGATAATCATCCTAAACTTTCTAAAAACCTAGTGACTTAACTGACCATGATGTTGTATTCTTGGGGATTTGGAAAGCTGTGCTAATTTTAGGATTTTTTTTCTGTTTTTTAGCTTAGATACCAGCATGGGCTGAGTACTCCAGATCTAAGGCAAACTCTTCCTAACCTGAAAAACTTCATGGAGCTTGGACTGATGGTTAGGTGGTAAGTATTTTTTGTAATTTATAAGAAAGAGGTGGGTACTACAAAAAAATTGAAGGTAAGGATTTGTCTCAAACAAGCAGCTCCTCTTCACAAGCTGAGAATGCTTGGTGAGATTATGACCTTCCCAAAATACAGACTCTCTAACTGTCCACAACATTCTACTGTTTTCTTATGCTCTTAGAAGTTCTTCCATATGATGGGCCCACAACCCTTCTCAGAGATTGATGTCACAAGGGAATCCTGTTTGAAAAAACAATGTTCTTCACTAGAGGGAGGTGAATTAATTGTTGTCATAAGACTGTATTTAATGTTTGGTAGCGGGTGCACCTTCTGTACCAAACTGCTCAAGCAGAACAAGTCGTAGCCTGGGCAGTCCCTGACTGTAATTCAAGTGAGCTGCACAGGAATCTAAAAGATAAGCAACACAACCTCTCTGTAGTATAATTGCTGCTAATGAAAATAGCTGTTGCATGTTCACTGTTGTTGCTAAATGAGGAGCTACATTAATAAATAACTGAGGGTTATAGTATCTTCCATGGAAATCCCGTGTACTTCTGTTCTGATTCACTCTGGAGGATTCAGAATCATCTTCTTCTTGATTGTCTGCAGAAAATCAAATCAGACAGGTTTCTGTGTTTTAAGGCTAAAGTTAGTTTAGGTTTATCTCACAGCAGTTGTTTGAGCAGAAGGCTTAACCAGTTCTCCTTAAACGGAGCGGGACTTCACTAAATGTGAAGAACAGTTTACTACCCAGTGGATTTCAACAAGTGATGGTTTGTAATCACATGGTTTTAATTTATGCTCTCTGAATTGTGTGCACTCATGCAGTCTCTTGCTTTAAGCAGTTATTTTGTCCTGCATTCTCATCTAATCACAGAATCATAGAATGGTTTTGTTTTCCTGCCTTCTTAACTCTCATGAGCAAAGCAGTTTCATCTCCCTACATTCTCCTCTTTTTAAAATTGATTTTGATGTTGAAAAGTACTTGTGTGTATCCTACTGTAACAGGTCACAGGAATCATAGAATGGTTTGGGCTGGAAAGACCTTAAAGATCATCCAGTGTCCATGCCTTGCCATAGGCAGGGACACCTCCCAGTAGATCAGGTTGCTCCAAGCTCCATCCAGCCTAGCCTTGAACATATCCAGGGATGGGGCAGCCCCCACTTCTCTGGCAACCTGTGCCAGGGCCTTGCCATCCTCACACAGAAGAATTTTTTCCCAATATTCCACCTAACCCTTGCCTCTGGCAGTGGAAAGCCATTCCCTCTTGTCCTGTCGTTCTAGGCTCTTGTCCAAAGTCCATCTCCAGCTCACTTGGAGCCTCTTCAGGCATTGTCAGGGGCTTTAAGTTATCTGGAGCCTTCTCTTCTCCCAGCCTGAACACCCCCACCTCCAGGTTGCTGTTTGGAGCCTTGGCTAAGGAGAACAAATATAGGAGTAGGAAAAGTTTCCTCTTTCAGCAATACTGTAAAAAATGTTGCCTGATGGAAATTCAGCTCAGCCAACAGAGGAAGTAAATGGGTCCTGAGAAAAGGAAGCTCAGCCCCTTGTGCAGCTTTATTCTGTAAGTAATTTCAGAAACAGCTGAAAAGATTCTCCCTGCTTTTGTTTTTTCTCTAGCAAGATGCATAAAGAAAAGCCTTCTTCATTAGGAAAATATCACAGTGAGTTTTCATGTGGTATCCATCACAGTAGTGTAAAAATCCTCAGATGATGAAAATGAAGGGCCAGACTGTGAAGTCTGTAGCACTTCTCTCTGCTCATCAGTAGAGTGGGAGGGGTGCAGGTCATGGGTGTCTACTACAGTCGGGAATAAGCAGAAGTGGGTTGACACTGGAACATATGAAATGGAATTATTTTCAGTGTGGATACCTGTTCTTCCCTTTTGGCATGTGCAGTCTCTGAGGAACTGATCTGGAAACTTTAGTTATGCTTTGGAGATTTTGCCACCATACAATCCTGTTGTTGTTTTCTATAGGTGATGCACAATCATTAACAAAACAAAGCACTTTTATTTTTTTGGCTGGATAATATTTCCATGTAGGAATATTAAGCATGGTTCTTCTGGGGTATCCCATTCCCTTCTCCTCATGGATGTCTATGCCTCATTTCCTTCTCATGTCCAGAAGTTTTATGAATAGTTGTTCATTTTAACTTATATTTTTTTTAAACTAATGATCCCAATCAATGCTTCTTAGTACTTCCTAAAAATATAAATGGAAATGAGGCTTTACGGAGAGTCTCTTTTGAGGGGAATACTGGCTAGACTTTCATAATTGGACAGAATACAGATGTCCACTGTCCTGTGGATAATACCTGATTACTAACATTGAAACGAGCAGACAATCCACTAGCTGATAAAATGAATATTTGAAGGAATTTTTGTTTTCAGGTTACTGTGAGTCATGTGATACCCTCTGACACAAACTGTAGTCAGTAAAATATTTCCAGGTTATTTTTTGTTTGCAGGATAAGAGCAGGGAGACAAGAGGTTTTCTTATCCATATACTCACTTGCACTGCCTGATTTGTTTGGTTCTCTTGCTGGTCTTCAGTTTCCTTTCTGAGCACTGTAGCTGGGTTTTTCTGAATTTAAGTTCTGTCACCACCATAATCATTACCATTTTAGATTAAAAACAAACCAAAAAAAATCCTCCATGGCTTTTGTAGAAGAGCTCACTTGTTTCATATATTCATTAGAGCAAATCTGGCTGTAAAGTGTCTGCTTCAATCTTCTGTGAGTTCTCCTGTTTTGCCTGGAGCTGTGGTCTAGCCTTTGGTCCTTTGGAAGGTCTGCAGAGTCCAGTGTTTGTCCATCAAGGTTTAGTGGCTGGTTCCCTGAGCCTGGTGAGATTTGTGTTGTCTTGGTTTCTCAGGCATTACACTTAAATGATTAATAAATGTTTTTCACATCCCAACTTGTGTGATTTATTGCAGCAAGCTTGCAGATCTGCAATCTCTGCTTCCACCTTCATACCTCTCCTGGTACCAATATTCTGCTATGTTAACTTTTGTCCCCCAAATCTTTTGTTTCCTTTTGGGAATACTTCTCTCTGTTTCTACTTTTTTAGTCTTGGAGTTTCATTGGCTTCCAGAAAAGTAGCTCAGTTTTTTAGGTTAGCTTTTGTGGATGCAAAAGCCCTATGCAGATTTTGTCTTAAATTTAAACTTTTTCTTGTGAGCAGGCAGTTTATTTCAGCATTTGAGACTGAATCATAGAAAGGTTTGGATTGGAAGGGACCTTAAAGGCATGTTGTTCCACTCCTTGACCAAGGGCAGGATACCTTCCACTAGACCAGGTTGCTCCAAGCCCTCTCCAACCTGGCCTTGAACACTTCCAGGCATGGGGCAGCCACAGCTTCTCTGGGCAACCTGTGCCATCACCATCCTCACAGCCAAGAATTTCTTCCTAATCTCTGATCTCAATCTCCCCTCTTTTAGTTTAAAACCATTCCCCCTTGTCCTGTTCCTCTCTCCCTCTTTTAAAAAGTTGCTCTCCTTTCATAAGCCCCCTTCAAATCCCCACTTTCATGTAGCCAGTCCATTTTTAACATTTTTAATTAAAATAGTTTTATTTCTTTTTGTATGTTTAGATTGACCTTTCCCAAGATTAGGCTCTTTAGATTATGGTTGCATTAAATCATTAAATCAAGAGACTCTGACTCATTTTCTCTCCTATTCTTCAGCTTTTTTCTTTTTTCACACTGTAACTTATGAGAGATAGTATTTGTGATTAACAGAAAGTAAAGGACATGCTGCAAATCTGAGCAGTCCAGCAAGAAGATTTTTTTCTTAGTGAATAGACAGTAGACTTATCTAATGCTGGCAAATATATGATACTCCTTTTGAATGGCTTGTCAGTAGGCCGGGAGATGCCCTTTTGAAAGCTTTTAAAGGCTTTCCTCAAAAATACTTGAGTGCCAAGGCTTAAATTTGTGTTTTGAGGCTATGTCTTGATTAATATACTGATAGAATCAAGAGGAGCCTAAAACTTCTTAGTTATAAAAACTCTGGTGGCTTGATTTATGGAGATTTCATTTTTTAAAAATGTGTTGCTGAATTTCTTAGCTGCCAAAAGATGCAGTTTCATCTTAACTTCATATTGGCCGCCTTCCTATTGCTATTGTACATTATTTTACCAGTAATCTCTAAGAAGGTGAGAAACTATCACTGCTTTTTAGCACAGTTGACATGATATTGGCTCTGAACTGCTCATGGAGCCTCAAGCATTTCAGATAGCTATAAACCAACTAAACCACCTTCATTTAGTGTTCTTACTGCCATGAGGTCATAGTTTACAACACAAAAAGATCAAATGATGTTTAGGGTTTTGTGGTTTTTTAAAAGCATTCTCATAGCAAAGAGCTGTAGCTGTGGATTTTGGCTTTTGGCCAGGTAATCAAAATTTAGTATTTTGTCCAGCTGTGATCCAGTAATGTTCCTCACAGGAAACATTTCGTGTGGAGGAAAAGATACATATTTGAGCCTGTAAATTGTATTTTGTCCCTCATATTGCTTTACAGTTTCTCTGAGCCACTTGCAGACAGATTGAATAATCACAGGTGAATCTGACCGAAGAAACATTTTATCAAAACTGCAACCAGAATGTGTTCACTAAGAAAATAATTTCAGAAATGTTTGTGTCTTACTTCATTCACTTTATCTCACCTGTTTAAGAGTCTGTGTCTTCCACCTTAAGGCTAAGAATGCTCAAAGTGACTACTTGGAACTAGCGAAAATTAGTATTTTGGGAGAAAATAGCTACTTTGTCATTTTGCTGCCAGAAGAACTTAGAGCTGAAGTCAGACTGTTAGAATTGGCTTTTGAGATTTGGATACAATTGAAACATTGAAATTGGTGACCTGAGGCTTCTCATGGCTTTTTTTTTAATATAATTTAGAAATCCTGCTTTCTGACAGGAACTGTACATTCCCATATGCGTAACCAGTTCTAGTGTCATCCACTAGACTAAAAGTCATCAGGCCCTGATGACAGTTAATCAAATCAGTTCTTATACTCCACAAGTCACAGGCCATTCTTTTTGGACTGATGTCCACACCTGTCTGGTGTCTCAGGAGACCAACCAAGGGATTGTTGCTGGAAGCTGAATCAGCCCAACCTGAGCAATTCAGCTCAAGGCTGTGCCTTAGAGTAAAGGGCTGTGCTCCTGAAAGCCAAACCCTTCTCACTGGGGACAATACCTCACAGTCTCTAAAGTGTGTGAGTAACTGGATGATAGTTTTCTAACATTACTCTCTTTTTTATATACTTTATATATTTTTATTAATTTCATGAGCTGTGAAGCTCAAAGGATAAGGGACAATGTCTTTAAATTGATGGAGGGTGGGTTTAGTTCAGAAATTAGGAAGCAGTTCTTCCCTGTGAAGGTGGGGAGCCTGTGTTCAATGCTGTGTTGGGTGGGGCTTGGAGCAACCTGGTCTAGTGGAAGGTGTCCCTGCCCATGGCAGGGGGATTGCAACTAGATGGTCTTGAAAGTTGGTTTCAAACCAGACCCTTCTGGGATTCTTTCTCTGGACTTTACCTTGATATGAATGCTGAGAATCCTAGTAACAGTACAGCCTCAAGGAAAACACAAATGGAATAGACACCCTCCATCAGCTGCTTGTTTTCATAGGTATTAATAGCAGCCATGTATTTTTGAGCCCTGTGCCTCTGTCCAAACATTACTTTTGAACTAAAACCTCAACATGACTTCCTATGCTCACCTGGAGGGAGGTGATGGCACACCTCCCTCCAGGTGAGCAAAAAACATTTAATCCACTGTATCCAGAGCCCTTATGGATTTGTTTTACTTGCCTGGAAGACTATGACCATTGTTCTACTTAAAAGAGAGCTATTTATCTTCTTATGTCTGCCTTGTAGACACTTGTCACTCAGCCTGAGATTGTTGCCTAGGTTGCCCCTGTGATCAAGAAAAGGCATCCAGGGAAGATGACTTTCCCAGTGATCATAACTGGCTCTCAAATAGGGGATTACCACCCTTCTCTCAGTTTTCTTCTCCAGTGACTGTGGAACTCTTGAATGACTGATCTCCAAAACCCTTTATACATATTTACTTCTATCTAGATGCCTTAGATAATATTTGATAAGCAGATAAACCATACTATTGACTTCATTCCTCCATTCTCAGATTTGGGATGTTATCCTTGTATTTATTCCTGACTGAAGCTCAACCCATCCTATTCATATTTATTGGTAGCAAGGGACAGAATTCTGAATTCTGCTCCCATATTTCTCCAGCAGTTTAAAACCTGGTTTTGAAGCCTTAAGGTCCATTTCAGTGCATGTCATGTCAACCACGGAATCTAAAAAAAAAAAAAAAAAAAAAAGTAACTAGAATAAACCTTCACAACACTTCTCCTATCCCCACACCTTCTTTTCTTTCCCACTGACAATGTAAAGAGACAAAACCTGGGACTTTCAGTCAGTGTGCCACCTCTTCTTCAGTTCTCTTAGGGATAGGAGTCTCTCTTGCCATGCCATGGAGACTTCTCCACCAGAAACATATCTCTTTGGCTTTAGGGTCACAGTGAACCAGCCACCCGGGAAAGGAAAATCTGTTTGCAGAGTGAAAGTCTCTCCCATGCTTTGTAGTTTTCCCACAGCTTTCATGGGCCATGCCAACTTATGGGGTACTAAGGATGAGCTGTAATAGCATAAAAGCAAAAGTTCTCTTCAGCCATCTCTAGGAAACAGAGGTTTTCTTCTTCTATTCCTGGGGCAAAGTTTCTCATCTCTCTCATTTCTTTCTGTTCAACCTACTTCAACATCTGCTTACTTCAACACAAGTGCTTCTGCTCATGGCTGTGGCTAGAATGCTACATCCCCCCAATGCCTTCCAAGAGTTACAGGGAAAAAATTTAAGTCTGATGTATCAGTTATATCTTAAGCATAGCCTTACAAGAGAATTTCAGCCCAAGACTAAGGGATCTCCTCAGTCTCCTCCCATCTAGGATTTGACTTCACTGACTGCAGTGTCCCATGTTTTCTCTCATGTCTTCATCCTTTCCTTTTTCCTGATTCAGGAGAGAATTGGTCTTCATAGGTTCATTTGTTCTCAAGCTTTATCAACTGAAACAGTTTTGTATAGAATTCTGCAGTGCTGGAAGGTTGATCTCATCCAGGCTCTGCATTGGGGGAATCACTCACCGTGCCTCTCTGTTGGTCACGGGGTCTTCGCCGACACCATGTGAGTCATGCTAGCTGCTGGCACCACCCTGTGTCTTCTCTTCATGAGGGGCACTGTTATAAATGAATACTCCAATTTAATAATTAAGGAAATTTATTAAATTATCAAAGTATAAATTTGGAAAAAGCCACAAGCAAATTGACTCTGAGACAGGCGATCAGGGTCGGGGAGACTTAGGATTTGGCCTCAATTGCACCAAAGTCCCTGTGGGTCTCCAAAATGTCATTTCAAAGGGGTCTGTTTTATACAGTCTTTGGGGCTCTAGAAGGGGGCTCTTCTTTAGCATATTTTAGCATATTATCGTAGTTTTTCTTTCTTGCTGCTGCGTTTCCCGGAACCGGAGGATAATTCCTGGAATCCTGTCAGGTGAAAACTTCCTGGCATGAACTTCTGATGATGCCTATCAAATGCCTCCTGCTGGGATCTTGTCAGATGGAAAGAAATCCCTTGAAATATACATCCTGGTAGACAGTGTCCTCCTGGTGTTTGAATCTCCATTCTTTATCACGTAGCCTATTACTGCTTGTTGCCCAAAACTGGCTTGGTACACAAGATGCTGTGGTTTTAATTCCTTTAGCACAAATTATTATATAACATATATCACAGGCATCAAAAAAAAAAAAAAAAAGAAAAGCTGCTGCTGCTGCTTTTGTTCTTCTCTCAGCAGCATGGTTGGCTAAAAGCAGCCAAGCAAACAAACTTCATTGCAAGCCATGCTGAGATGGCCACTGCAGCACAGTGCTGCCCGAGCCGCACCGATTTCGGCCGGGCAGTCCCAGCCACGCGGCTGCTGCCAGCCTTGGGGCCCCCTCCAACACCGGCCGTGGGCCATTCCCAGCTCTGGTCCCAGCCACATGGTTGCTCCTGGCATTGGGATGGGCCCCGAGGGCATGGCCCAGCAGTGCTGTCAGAAAAAAGGACCAGTGGGGTTTCCAGGAAGTGGCTTGGTCCTGCTGGGAAGGGACAGGGTCTGGCAGGCTTCCTGGGAAGAGGCCTGCATCACAGCAGAGCCTGGCCTGGCCAGCTCCCAATTACCTGTTCCAAGGCCAGAAGCAATAGAGCTTTTCACGGGCTTACCTGTCCTTAAATATGTTTTCACAGAGGCCTATGCAGCTCTTTTCAGTGGTTTAACTGGGGGTCAATCTTCAAACCTAGCCAACTGTTTGGGTGTGCCAGATCCCCACAGGGAGCCACCCTCACAGCCCATGGACTCCCTCCCCACCTAAAAACCCCTAACAATCTGGTAAACCATGACACAAGATTTTCCCGTGCCGGACAAAACATTTCAGGCCTTGAGCAGGAGTTTCTTTTAAATGAAGTTTGTGAAGGACATCCTGACAGTGGTTGAATCTTAGAGTTGTGTATTCAGTAGATCAATAATAGCTGGGTTTTTTACTATTTTTTTAAAATATTTGGAAGGAAAATGAACCAGCTGTTTATGTTCATGTATAGCATGCTATTTATATACAGGGTGGTGATTATAGTTGGATAAATATTGAGCTGACGAAGGAAAGTTCTCATAACACACCTGAGATGACATAAAGTGGATTTATTTATTTATTTATTTATTTATAAAATGTAATTTTCCAAATTACAGAGCTTGAGACAGTGAAAGTAGCTTGTAGAACTGTACTATGGTAAGTTAGACTTGTAAATTATGCTTGATTGGTTCATGTTCCTTAAGAAATAGAGGTTGGCAATTGTCCAAAGAGTTTTGGAATGACTGGCACAGAAAAGCAGAAGATTTGGCAAGAATAGGCCTCTGCAAATAGTGAAGTTGTTGTGGTTTTTCTCCTTTGTGCAGCTGTCAGGGAAGTCTGCTGTTGGATTCTTTGCTCATAGAGAATTCAGATGTTATTACTCACTTTTGAAGAGTTTATGATGACCCAATACAAGCCATAAATACGTAAATATATGGTCAGCAGTAATATTCCATAAGTGCAGCTCAGTCCTATAAAATGGTGTTAACAGTGCAAATTAGCATAATGTGATGGTTTCTTGGGTCACTGGCTTGCCAAACCATAGAGCTGTGTAAGTGTTCCTACAGAACCTGTTTTTCACTACAGCTGTTCCCTGGGCTGTCTTCTGTGGTTCATATGGCATGTTTGGGGTTTTAGCACTTTGGGATAGAAGTTGTTGGCCAAACAGAGCCTGGAGTTTTGATAAAAAAATTGCTTCAGCCTTTGGTTAAACATCTGTATTGCTCATGAGCATGCCTGATGGTGTGATCTGTTATTTCCTTCTTTTACAGCGATCGACACCATACATCCAGTGCAATTCCTGTTCCAAAGAGACAGAGCTCTAGCTTCGGCAGATTGGATATTGGTTTTTCCAGTGGGCTTCCTTCTCCAGATAAAGGACTCCGAAAACGAGCCAACACAGGAAGCGAGAGGCTACAGTACAAAACTCCTCCTCCTAGTTACAATTCTGCTTTAACACAGCCTGTTGCTGTCACAGCCTGTGTGGGAGAGCTGGATAAAAAACCTGGACCCATATGTTCTTCCTTGGACACCTCTATGGACTCCTCCAAAAGAAATACCAAAAAAGGCCAGGACTTGTGCAGTAGTTTAAATGGAGAAACTAAACTAAACAATACCCAAGACAGGCAGGAACCTTTCCTAGGACATTCTAGTGCAATAAATGGGGCGTTTCTGCCTGGCGAGTGCTCTGGCACCATGAACAACAAGCAGCCCTGTGAGTTTCAGCCCCCACTCAACCCCGTGCTTTGCTGCACTGTGGAGCAGGCAGAGGAGATCATGGGTATGGAAGCAACAGGGTTCAGCACAGGAGATCAGCTGGAAGACTTTACCTCCATCCCAGTGGAACATGCTGTAGCGGTTGAGTGTGATGAACAAGTCCTAGGGGAGTTTGAGGAGTTCTCCCGAAGGATCTGTGCACTGAATGAGAACATGTCCAGCTTCCGCAGACCTCGGAAAAGTTCGGACAAGTGAGCTCGCACGGAGATTTGATGGCAGACATTGAGGTGAAATCAATGATCTGGAATAGAAATAAAATTGCACTTATTCTTTATATTAATTATGAAAATAAAAAAGCTTAAAGTTGTTCCTATGGTGTTAGACAAATGGACTTGAGCACAATAACACAGGATCATGGTGTATTCACAGCCCAGGTAACTTCATTCTGCTTTAAGTCCTTCTCTGTCTGGTATTTATAATCTGTTGAAGGTTTTGTGTTTTTTTTTTTTTTCCTAGGGCATTGGAATCCATTTATAAAGGCTTTTCTGAAAACAACTTCTAGTGCTGATCAGCCCCTTCTATGAATGTTTGTTATGTTCTTAATTATTATTTAGAGTTAAATTTATTTTAATCTTTTCAGAAGAAAAACCCTTTAATTTAATATATTTTTATGGTAAGATGTCTTTACATTCTCCCATGTACTCCTGTGTTTGCTTGAGCAATGTAGTCAGTATTAGAGAAATACTATGAATTTGCTACAATTGGACAACTCTATTTTGGCTGTGCTCTGTAGCCTTTGAAGTTCTAGTTTGCACTGAGGAGTCTTCACTTGGCGGTGTGAACTTGCCAGAGAATGAGCACCTGTGTGATTTTTTTGCATTTTCCTTGCACCTGGTTAATCAGAAATGACATTTGGGTGTTTTTCCACTCCTCTTTTCCTCCAAACTTGCTCTTCCTACCAGTGGAAACCTTGAGGAGTAAACCACCTCTAAGGTTCTGTGTAATAATCTCAGCCTGACCATTCCCCACTTAGGCTGGGCACAGATCTCATTAGTAGAGACTTCATGAACTCAGTACCAACATGGGGTTCAGCTGCTGCCCTCCAAGGTGTGCAGTGGGGACAGTGTGCCCTGAGTCACTTCAGACATCTTCCAAAAAACCCAGACCGGGAATGAAGCACTTTGGAATTAGGTGAATGTGTGGAATTGCTCCTTCCTCTGTAAAAAGGAGGCACTTAACATTATTCATCTGAATTTTTATTTTTTTAACCATCTATACTTTGAGAGAAGAAACTTCCAGTGGTTTGCTGGAGGTGCAGTTTGCTGTTGGGTTGGTTACCACTGCCACATGTGTTCAGCTGCACTAATGAGAAAGCAATTTGCAGCCTGCTTTGTGATTCCTGGTATGTATTTCAGTTTGGATTTCATTGCTCTTGCTTTCTATATTGTATACCCAAGAATCTGAGCTCCGTTGTGAGCTCTGAAATATAAAAGTATATAGCAGAATAAAAATACTTCAGCTTGTCTGGCTTTTTTTTCTCTCCCTGGTTTATTTTTTCTTTTGAACCCACAACCTAGGCTTTTCCTAACTTCACTGTAAGGCTAGCTGAAATTAACTTTTAAAAAATATGGATATGTATAATCTCAGCTTTCTGTTGTCAAAACAAGATGTGTTTGTGAGAACCGGTATACATAATAGCACTGTTCAACAATATGCATTTTTCCAGGTAATGCCTTAATGATTGCATTAAACTATATTCACATTTCTTCAGTTAGCTTTTAATGGTTGTGTCCACAGTTGAGTGGTTGGATAGAGCCTCTCTGCAGCAATTTGCTGGCTTTGGTCTGTCCCAGGATGATGTGCTAGATGGGAGCACTTGGAGACCTTGATTTTGAGACACTGAACATGATTTCAGGTACAAAGTTGGACACATCCATGAGTATCTTCTCCCCCAGATTAGCTTCTCTGTTCAAATCTCATGAAAGCTTCCCCAAAGGAAGTGCTGCAGAAGCTCGAAGCACTGCCATCATCTTTGGAAAGGAATGGGTAGGAAGCTCTTGCTGTCCTTTGGCCTAGAGAGGGAGAAATAAACACCTGAAAGAACAGCGCTTTGTGGTGATGAGCATAAAATATCCTGTCCTGGGCCCTGTGCCATCTTCTGATACCAGTGTAATTTCAGGTGAAATTCAGTAACTTTAGGTCAGTTTTGCACCATGTGGGATGGGATCTGGCATACTCGAGGCAGCACAGGCCTGTTTGTGCACACACTCGTGTTCCTGTATAACAGAAAAGCATTGCCTTGTGTGTGATGGTGACTTTTCAGAGCAACCCAAAGAGTAGTTGTGAAGTCACTGCGTTTCGTAGGTGAACATGGCAATTTAGCAACATGTGAAATTAGGTTTGTACAGCATCAGTGGGACTTTTTTTGCCATTAGTTGTTTATTTCTCAGGTTGCACAAACCAAATGAAGTCTAGTTCTCCTCCCCAATGTTGTGTTGCTGTTCCTGTTTAACCCTTGTAATTGGTAATGTGCTAAACACTACGGTTGATTTTTGCATCTGTTGCACAAAGCTGCTCAGATGGGCTTTCTGTGGATTATCTTTAGTTAGCCTTAAATTATCCCTGTGTTTCTCTTCCACTTCTACCACTTTCCATGTAGCAGGTGGTGTGAGGTGGGACAGCATCACAGGGCTGATGGAGCATTGACCATGGAGCCTTGTGGCTGTCAGGAAGGGGGTTGTACAGACTGCAGCTGCGTCATAGCTTTCTCCTTTTGGTGTTTATTTTTTTCACCCCCTGTAAATTACTTTGGAAATAGTGTAGTGGAAGAGAAACAAACAGGAGGTTTGAGGGTGGCATAATGAATCACAGTGTACATTCAGTTTTCAAGAGCCTTTCAGTTCCTGCACAGCTGTGGCACTTAAAAGTCTGCAACTGTCTTCAAATTAAGAAAGCATTTCATTGCAATCTCAATCTAATCCTTCATTAGAAATCCTTAAGATTTTTGAGCATATTAGTTTTGGAATATCAGATCCCACTATATTTTTATAGCAAGCACAACAGCATTGGTTTATCCTTGCTTGACCAGGTATTTAAAATAAGCGAGACCAGAATATCGCATAATAAATGACACATTTAAACTATGTTGGCAATTGCAGGAAAGCTCATCTGTCTTTATAAAATAAAATTGATTTGTATCTCTCAACTCGTGTGTCTTCTTCAATGGCTCCTTTGTGTTTGTTTTCTTTATGAGCCTGGTTTAAACCCTGGTGGCCTTCCCAGCCCCAAAACTCCTTGGCTTATTGTTCATCAAATCAATATTGCTTCCAATGTGAATGCTTGGGCAAGAAGATTTGCCTGAAGAACTGACTGCCTTGATGGCTCCAAATCCTGTCTCAGAAGAGCTGGTACTGCACTTCTTTTTCATGCTTGTCCCCAAAAGATGGCAGGCAGCTGGAAAAATAGCTTCAGCCTACATTGGGGCTGGGATTAAGGACACATTAATGGGTAGTGGAAATACAGTGTTCCTTCATCAGGGAAGCACTGCTACTCGTCCAGCACCTTCTGTGATTCCAGCTAATAATCAACATCTGTCTGCCCAAAATGCTGATGTGTGCCTTGAACAGGAGTTGGCTGCATGAGTCTTGGCAGGAGTCTGTCCACAACTCATGAGTCTCTGGTGGGAAGCAGTGAAATGTGAAGAGCTACAGGGACTCTACAGGCATCATTAGGAGGTTTTTTGGGGCTAGTTTCTTTTCCTCCTACCCAGTCCGTCTTATCAGCAGAGAGTAAAATCCCAGGGCATCATGTGTATAGTCCAGGAGCTGAAGTGGGAAGATACAGGAGAGAAATTTTACTTTAAGCTATCTTAAAATGTTGAACAGCATTGCTGAAATATAGTTGCCTGAAAGTGAAGAATAAGGAGTGGAAAGAATAAGATGGAGGTGCTGCTGGAAGAGTGGACTTAATCTAGGGAAACCTTGGGTTTTTCTGTGCGTTATGCTGTCAACTTTTAAATGGCCAGAGAAGGTATGTCTGCTTGCTGTCTGGATTTTGACCTTTTTCAGGTGGAAGTGTTTTAATGTGCTCTGTCTGCTCTGAAATGATGTGGCATAGCTGGTATCTCTGGGCAGCCATGAGCACCTCCAGTCTGCAGGCAAGCTGTTCTTAATGCCAGGTGAAAAAATATTTTCCATGGGGTAAAGTATTCATGAATCGAATATTTTAATTCTCGTTATTTTAATACCTTTTTTTTTTTTGTATATGGTAAATTGCAACATTGATTTACAATTTTTCATTAAATAGTATGAAAGCTTTTTTGCCCTAAATAACTGTGAGATGTCATGTCTGCTGCTGTTCAATTTAGTGTTGAATGTATTGCATTGACTGGCTCAACAGATAATCTGCAGGACTCTTCAATCTTGCTTTACTAGGTTACTTTATTAGAATCACAGAACAGGCTTAGAAGGGACACTCAGCATCATCCAGTTCCACCTCCTGCCATGGGCAGGACACCTCCCACTAGACCTGGTTGCTCAGAGCCCCATCCAGCCTGGTCTTGAAAACTTCCAGGGATGGGGCAGCCCCAGCTTTCCTGGACAACCTATGCCAGGGTTTCACCACCTTCACAGGACTTTTTTCCCAATATTCCACCTACTAATCTCTGTCAGTGGAAAGCCATTTGCTCTGGTCCTGTCATTCCAGGCCCTTGCTCAAAGATCCTCTCCAACTCTTTTGGAGCTCCTTTAGGCACTGGCAGGGGCTCTAAGCTCTTCCTGGAGCCTTCTCCAGGCTGAAGAATGCTATTTCTCTTGGCTTTTTCTCATGTTTTCCTCTTGTTTTTTTCTCATGGCAGAGCTGCTCCAGCTCTCAGAGCATCTTCTGCTGACGGTGCTTGAACTGTGAGCTGAGCGTGGACTTCCATGAGTCCATCTGGCCAGCTGCCTCGCGTAGTGTGTTTCTTATGTCTCTGTTAAAAAGGAGTTTGCAGATCAGGCTGTATGGTCTCGTCTCAGGTGTTAGGTGAAACCATGGATGAGAACCAACTGGCAACTCCTGGACTGCCATAGCATATGTTTCTATAAAACAGATGTACAAACATAGAACACTCTTGCCTGCCTCAAAACTTCATGCAAAATGCATTTATTTTGAAATACAGCAATAAGGTAGCTCAGTCAGTTAAGCTGCATGGAAATCTGTAAACCTTGAAGGTGCAGAGTTGGTACAGGTAGAAAATCTGCCAGCCTGTGCTTCTGTGCTTCTGCCAGGCACGAGGGTGTGATTGTCCTTGTGGACAGGCAGGCAGAGGAACTCCTGCTCCTGGAGAGGTGTTTCTCTCTTTGTGCTTCATACAGAAGGTGGCAAAATGGTGACATCAGGATGGATAGCTGGGTTACCTATCCCTACCCAAATCTGAATCCCAGGAGTAGTATCTCTTGTTGGCTGTTCTACTAATGAGTCTTTTTGGACTCCTCCTTTCAGGAAGGCACTATCTAGCTGGCCAGTTGATTGCTGCCAATACTGCCAATGCCAAGTGCATTTATTTTCATCTGAGATCTATACATGCTACAAGTAAGGTATTTTTTGTGAAGAAAATCTCATTTTCCTTACAGGGGGCCTCCAAAGGAGGATGTGCACAGAATTCCTTATCCTTCCTGTGTGGAGCTCTGCTGCAGAAAACCATCAGTCTCTTTTTTTCAGCCCTTGCGTCTCTGGTTTTTCTTTCAGGAGCCTGGTTTTTCCAGCACCAGTTGTGTTGTATGCTCAGGCAGGACACCATCAGCTCCTGTACAAGAGAAGGACAAAAGCAATTGTATGGTGGTTTTCTGTAGTCTGGGAACACCTTCTTAAAACCCTCTGGGCAGGCTGAAAGTTACCTGGAATTCTCTAAAAACAGTCCCTATTTTCTGTTTCTCTGTTACATTTGTAACCACAAAAGAAACTACTTGTTTTGGAAAGAGATTGATAACTTCACATATTTTTTCAGATGGCCTTGAAAGGCAAGTGCCCTATGTATTCTGTATGGCTTCTCCACTTACTGATGTCTGTCACATCTCCTTTGTCCTGTGTGGGTGTTGGTCTCTTCTCTCAGGGAATAAGTGATAGGACAAGAGAAAACAGGATCAAGATGTGCCACAGGAGATTTAAATTTGATATCAGGGAAACTTTTTTCCCCAAAAGTTGTCCAGCACCAGCACAGGCTGCCCAGGGCAATGGTGGAGGCTCCATTGCTGGAGGGGTTTAACAGATGTGGCACTTGGGGACTTGGGTTAGCGGTGGCCTTGGCAGAACTGGGGGAACAGTTGGACTTGAGGATCATGGAGAGCTTTTCCCACTTTAATGATTCTGTGATTCTATATCTGTTTGGAGTACTGACTTGGGCAGCTAAAAACTCTTGAAACTGCAGCATCTTCTCATTTAATTCCTTGGTGAGTTTAAGCACGTTCAACCATGTTCCTGCTGCACATTTTTACCATCTACCTGATTTTGTTCTAACATCTCACCTTTGGATTTCATATTCCTCATCTACCAGATGGACCCCTCCTTTCACAGATCACCTTTCTTGGACTTTGAACACTGATACAAGGCAAGTGCAGGTCTACAACCTGTGGCAGCACTCTTTACCTTTGCCTCCAAGTGTGCCTTTAACAGCCTTTTCCCCTGAGCTAGCAGGAAATGTTCTCATGCTGGAGTAAGTGGAGGGCCCTGGCTGGCTTGGCTCAGTGTTTTTATAGTGATAACTTTGTCAATAATGCATAGTGTGACAACAGAAAGTAGTTTGGCTACCCTATTGTCCATTGAGGAGGCTTGCTAAATTGGGGTAGGATTTGTCCTGGGTGATAATTCCAAGATGATGTCAGCTCTGCTGGGAATATTAAGGGCCAAAGAGGGAAGCTTTAATCCTCCCTGATGTTAGCCAGATATCAGGTGCTGGAGTGTGTGGGTTCGCTCTGTGCAGAAAAGCTTCCAGCCTTAATGAAAAGTGTTGCTGCCTTGAGCAAGTTTGTCTAGCTGAGGAGTGCTGGAGTTGAGGAACATTTTTCATGCTCTTTGGCTGAGCATCTTGAAACTTGTGCCTCAGCTGTGATTTTCAGCATAAGATAAACAAGCAAAATAGACACCAGTGATCATTCTCTACCTGCCAAAACAAATGAGTCCCAAAACGTTTCATCATTTTCATTACAAGCCTGTCCAGAACAGGCTGCCCAGGGCAGTAGTAGAGTCCCTGTCCCAGGAGAGATTTAAAAGCTGTGTGGATATTGCATTTGGGAACAAGGTTAGGTGGTGGGGTTTGCAGTGCTGTGGGAATGGCCTGGAGTTGATCATGTTAGTGATCTTTTCTGACCGAAATGATTCTGTGAAATACCTTCTTCCCTGACAAAACCACTGTGAAACAAGTGTGAGTTTAGTTTGACCTAATGTCCCTCACTTTAATTTTGGTGCTAGTGTAGTTAGTGCAAGTAGAGCAAATTAGAGGCTCTGAATCTGAATCACACAAGCAGTCACTGGAACAGAGGAGAGGAGGAGGAGCATGAAGTTTCCAAGGGTGATTTTTAATGGCTTGGCTAGGACAAATGCTTCTAGCCTAAGATTGCTCCCAGTGATTGGAAGCCAGAAGGAGAAGTGGACAAAGGATGGAGATGACCAGCTCCTCATGCTGCTGAGTGTTTGCAGGGAAGAAAAGAGGCTCCAAGTACCCTGCAAATGCCATTCCTGACTTTGGTAATTCACGGGGTGCATGGCCATGGTCTGCCAGATGATTGCATGTGTGCATGTACAAGGCAGAGGAATTTCAATGCTCCCTCAAAGCAAATGAAGTTCTGATCTTATTCCCAGATTCACCATAAACAGGCTAGAGAATTATGGGATAGAGTTATGAATAAAGGTTTATATTTGTTTTATTAATTTTTTTTAAGACTTCAGTCCTACGATCTTTGGTTGGAGGAGCCAAACTTCACCTTCCTTTTCTCCAAGTATTTTCTCCATCCAGCTAACTATAAAATGTTGAGAGTCTCTGTGAGAAGAATTTAGAAGGAAACTTTGGGGAATATGACATTAATTAGGGAGAATACCAAAAATAATATTAGCACCTACTGAATAGAAATTTCACCAAACCATTTATTTAGAGATGGTGTGTATTTGGACAGCACTCTCGCGCCCTTGGTTGGTCTTGATGATCCTTGTGGGCCCCTTCCAGCTCAGGATATCCTATGATTTGCATTGGATTCTTCGCATCTAGCTTGAAATTATTTTAAAATCTGGCATGTGGCTTGTGCGTGGGATTTCAGCTTCTTCTGAGCATCCCCTGGTAGGATACCTTTTCCCAGCCCTGTGTGATGGTGTGACCCCTCTGTGGATGTGAGCGTGATCTTCCTGCCCTGCGTGCCCCATGGGTGCTGCTGGGTGGGTGCAGTGAGTAATGGGCAGCAAAAGAGAATTAGCTCTCACTTCTGAGTGCTCAGGATGGAGCATAAGAAATGAATGGAGTTCCCCAGTTTTCCAGTCCAGCCTCCCTGTTTCCACATGAATCCAGGCTGATGCAGGAGTGTGGATGAAATCCCAGGCACAAGCTCTCAGCAGCCCTTGAATGTGCCTGGAAAAGAAGATGTGTTATCCCTCTTGCCTCTGTGCACCTCTCCTCTGGCATCCCATGCTCTGGATTAATTCTTGTGCGCCTTTAGCACAAGGGCTGGGATCTTGTCCTTACCTGTGTCTGGGAGGATGGGAATCATGATTGCATCTGGCACTTTAGGCTCCCAGAGTGACACAGGTGGCTGTGATTTAGATGGGTACTAATAGGGGAATTTAGCCTCCCAGCATATCTGAACACTCCAGAACCCTTTGGGCAGCCTCTAATGAAGCCTTCCCAGCCAAGGAAATCATGTGCAAAGTAGGAAAGGTGCTGGGGAGCGGATGAGGGGGCTCATCTCCAAGACATAGAAGGTTTGTTCAGTCTTAGCTGTTATATTTGCACAGGGAAAAATACAAACAAAGGCTGTGCTGGTCTTTATCTGGCGAATTTCACTCTGGAGTTCCTGACAGGTGACCCCAGGGTCCAGCTGCATTCTCTCAGTGCTTATTTTTCACATTATGATCCAAATTGACGTTCAGTGCTTGAATGTACAATAAGTTCATTGCAGCTAAACCCTGCAGCTCAGGGATTTCCTGCTGGTAAGTGTTGGAAAAATCAGGATTCCTAGTGGTATCGGGCTGAAGACGTTTACAGATAAAATTCAAGTTAGCAAGTTATGCCAAAATATTTTTGGAGCCAAAGTGAAACTGTATTTTTAGTCCACTGCAGTGGTGCCTTATCCTTCCTTGTCTTATCCTACCTCTTCCTGCCTGAGACTGGAGGTGGAGGCACCAGCCATGGATGGCTCCTGAAGAGTGTTTTGGTGCTGCTCTCAAGGGGAACTCATTAAATTGAAGCAGATGAATCCAGAGTCCTATGGCTAAGCACATTTCTCGACTGTGTTTTTCCAACTTTGTTTCCTCTTGTCCCTCTTTCTAATAAGCATGAGAAAAATCTGCACAGCATCTTACCCAATCACTATGTGATCACTCTGATAAATGCCACAAACAGATAAGACCTCAAATATCCCAATTCCCTCCAGGAGTGGGACATATCTTCCATTCTTTCCATGTCTATAAGAGTGTTGCCACACATTGGGGTTACTACTTGCGCTCTTGACCTGCTGGTTCATAAGCTGTCATGATGAGGTGTGAGTTTGGCCTGGGACTGGTCCATGCCCATCTGGCACATGGACAGGAGCTTTTCTGCTTCCACCCTCTCCCCTTGATAGAGCTGATAACTTATAAAAACAGATGCAGCTCTCTTCATGCAGTGGATCTCAGCTGGAATTTTAAGCTGGTTTCTAACAAGATGAAGGTAAAACATTCATTGCTGTGTCCCAAACAGGAAATATGAAGTGGCTCTGTGTGGGGCTGAGGGGTGGGAGAGGAGCCAAGAGGTTCTCCAGCACAGGTGAGGCCAGAGTCAGAGGAACTGCCATAAAAAAAAAAAAAAAAAAAGAGATGCATCTCCTGCAAAGTGCTAACAAGATCCAAAGAGAACAAGAAAGGTCTCATTTCTACTCATCCACCACCATGTGATGAGAAGGAATGCATGACCACACAGAATATGTGCAGTTGGGGTATTTTAGGAAAAAATCAGAACTGTAGGAGTAGGGAATATTAGAAAAGATGACCCAAAGAGACTGTAATCCCTGCTACTGGAGAGTGTGAGAACAAAGACATGGAATCATAGAATGGTTTGGTTTGGAAGGGACCTTAAAGCTTATCTCATTCTACCCCCGTGCCATAGGCAAGGACACCTTCCACTAGACCAGGTTGTTTCAAGCCCTGTCCAATCTGGCTTTGAACATTTCCAGGGATGGAGCAGCCACAGCTTCTCTATTCAACCTGTGCCAGGGCCAGGGAATAGTTTATGATAATAGAATCAGACTAAACAAGACTGGAAGGACCAGCTTTGAAGATTGATCTGAGGTTGTCTGAGTTTTTTTGTCAAGAGTGTTTCAAGTATCTCCAAAGCTGGAGGTTCCCTAAGCCAGACCCCTGTTCCACTGTTTGACCACCTTCATGGGGAGAGGTTTCCTAATTGGATTTTCTTCTCTTCTAACTTGGCCTGTTAACTCTTTTCCTATCACTGAGCACCTCCCAAGAGAGCTTGTCCCTCTCTCATCTCTACACCATCCCAGAGCTGCAGACAGTAATAAAGTCTCTCCTTGCCTGAGCCTCTCTCTGTGTGCCCTGAGCTCCAGTTCCAACCAGCTCTCACCATTTACCTGCTACTGGGGAGCCCAAACTGGTCCCAGTGCCTTGTTTGACAGGTGTCAAATGGAGAGAAAGAATCACTTCCCTGATCCTGCTGGCTCCACTCTTGCCACCATCACCCACAACATGGTTTGTCTTCATTGTTCCAGGTTCTTTCCCCAAAAGCTGTTCTCCAGCCCAGAAGACTCCAGGCTGTAGACACCCTGAGAGATGTCCCATCCTGTCTCAGCAACTGAGGGTAGTCTACTCAGGCTCCTGAACTCCTTTCCAGCTCCATGTTTTTGTTCATCCAAGTCATATGTATCCTTAATTCCCAAAGAATTAAATTTAAAAAAACTTGGGAAAAGGTTCCCGTTCCTTCTTCCCTCTGTGGTTTTTAAATTTTACACATCTTAAACCCAAGTAATTTGCTTGTCACTGGAAGTGTAGCATCCTGTATGGCTCCTGTGAGAGGAACACGTGATAAAAGCAGGATTATCACTTGCAGGAGCAGCACAAGAACAAACCTGGTAACATACCCTTCTGCAGCATAGGACCTGCATGGAGCATGGGCCAGGAGCTCTTAAACACCAGACATGGAAATAATTCCTTCCTGCAGGCTCCTGCCTGTGGCTTTTGGTAGCTTTTTGTTGTGACAAATGACAAACTCCTTCTGGTACAAACATCCCAGACAGTCATGGGAAGTGGTGCAAAGTCCCCCTGGCAGCCAGTAACCAGTGGTATTCCCCAGTAATCAGTGCTGGCATTAGTGAATATCTTCACTGATCACCTGGATGAAGTTTGCTCCCAGAAAGCTTGTGGGTGGCAGCAGACTGAGGTAGGGAAGTGGCCAATGGACTGGAGATCAAGGCTGCTACTCAGAAGAGGGCCCTGAGCAGGCTTGAGAAATAGGCTGACAGGTGCTTGACCAAGTTCAACCAGGGCACATGTGAGTTCTGGATTGAACAATCCCATGCAGGATGGGCATCCCAACCTTGGATCACAGCTCTGCAGGCAGGGAAGGACAAGGCTCTGCCCCTGTCATCTCATGTGAATAACTGAGCATTGCAAACTCTTTCTCCCACAGAAAGGGTTGCAGTTCATCAGGTGGAAGTTTGAAGGTTTTCCTGAATAAAATACAAAGGAATGTCCCATGAGGAACTACTGTACAGCCAAGGAGAATGGACCTTTCCCCAGCTGCTCAACACATCCTGTAGCTTTTCCCAAGAACTGCATCTTCCAACCCTTGTCTTTCCACCCAGAAGACCCACAAAATTATGGACTTAGCAAGTGGAGGAGGAAGCTCTTCACCCAACATGTTGGTCTTTGCCTTTCATCATTCCTCTAAAATGGTGAATCACAGAACTATTGAGCTTGTTTAGAGGGCTTTTAAGCCCTCTAAGATCATCAAGTCCAACTAATCCCCAACAAACGACCAAGGCCACCATTAACCTTGGTCCCCAAGTGACACATCCAGGGATGGGGACTCTACCACTGCCCTGGGCAGCCCTTGACAGGGCCGGACAAACTTTCCAGGGAAAGAACTTTCCCAATATCCAACCTAAACCTCTCCTGGCACAACTGGAGGCTCTTTTCTCTTGTTCTGTCCCTTGTTCTCTGGGAGACGAGCCTGACCTCCACCTGGCTACACCTTCCTGTCAGGGAGCTGTGGAGAATGAGCCTCCTTTGCTTCAGTTTGAGCCCCACTGTCTCCCTCAGCCCCTCCTGGTGCTGCAGCCTCTTCCCCAGCTCTGTTTCCTTCCTGGGACATGCTCCAGCCCTTTGGTGTCCTTTGGTGTTGGGAGGGGCCCAGAAGTGCCCCCAGGGCTGGAGGTACCTCAGCAGTGCCTGGAACACTGCCCTGGTCCTGCTGCCACACCACTGCTGGTACAGGCCAGGTGCCCTCGGCCTCCTTGCCCACTTGGGCACACCTAGGTTCATTTCCAGCCAGCTCTTAATCAAAATTAAGGAAGAAGACAAAGCTTGGTGGACATTTGCAAGTCCTGCATTTGCATTTGTGCTCTGCCACAATGCTCCCTTGTTAAGTCTCCTGATGCAGAGGAGTCTCCAGGAGTCCTTCTCAGGGGCACCATCAGAGGTGTCAAAGCATGGAAATATTCCAGGGATGTGGGTGCTCACACTCAATCAGCTGAAGAGGGGCAGGGTGTGTTATGTCCATAAACAGAAGCATTTGAGTTGCTACCTTTGGTGGAGACCAGGAAGTTTTTCTCCAGCCTTCACTGCCCTGCTGAGATGCTGATGAGGGGTCGGCTGAAGAAGTCACGTTGCTGAAATGCCCAGATTTCCTTCCCAGGCCAGTCAAAATAAAGAGCTTGGATTCTTTTCTGCATTGGCTCCTGGTGCTGACACCTCTCCTGGGACGGTGCTGGAAGGGCCAATGTGCAAATGCCCTCTGATGACAGGCCCAGTAAACACCTTCTCGGGCTGAAGAAGTGAAAAATGACAGTAATTTCCTGCCCACACCAACCACACAGATATGTTCCCCCATGAAGTTTTATGAGTCTGCAGAGCCTGGAAATATATTAAAGGCAGAAAGGACTAATCAGTGGAGAGGGAAAAACTGATTGAGAGGAAATTAATGGTGTGGAACTCTGTGGAAATTTAGAAACTCCTCTGAAGACGCAGGCCGTGATTGTGACCTGACCCAGAGAGGTGGCAAAACTTCACTCGATCCAAGGTCACAGATTTACAGAGCCCCTTGCAGAGACTCTGACAAACTCAAAGTGGGCAGGAACTGATGCAGAGTGTGGACACAAAGCAGATGGATGTCTGAGCACTGGTGTTTCCCTGCCCTAATGATAGAATGAGTCTATCATAATTATCATGAGTTTCGTGGGGTCTCATGGCATCTCAAGACCACCCCAGTCCCCAGTGCTCCAGAGAGGCTGCCCATGCCCTGCTCATTGGTGAGTCTTTCAGGGAAGGGTAGAGGAGGGGATGTCTCACCCTGTTTCAGGGCACATGCACTTTCAGCCATGTAGTTTCAGGTGTCCTGGTTCCAACCCAGAGGTTGAGGCACATGCAGGGACGTGTCTAATCCTTGCCTCCTTCTTGGACCTTCCATCCTGAGCATCCAAACCTGGTGGTTTTCCAAGGGCTGGATCTCTTTCCAGCTGTTCTAGGCCTCAGGTCCCAGCTCTTCTAGTCTCAGCCACCTCCCAGATCCCTGTGCTTATGCTGCAGTACCAGGAACAGGCAGTCTTGGTTTGGTGGGGACTCGAGGCACCAGCTGCTTGCCATGGGCTAGACAGGGTGGGGTGAAGCAGTGTCCCCTGTGTAAGAGCCCCAGGAGAAACAATCCCTCTGGAGGTGGCTCTGCTGCTCTTCCACTGTGAGGGATTTCATTGATGCTGAGGAGTCCAAGCAGAGGTGCAAGGGAGAACCCAAATGGGAAGAACCAGTCAAAATGGAATTAAAAAAGAGAAATACTCTAATTTTTGTATAGGTTGTGGTCAACCTATTGCCTTCAACTTGCCAAATTCTGAAAAATATGGTAATTGCACTGAGTGTGATCACACAACTTTTGTGAAACATTGAGTGGCTGACTCTTAGAAAAAAACACCTTTCTTCTTTAATGCATCATTTGAAAATTGCAGAAAGAAAAAGAATGCTTTTGAAGGATCCAGTTTCAGCTATGGGGAGACAATAGGCATGATCTAGTTGAAGGTGTCTCTGTTCATTGCAAGGGGGTTCAACTAGGTGACCTTTAAAGGTCTCTTGCGACCCAAATCTTTGATTCTGGGGTTTTCCAAACTGAGAGCAACCTTGGCTTTTTGCAATTCCACTGCAAGTTTTCTATAAGAACTCATTAATGACCTGGTTGTTAACATTATTGTGGTTTTTTTTGTGAGAAACATCCCTCTATCACAACTACCTTTTTCCTCAAGGATCTTCAACTGCTTTTGAGACAAAGGCAGGTTTATTATCTCTGCTTTAGAGATGGAGAAAACAAGATGTATAAATGGGATTGGCCTGGTGTGATGGAGTTTTTTACATCTGGACTAATTGCTCCCTTTATTGTTTTTGGAGAGAAATAGACACTCCTACTCATTACTTCCTAATACAGATGATTAAAATAGGTCAGGTGAGCAGCTTAAACATATTTATGCAGTATTTGTGATGGGCATCTACACGGAGAGGACAGGGGGAGTAGAGACAGCCTCTCTAGGATAATTTTTTCTCTTTAACCACCCATGCAAGATACTTCTATCTAAACAGTCACAGGCTCTTTCCTGTCCTAGTATATGATGATGGATAGATAACCTTTCTCTATAAAAATATACATAATTAAGGGTAAATTTTTCATTGTCATCTCCGGCTTGTGTTGAGCAATTTATTTTCCTTTTTTTTCCCCATGGAATATTGTTGTGGGTGAAGAGATCTGATCTGTGTCATAATATTCTTGGATGGTTTTTTTGAGTAATGACACTGTTATTGTACAACCTCCACCAGGAACAATTTGAAAAGTGTTGTGAACTTTTGAAAATGACCTGACAACACCTCTCCAACCAGAGTGGTTTTACAGGGGTCTGTTCCAGTCCCACAGGGCTTGGAATGAGGGAGGGGAAAAAAGGGCATCAGAGGTCTGTGCAAGCTGCCCTTCAAGTTTGTGGTGTTGGCAAAGGTGCCTTGTGTCTGCTGTGCAACACCCATGGTGGATGCATCATTCTCTCTGGGGCATGAAAAGCTCCAGGTGCTCAGTGTTTTTTGAAATAGCCTAAACACAGAGTGACAAGGTCACCTTTAGGATTTTCTCAGAAGGTTTATCTTCACCCATGACCATCCACTCTGTGAACACAGAGCCAGCAGACTCGTGCCCAGAAGCTGCAGAGACCTTGTGGATAAGAAGAAAAACACATGACTGTAGATGCTGTTGCCTCCCTTGTGGGCACACAGTTCCCCTGGGCCACCAAGACTTTGCTTTGGTCCATTTTCTCCCAAATTGCTTGTAATAAGATACAATAATAATAAGGTCCAATCACCATGAATTTAGGTGAGACCTGAATGCAAGCTGCTGCTATAACAACTGAGGTCTTCATGAAGTAGCACGGGCTGGTCTGGTGTATCCAGGAGTTATGGTGTGATTATTACTTGCCAGGATTCTTAGAAATTAATTTCTTCCTCCTTGTGGGGTGTGGGTCCCCTGAGGGGCGGAATGGAGAAGGTGGATGTTCAGAACCAGGCTTCAACTGGCTGAAAAACAATTGTCTGCCAAGATTTACTCCACAGTCCCATGGCAGAAAGGGTTAATGTGGGCTAATCCTGTGCCATCCTGCCAGGAGTAACAGCAACAAGAGAAACTGGCTGTGGAGTCAGGGTCAGATGGGGTGAGACCCTCTTGTTAAGGTGCTTTGATGGTCACCAAAGGATTTAAAGAGAGGTTTTGCTGTTTGGGTGGAACGAGGAGACTGCAAGGGAGGGGGAGAGCGGGTTCATGGTTGTCGCAGACATCTTTCATGAAAAATCCTTTCTTAGGATTTTTCCTTGTGACAAGCTGCAGTTTCAGCAACCAAAGTAAACAATGGTTATCTGCTGCTGTGGAATGCAACAGGTAGACCCATGATTGGTCTCCTGTGGGTGTTTGGATTTCTTGACCACTCATGGCAGAGCTGGCTCTTGCTCTGTCTGAGACACAGATCTTTGTTATTCATTCTTTTCTATTCTTAGCTTAGCTAGCTTCTGAAGAAACCTTTTCCTTGCTATTGCTTTTTAGTATAGTCTTAATGTAACATATTTCATAAAATAATAAATCAAGCCTTCTGATCATGGAGTCAACATTCTCGTCTCTTCTTCATCCTGAAAACCCTTGTGACCACAGTCACACATGGTCAGCTGGCGTGGAGGAACCTTCAGAGGTGTGGTGGGACCCGGAGTGGCAGGAGCACTGATACCAGCACCCTGCAGATACCAGTGGTGTGAGGATGGATGGATTCTCTGTCTGTAACAAAGCAGTGGTGGGAGGCATCAGCTGGGGAGCCGTGCTGGGCCTTCTGCCAACACTGTGTGCCGCAGCTCTGGGCCCTGGGGTACTCAGCCTCCTTCCTCTGGTGCCAGGGGATGCTGAGGGTCTGTCAGTGTGCAGTTAGCAGGATCTGGTCACCCTTCTCACTTCACCTGCTCTAAGTGGCCTCTCTCCTGAGTGTGACAGGGAGTGGGGCCTCAGCCAGGCTCTGTGGCCAAATGCCAGGCCCTGCTGACACAGCAAGCTGATACAGCCACAATGAGGGGAAAAGGCTGCCTGATTAATTACAGTGGGTTACACAGGAGGAACCAAGGACAGGGGCAAAGCAAGGCATCTGGGCTGGCAGATTAGATGATTGGAAATCTCCCCAAATTGCCTGAATCCTCTTAACCATGTTTTAACCATAGGAGCCCCATGCTGGCATCCACCTCCCAGGAACCTCTGTCCATGATATCCCTCCATCCAGTGAGACTAAAAATTGGGCCTCAAGGGAGACATCAAGTTTACCTGGACTCCCAGAGATGCGTGACCAATACTCCCTTTCTCCCTGCTGAACAAAATTATGTGCAGCTGAGATGTCCTCACTGCATTCCCTTGAGATGAGCCCTTCTGCCTTTGTGGTACCAGGCTCCTCTGCAAGCAGTAAAGTTGACTTGAACCATTATTAAAATAATACAGAGACCCCAGAGATCTTTAACCAGGAGATCTTTAACAATTACTGCCTCTAAGACTGTTGCTACTTGACTTGAACCAGGGTTTGTCCTGCTCTCTAAGTGCTGGAGCAGACCTCAAGTCTGTTCCCACAGGGCTGTGAGTGCCATGTGACTTAATTTTCCTTGATATTTTTCTAATCATGTCAAGGGTTTCCTTCGAAATGTTATATAGCTGAGAAAGAGTTTATTATTTGCTGTCAGGGGGAAAATAACACCAAGCCATCTCTGAAGCCATCTATAACATATCTGTGTAATGTGAAGGTTAAAATAAATCAGTAAAAAAGCTATTCTCTTGAGGGCAATATACTGTAAAATATTTCATCAGAAGGCCTGGATATTATTGCACTTGCAATTAATCTTCTTGGTTATAGCACAGCTTGTTTTCTCCTGCCACATTATCTTTCTCTGTTTTCAGCAGCCACTAGATGTCAGGGGGAAATTCTTTTGGCAATGTTTTTGAGAAAATTCCTGTCTAAGTTGGAAGCTGTTGAGTTTTTTCATTCATTTGAGGTCCAAAAATAAATGCCTGATATGGTTGGAAATGCCTTGGTATCTCATCTGTGCCCCAGCTTCTCCCCTTAGTTTGAAACCATGGATCACTGCATGCAGCTGAAGAGGCCTGGCTCTGGCAAAATGATAACCACAGCACTGACCATCTTTCACCCACTGCATGCAAGTCATGGATATTCTATTATTACCACTCCTGAATTTTGCCTAGGTTTAAACTCTGGCTTTTGGAGCATTTGTAACCCTTCTGTTATCAGATCATCACATTGCAAGTATTCTGTGATTTGATTTTTATGACTGGAGTGAGTAATTTTTGTTTGTAAGATGAGTGGTGGGGACAAATCCTGCATAACAAATATATGCTTGCAAGGAGCCATGGCTCCAAATGGACTTTGGGAGGCAGTGCTTGGGGAAGGTGATGGGAGAAGACACTTTGTGGGTGGTTCTTGCATGCAGGGAGACCAGCTTGGTGCAGATGTTACTCTCCTATCATGTGCACCATCAGCATGAACCTCCTCCCCAGGAAAGGTCAGGCTCTTTCACAGAAAGAATCCAACAGGAAGGTGCCAGAGACCCACACATCACTCCCTGTCTCCAAGAGTCATTGCGACACTTTTTATTTTTTCACAGAGAGGAAAGGGGGAACAAATGCAAATCGGGAGTCCCACAAAACAGAAACACTACTGAAATGTTTTCTTCTAAGTTCTCCTCCTCAGCTGTGCAATTCCTGATTCTTGAGCAAGAGCTGCCTGCTGGGAACAGCTCTGCCCCTCAAAGCAGTGACCTGCTGGAGAGGGCCAGCTCTCTTGTGCAGGGTCCTTGTTAAGGGAAGAGAATGCTTAAAGGTAAAAGGTTAATGCAGGAGGACAGAGAGAGGGTCTCTGACGTTTGAAGATGACATAAATGTTCCTGCCTTTCATGTCCCCTGGCAGCCCTCCCTGCCCTTTGAATGCTTTTGCTTTTTAGCCCAGCCTGCTGCAAGTTTGATGTGGCTTTTCCCCCTGTATTGGAGAACAAGTGGTTTGGGAAATTCGGAAATTTGGTTTCTGCCTGGTTCATGGTGTATTTTCATTCATAAGTTTCCTCCTAATGTGCACGGTTTTTCCATGGGAGACTGACAATTATAGGATCATGGAATAATTTCAGTTGGAAAAGTCCTCTAAGATCATTGAGTCCAACCATTAATGCAGCATTGCCAAGCCCACCACTCACACCACGTCCCAAAGTGCCACATCTACATGGCTTTTAAAACCCCTTCAGGGATGGTGACTCCACCCCTGCCCTGGACAGCCTGTGCCAGGGCTGAACAGCTTCTTTGAAAACTTCTTTGAGACAAGAAGTTTTTCTTAATTTCCAATCTAAACCGCTCCTGGTGCAACATGTGTCTCCTTGCAGGGTATATATTTGAATCAATGCAATATGCAATAGTTTTGCTGTGATGGAGAGAGGCTGCAGCCACAGACATGGTGCTTGGAACCAGAGATGCTTTCTAAATATAAATTATAGGTGTGACCAATGTTTCTTTTGTGCCATGGTGTTGCACCTTGCCCCACCTCAGGCAAGGCTCCTTCATCTAGCTGAAGAGGTTTCAATGTATTCCAAAACTGTAAAATGCTGAAAATTTGGCAGCAAATGAAACAAAATCATTTTTGCTCTTTTCTCTCTTCTTTTTTTACTGATCTTACTGGAATGTTCTCAGCAAGGACAAAATCTCATGTAAGTTTCTTGCAGAAAGACTTTATACCTAATATTACTGAGAACAGGATTTGGTTGCTCACCTCCAGCCTCAGCCTGTTGAACTCAGCCTTTTTCACCATCACAAGCGCTTGTAAATCCTGGTGCTTGGAGGGAGGATGTGTGTAGGTGAACAGATTCTCTGTCCACCAGAGCACTGGTTTTGAAGACCAGATGAACTGTTACTCTGTTTTCCCTTGTGGTATGAGTCTGGGTATTAGACCTATAGAGACTCCTTTTTTGTGGAAGTTATACAGCAGAGCCTGTGCTATTTCATTAATTTGGGCATCTTTGGGATAGAAGAAAACTCAAGATATCTCTTAGTCTAAATGTCTAACCCAAGGACCATGCTGCCAGAAAAACCCACAGCAGAAATGAGTCCAGGCTTTTTCAGTGTTTCACTTCTGCCAACTTAGTGAGTTTCCTTTGGAGCCAACCTCAGTTTGCTTTGCTGCAACTGATGCCATGACAGTCATCACATTCCCTCCATGGGCTCCTTTCCTGTGGGCTGAGGAGATACTACTCCACCAGTCTTTCTTCTTAAGTGGTATTTTCTTCAGTCTCCTATAATTCTTGTTCTCCTGTGACCTTTTCCTCAGCTTGCCCACATGTGACTGCCTTTTTTCACCGTGTTGATGGTGTTTAAAAATGTTATGTCTCACAACATGCCTGAAGAAGAGACAACTGAGAGAGGATCTTACCAATTCTTATGAATATCTTAAGGACTGGTGTCAAGAGGATGGGGTCAGTCTCCCTCCAGTCGTGCCCTGAGACACAACATGGGGCAACAGGCTCACACTGAACTGCAGGATGTTCCATCTGAATATGAGGAAAAAATTCCTCACTGTGTGAGTGACAGGGCACTGGTACAGGCTTCCCAAAGAGGGTGTGGAGTTTGCTCTGAAGATATTCAAAACCATTAGGGACATGACCTTCTCCAGGTGAGCCTGATTTATCAGAGGGATTGGCCTAGATGATTTCCAGAGGTCCCTTCCAACCCCTACCATTTTCACTTCTGTGATTCTGTGATATCTATAGTTGAGTTAAGGTGAAAAAAGAGTGGATAAAGATGACTTGAAAAAAGCCTTCTTTTTCCTAGGACTGATCTACCTCACGTCTATCATTGTTCTTTCTGGACTAAAGTGGCAAAATTTAGTTAAAGAGACTTTTTTTCTTCCCCCCCCCCTTTCTTCCCTTCTTTTTTTGCCCAACCTCAGACAGAAGACAGTGATTGTGTCTGTTAACTGGCTTACATGGCACAGTTTATTTATTCTCCAAACATGAGATGCCTTCCCAGAGAATCAAAGATTTGTCTCACTGCTTGGACTTTCTGAAAACCAAATGAAAACCACAGTTCAGCAGAGGTTGTGACCAAAAAAAAACCCCAAAAAACAAAAACCAAACCAAACCAAAAAAACCCCCCCAAAAAAACCCAAACCAAAACAAAAACCCAAACAAACAAACAAAAAACAAACACAAAAAAACCAAAAGAACTGTTGTTCTGCTGCAGAATTCCTTGACCAGTTGGGATTCTCCTTCAAGAACAAATTTGACCCGGTGAGTAGCTTCGATTTCAGGGCTATGCATATTCTCAGAGTCTGCAGTTTTCCACTTCTACTGCATGATGCAGAGCAGGGAAAATTAAAGTTTCCAATGAGCTCCAAGTCAGCAGCCTGGGCTATATCCTGTAGCTTTCAGCTGATGAGGTATTTGCAAAGGAATGACTCACCTGCAGCAAACACTGTTCAGTTTCCAAAATGCTAATTTATATAATCATTGCTAAAGAAGCTGGGAAACAGGTGTCTCCTTCATCTGTATTGAAAGATGTTAGTGTTAGCATGTCAGCCCAGCAGCAAACAAAAAGGAAGAGCATATCTTGGTCTTAAAGGAAAAAGAGGGGAAAAGTAAGATCTGTGTAGTCAACCATTCCTACAGATTTTGTTTAACACAGTTTATTTAATCCCACTGGCTAAATGCAAGCCTTAGTGACTAGAGCATGCCTGGAGTATCTAAGATACCCCAATGACCCTGAAAATGCAACAAAATGTGTATGAAAGGCTATTGTCCTTCTTCAGTGCCATCTGGAGCTTGGGTCAGGTGCTCTTCGGGCATCACAAATGATTTAATACCTCTGCTGGGCAACAGTGTCCTGCTCCAGGTGAACAGGCCTCCAAGTTCCACAGGCTGACTGTCCTCTGCCATAATGGAAGCACAGGCACCACCATGCATTTGGTGACACCTTCATGAGGGCACTTCATGCTGAAGCTTTCCCATACATAACTTTCATGGCTGCCTCTGCATCTGATGTTATTTCCATTCCCTGCTCCAATGAGGGAGGTATGGATAGGTCTGAAGGACAGATGCTCTCTAATCTCAGTCCTGTCTTTTCTGCAATAGGTAGGCCTTTTCTGCCCAAATTTAGGTTTTTAATGTACTCATTGTCATCTGAGTTCAGCATCCAAATGATTGCTACACTCCATGGGAAGGACCAGACTCACCCTGTCATCATTCATCCAAACAGAGGGAAAACCAGCGGGTCAGATGCTCTGTGCTTCAGACCAGCCTCTTCCTTGCTCTGTAGCAGAATCTAGGCACCCAGTTCAACATCAAGGGTCCCTCTGTCTGCTTGTAGGCATCTAGTGCAAGCTGAGGCTGTAGAGCATTCTCCTTGGTCTCCAGCTTCCAGCATAGGAGAGCATTTGTGTCTTGTAGGTCTGGGGTGATGCCTACTGTCTCTAAGTATTTATAAATGTACAATGCATTGATCTGACTACATTTCCCTTATGATTTCTTTGCTTCTTGTCCTAATATCTTCCATTTATTTCCTGTATTGTCACTTGAATTAGCCCTGATGGAGGAACAAGAGAAAACATTGCTGGACTGCCCCTCGACTTCAGCACGGGCTAACCACAGACTCAGACCTCCATTTTCACTTTTTTTCCATCATTCCCAAGTGGCAAAGGTGAATAAATGGAAGGACTCTTGGCTGTTACTTCGACCCCTGTCAAAGTCTCCTGGAAATAATGTAACCTCTATTTCCTTATCTGTCACATAGCAAAGGTAGTGTGGCTTCACCTGGGGTTTGCAGCAAATGTTTGTACAGTGTTGGGAGATATCTGGATGAAAGGCACTACAGAGTTATTAAATAATCATGTTTGCTGTGCTTTCTCAAGTGGGTCCCCTTAACAATGTAGTGTGCAAGTAGTGTGATTCTAGCACCATATTTGACATTCAACTACCACACTCCGCACATCCCTCTGTAGCTGAATGTCCTCTGTGCAACTTCATGGCACTGGAGGTAGAGCACTTAGGCATGTCTTGTGTCATCAAGAGCACTTGCCTGCTTTTCTCCTTTCCTGAGCTGGTTTTCCCTCAGGAAATCCTCACAGCCCGGTGGAATTTGATCAAGGCAGGACTAAAATAAAGTTCTGTTGAGCTGTACTTCTGGAATTGCACAAGACTCTTCTTTCTGATGCTCTTGAATGCCAGCCTGTAAATTTGCAAGGGCAGAGGACAATACAGTGAGGAGACTTGGATTCTTAGCAATTTTCTTATTGAAGTGATTTCTCTTTCTGGTCTCATTTACTTTCATTACTTTGAAGTTGGCCCTTTAAAGGGAGAGAAACTTGGCGATGTAATTAATTCAATGTACTGCCAGAATCTGTGCTGAGAGAAACTATATGCTACATATACTCTTGGTGATAGCTCTGAGCAATTCAAAACTCCAGCCTAGAAGAAAATGTCCATTTTTTTCCCCCTTTTTTTTTTTTCCTTACAATCAGCACAGGTGGTGATGTTCAAGCCACCACTGTGGTGGTGTTCACAGGGGTCCCAGGAAGAGGGAAGAGACGAGGATCTGACTCCATGTTTCGTAAGGCTTGATTTATTATTTTATTATATATATTATATTAAAACTATACTAAAAGAATCGAAGAAAGGATTTCATCAGAAGGCTAGCAAGGAAAGCAAAGAATGGAATGAATAACAAAATCCTGTGTCTGACTAGAGAGAGACACAGCTGGACTGTGATTGGCCATTAATTAAAAGCAACCACATGAGACCAGTCAAAGATGCACCTGTTGCATTCCACAGCAGCAGATAATCATCGTTTACATTTTGTTCCTGAGGCCTCTCAGCTTCTCAGGAGAAAAAATCCTAAAAAAATGATTTTTCATAAAACATGTCTGTGACACACCACCAGTTAGGCACTGATTGCTCTGGCCTCTGTGCTGCACCAAGTACCATTCTGAATGGCTTGCCTCCTGGCTGTGATGCACACACTCTATCTAGAGACTGCAGTGTGCAAAACATAACTGGAAACCATCTGAATATGTGTGCTCTTGAAGAATTTCTGATGCTTTTTTATTCAGATATTTCTAGACAGCCTGGAAATACCAGAGGGAATTGCCTTTCCAGCAGGGTTTGAGTGGACTCAAGTCCAGACAGAAATGAGAAGAACAAAGAATGACAGGAAGCAGAGTCTGATTGTGATGGATTTCTGTCTCAAAGCTGATGGCTTGTTAAACTGATTTATTTTAAGATTGTCCATTTTTTTCTGTTTCCCCTTTAAAATTCCCTTGGGCTTTTTGTACATTTTGTCTACTACAATCTGCTATGTACATCACCTGCCCTGTAGAAATCAGCTAATAGGATAAAAATAAGGAAAAAATGTTTAGCTTGAAATAATTCCTTTCTCTGAATAATTATTTTAATGTTGAAATAGGAACATAATATTTTTGGAGACCTTCAGTTTCCTGTCAAAACTGTTTGAAAAATCAACAAGTGGAGAAATCTCTGGGGGCCAGGTAGATGACAGACCGAATGACCATGTAAATTTAAATTCTTGTGGGGAAGTTTATATAATAAATGGGAAAATGAACTCACAGGGGGTTCCTTCACTCTATTTCCTGTACTGAATGGAGGAGAAACAAATTGTGGAAAACCTTAACCCAGGTTTGACTTTGGAGACTGAGGCTATTTTTCAAATAAATTCGCTTTTTTTACAACAGACCTTGATTAGACAAACACTGCATAGATTCTGAAGCACTTCCTTTAGTGCCAGGCATATCTAATTTGTCCATAATGTGCTCATCACTGGAAGAAATCTGAATGACTTGTCCATGTGGTGAGGGTATTATAAAACCCTAATTGTTGAGTCTTTGTTGATTAGCCTGAAGCAAAGGAGTAATGGCCCCAGGGCAGAGCAGGCGTTATCCTGGCAGCAGATAGCAGTAGTTTAACTTACACAGCAGGATTCCAGCAAGGAATCATGGAATCATAGCATAGCTCGGGTGAAGAGGGACCTTAAATCTCCTCTCATCTCCACCTCCTGCCATGGGCAGGGAGCCTTCCACTAGACCAGGTTGCCCCCAGCCCTGTCCCAGCTGACAATTGATGTTCTTCAAAGAGTGGGGCAGGTGCATGAGGCTGACCATAAAAAACAAGAGTACATACATTTCATTACTGGCTTCCAGTGTCTGATAAAATGGGAAAAGGCTTGATCTGGGGTGTGTCATCTGTTCAGGAAGCCCAGTGAGTGCTGCTGTAGGTTGTTTCCTTGCAAGGAGGATGATTATAAGCTAGGAGGAGACCTGGGAGAGTGAGAGAAGCTGTACTGCATGGTGACAGTCTTGAGACCATTGGGTTGGAAGAGTCACATTTGGGGAGACCTTAAAGGAAACACAATTTCAGCTGAATACTGAGTATTCAAAGTGCTTCAAACTTCTGGGGACAAGTCTTTAGGAAGTGGACACAGATCCCTGCAGAGATTAGACCCCTGCAGCTGGTTGTCCTCTTTCTGGGACCACAGTATTCATCTCTGGCAATAGGACATGTGCTAAGCAAAGAGCCTTATTTAGGTGCTCACAAAGCAATGTTTGGACAGATAGGATTACCTTGCTCCTGGTTTGTGACGTTCATACCTTGTGTGGCACATTTATCACCCCTCTTCCCTCTTGGAATAGGGGGAGAGGGAACAGTAGGAGGGAAAAGAAAGTGGAAGACAAGAGAGGGGGCTTGTGGGGCATGTCTTCCCATCCTGGGTGATTTATTTTTCTTCTGGAAAACAATGAACTTCCAAGTTGAAATTAATGGGACAAGAACACTTTCCAGGTGCTCATAAGTGCAAAAGTGCAATAAATCAAAGATGTAGTCTAAAGGAGGAGTCTTGCAGCCTAGGGAGAAAAAAACCAACAGGCAGAAGAGCTGTGTGGGATTCACATTCTCTGAACCTGAGAGAAGCAGTGAGAGAAGCAGAGAAAACAATGATCAAAACAATTCTTATCTCATTTGCTGTGCCTGTGTTGTGCCAAAGTGGAATGCAATATGGAGATTGTTTACCCAAAGTGATGGTGCTTTGTTCCCTTGGCCTATCAGGGCCAAGCACGTGTCCAGATTGTTGGGCAGGAATCAGTCACAAGATTTTGTTCAGTTGAGTTGTGTGCTTGTGCAGTTTCAGTTTAGATGTAGTGTAATATAGTATAGAATAATATAGTATAATAAATAATTAATTAGCCTTCTGATATAATGGAGTCCTCCTCATCATTCTTTCCTTTGAGGGGTTGCCTGGAAATCTGATAGAGCTGTGTCTCCTCTGATGTGCAGGACGGTCTCCAAGGTCCTGTGATGCATTTGAGGGCATGTTTTGGCCTGCATAAGGAGCTTTCTTGGGCCAGTTGAATATGTCAGTGGAGGAACCTGGTGTAGGAGCTTGTTCTCTGGGTCTGAAGCACAATGAGAAGGATGTGGAGAGGGCCAGAGGGAGAAGAAGGACCAAGAGGGAAAGCTGGCAAAGGCAGATGACAGAATCACCTGTTATCTGTAACAGAGGGAGATCTCTGTTCTCGCTCTGTGACCTCAAAACTCTAGGTCAGCTCTCTGCTAACATCCCAGTATCCTACAAGATTACATTTACTCAGCTCTTCTTGAAGGGATACAGAGCCAACCTTAACACAGATGATGCACCATGAGCTCTGGCTCTGACTTCCAACTTGTCCCCCTGTTGGTGATGAGGATGGAGAGTTGCATCATGCTTAGGCTTTGTACCCTTCTGCAGGGCAGCACAGCTCCATCCCAGCCCACAGATGAGCCCAAGTCAGGGCTCATGATTTCATGCCACATGAAGACACAACATCTTCGGCATCAGCAAAGCCCTTTGGAGCATGTGGAATTGTAAGCTAAGGGATGCTGTTGCCCCAAGGCAACTAACAGAGGGCATAAGTGCCCAGCTATGGGGCTCCAAAAATAAGAAGGATGTGGAATTTTGGAGCAGGTCCAGAGGAGTCCAAGGAGATCCCTCAAGAGTTGGAGCCCCTCTGCTCTGGAAGCAGGCTGGGAGAGCAGAGGGTGTTCACCTGGAGAGAAAAAGGCACTGGGGAGACCTTGGAGTGCCTTCCAGTGCCTAAGGGGCTCTAAAGAGCTGGAGAGGGACTTTGACAAGGGGCTGGAGGGACAGGACAAAGGGGAGTGGCTTCCACTGACAGAGGGCAGGGTTAGAAGGGATATTGGAATGAGATTCTTGTCCAGGAGTGTGTTGAGGCTGTGGCACAGGCTGTCCAGAGAAGCTGTGGCTGCCCCATCCCTGGAAGTGTTCAAGGCCAGGTAGGAGGGGGCTTGGAGCAACCTGGTCTAGTGGAAAGGAGGGTTGGACTGGATGACTTTTAAAAGGTCTGTTCAAACTGAAAGCATTCTGTGACTCTGCTATGTTTGAATGAGTTGCTGATGTCCTAAGGAATGGCTTCATTCTCAGTTTGTGGCTGGTTTCCTCTCCCAAAGGCTTCTGGGCAGAGTGGTTTGCTCTCTTGTGGTTACTGATCACCAAAGAAACTCCTGATCTGGGGCAATGCTGGCCCTTTTCATCTGCAGCATTCACACAAGAGCTCCTTCAGTGCCCATCATCCCAACAATGCTGACCTTGTTCTGACATCTCCACTAACCATTTCTTATTTATTTATTCATTTATTTATTTATTTTAAACTAGAGAACTACTTTCTCAAGTACTACTGGGATTTTCATTAGAAGAATTTGCAGTGCCATGTGGAAAATGGGTCATTTGAACACTTGGAAAATGGAAGCATCTAGAACGTGTTTTTGTGGAAATAATTCCTCATCTTTTTTAAACATCACCTCTCACATATTATTAAATAATTAATATTATTTGTTATTATTTCTTGTTACTCTATGCTATTAATAATAATTGCTGATTGCTAACAATAACTATTATTTATTATTGTTGAGGTAACACCTGGAAACTTTGGGGCTGCTCTGGCCTACATCATGCCAGAAGTTATGCAAATATACTGGAGAAATCCAGTCTCGACTTCCTTTTCTCTGTCTCTCAAGTCGTCCTGGGCTTGGGCCCAGCAAGCATGTTATCCACTCCTGATTTGCTGACAGCTGTAGAGAGCACAATGAGTCAGTTCCCAACTTGAGATGAACCACTGGTCAATTAAACCTTTACTGAAAATCTCTGGGCATAAGAGAGGAAACGTTTATGAGCTAATGTTAAGAGTGCTGGGGCTAAAGGGGAGTAAAAGTCCTCCACAATTGCAATGGGGGAAAATGAGAACCCAATCTCATTAATAAACAAAGAGCAGGATGTAATTAATAAACGCCTCTAAACCTGCCAGAATATGGAATTCCTTTCTAAATACGTCATTAGGAAGAGAAATAAAGAGAAAAATTAAACTGATAAGGTTAGGCTTGGAAACTTTGAAAGTATACAAAATGAAGTATCTGGCTGACATTTATCCTGCTTGTTAAAGGCATTTAACTAAAGAGTTAAGGAATCACTGTGGAGCACGTGGAAGTGTGGCCATAAGATATAAAAGCAAATGTTTCTAGTTTGCTTTTTTAGGGTAGACATTGTCTGCTGTGCCTGTCATGGTGCAAATATAGCAGAGGGATATGGCCCCTGGTCAGAGGGAAGCACACCAGTAAATCTGGTCTGCGACACCATCCCAGGGGGAAATTTGTAACATGCAGGGAAAAAAGCTTTTTATTTGGGGAATAAAAAGCTCTGCTACAAAACAACCATACTGACCAGATCAGTAGTGGAGAAAAACGGTACACAGAAAACAAATATATTATGGTTTTATACTACTTCTAACTACTGGTAGGTCAATCACTTCACAACTTTTGCATGTCTTGGAGCTCACAGTCACTTAAGGTGCCCCTTTCATCATAAGCCCCAAAGCTCTCCCTTTTATTGTCCTGAGGTACAACCCAGGAGGGGTGGGGAAGGACCCACCAGCCCCAGACTGAGTAGCACTCCCTCCTGAACTTCATTTGCTCATGTGCCTTGATGAATCCAGGCCCCGACCAAGAGAGAGCACACGTCTGAGAAACCTGAAATGGGCAGCAGATGCAGAACCTGGCATTAGGGAAGGCCTGATGAAAGCAAGGAGGAGCAGCTCACACTGGATGTGGCACAGATGGGGGAGTCTGAAAAGAGCTGTCTGGGGAGGAAAAGACTTGATCAAAGATGCACTCAGGATGAATGTCAGTGGGATGGGATGGCATTTGTCAAGATTAGAGGAAAAGAGGTTCCCACACAGGGATTTGGTGGTGCAGATGGGTTGGGAAGGGCATACTGCAGAGGCAGTGTGTGTAAGGCGAGGAGCTAGAACTGAACACAAATGCCAGAAATTATCAGACTCCCCACTAGTTAACATATTTTAACCCAATTGTAATTTTTCCCTTCAAAATGAAAGGTCTTGTTCAATCATGAACTATCAATCAGTGTCATAGAGATCTGCAGTAAGATTGTACCATTGTAGAAGTCTTGTCTGCAAATCTATGCATTTGCTGAAGGTCACTGCTTTGCCTTAGGTCTCACTGGGTTTTTTTCCTCACTTAATTATCACTGGGAGAAGAATCAGCCCCAGAACTGTCTAGTCCAGCTTTTTCCAAGTACACAACACAAGTGATACTATTTTGGCAACTTCTATGTGTTATTTTTTTAGCTGTTTTTTCTGGACTTTAATATGTGTTTCAAATCTTCACAGTGAAAAGTAAAGAGTAAATAAAGAGACTATTCAGATGGGCAATACACAGGCCCAAACAGAAGATGGAGAAGAAAAACAGTAACAGATAAACCTAAACAAATAGTCAAACTCCTAATAAATTATGTCCAATCACCAGACAACTGTAGCAGAGCAGCCAAATTAGCTGCCTGATGCTGATGGTCTAGATAAAAAACTAAAACAAATCTGGACCAAAGAGAAGCTCTCAGCAGTTTGCTTCCTAGCCAAGGCAAAAATAATATGTAATCATTTAATACCATTTCTTCAAATAAACTTCATTTTGAGATAATAATTTCCAGATGGATGAAGGTTTATAAACATCTTTGCCACATGATACATTACCACTGGGCAACAGAAAGGTCAAGAGAGGGATTTAGTCACTGGGTCTATACCAGTAAATGAAATGTGCCCAGTGCTGATCTCCTGAGGCCAAACAGCAAAGGAGGGTTCTGTCCCTCCACATTGTTGTCCCTTCTTGCTATCCAAAACTACTTGGCTTCTTCCAAACCGCCTGTTTGGAGTTTGTGCTGCCTTCTGAGCTGTGCCTGGAAGGTGTGCATAAAACAGTCTGACTGTCCAGACCTGAATGGTGCCAAGAGCATCCTAAAAGTGAAACTATCTGGAGAAGAGAGCTCTCATGTCTGGAAAGAGATCCCAGGTGCTTTTTTATTTTCCTGTATGGACACAGGTGAAAAGAAACTTTGCAGGAAACACCACAACTCTTTCTGCATCAACCGATATTGAAACTATTTTGGAAGCTCATCTAAAGCTTCAGGGTTGGATTATCATGGCCAGCTTTGAAAACATGGAATCCCACACAAAAGATCGAGTCACAAGTGGTCATACTCAAAAATAAGGCAGGAACCTGTTCAAGATGTCCATATATTTGGTTGGCTGATGGCTCAGCACAGTTTCTTTGGTGAAATACAAGCCTTGATCTCCTTGGAGCCAAAGCTGCTAATCAGGCTGTCAGTGTTACACATGTGTTTGATTGCTTTGTTGGGTTGGGGCCCTGCAGAATCAGCACCAGGAATGTGAGGGAAACAATGGCACTTTGCACTTAGCATGGAGAACTTTGATTGTTATTAATTATTTTTCATTTTCCTGGTTAGCATTAAGAGACAGGGCTGAAACAAATCCAGGCAGAAATCAGCCACAGTTATTACTGTCTCAAATCTTTGTCTTGTAGGCTTGCTTCAGTCTGGTTAAAACAACAGAAAGAAAAAAAGCTGCACATGTTTCAGATGAAGGCCCCTGAGATATATGGGACTTTAAATAAATTACTTGGGTTGTATCCAGCACTAATTATTTCCCTTTAAAACATCAGATTTTTTCCCTCAGCTTACAGGGGATTGTTAGTTGTGAGTTTTTCCTCAGTTTCATCCATGCCTTCCACCACGACAATACCTCCATAGATCCCACAACTCAATGAACCACGGAGACAGTTGAATTTCATCAAGAGATTGATGGAAAATTGGCATGTGTCTAGCTCATCCTGCTTCATTTTTCACCTGGTGGGTTGGAAGAAGAGTCCTCATCTTCTAGGATCTGACATCTTGATCCCACAACTCAATGAACCACGGAGACAGTTGAATTTCATCAAGAGATTGATGGAAAATTGGCATGTGTCTAGCTCATCCTGCTTCATTTTTCACCTGGTGGGTTGGAAGAAGAGTCCTCATCTTCTAGGATCTGACATCTTGGGCAAATTGACTGCTGTGGAGCCAAGGCCAGAGGTGCCCCAGCTCTTAAGCTTCTCTTCTCAACAACAGTCCCTGCATTCCTTGGGTGCCTACATGTTGCTGAGTTCTCTGCAGCACATTTGCCAGGCTCCTTTTAGCAGGAACTGTGGAGTCATGTAGCTCCAGAATTTCCCAGTCCTTTGGGGTTGCATGTTTCTGTGGCTCTGGAAAAGCCCCTTAATGGTGAAGGTGTTCCTGGGACTCTTCTGCACTGTGCCACATAAAAGTATGAAACCTAGCATATTTTGAAGTGCTTATTGGAAGAGCAGATAGGCTTTGGGATTGTATTTTTGACTTCATGAACAAGCATAAAAGGTAGATCTTGAAATGAAAGGTTAGTAGTGGATTACATCCCTGAGTGTTTTGATGAGATGGTGGCACCCAATGTGATTCCTCTTGATTCTGAGCCACAGAGGCTCATCAGAGGAGGGCATCACTGCAGAAACTTGCTGAAAGGTCAGAAACTCATTATAAGTTATTTGAGTGGAAAACAAGAAAACATACAGGAAAGGATCTAATTTTGGTTAAAGGCCCTGCACAATCCAGAGGACTGCAAGGTTATTGAATGCAATTATCTTTGGGCAAGACTGAAGATCTGACTTCAGGGACTACATGTTGATGCAAATGACACAGGTGCCACTGTGGGTGTCATCTTTTCAACTTGCCACTCTTAGCTCTAAACCAGAAGTTTGGTGGGCCTGACAAAAATGAAAAGGGAGAAATTGGGACTTTACAGTCCACTGACTTATTTGCCTTTTCCATGGTAAAGGATGTCAGTCCAAAGGCATCTGGAAGTTCCTGGGTATCTGAAGGGAGACTCTGACAAAGATTTTCAATGGCTGAATCTCCTGCCAGTTTTCAAAGGCTGCATGTCTGGAGGACTTAACAAATATCTGCTGTCTGCTCCTCCTCAGCTGAAGAGATGACAGGCTGAGCCAGCTCACTGGGGCAAGATGGGACCCATGTTCCCTATCTGAAGAGCAGAGCACCACCAATTTCCAGTCTGAATGCATGCTGAAATTCAGGATCATGCCCAAACTGTTTCATGAAAACATTTAATCTTGACTGTAAGGACAGTTGTGGATGAGTCTCTGTTACTGGTTGCTCAATATGTTTCTGATGAGTTGATATTCCAGAAACATTAGACAACTATCTCATTAACTTTTAAACCCTGCATGGTTTTATCTCAAATCCTTTCTGAGGTATCAAATCCACAGCTGCCAAGTTGGATGCCAGGTCTTAGGCAGGTAGGAGAGCCTGTTGTGCTGCCCTTAAACTACATAACCAACAAACAGTGTGAAGATCTTGCTCTATCATATCTGCATGCCAAAATCTCCCCAGGCCTTTCTTCTTCACCCTCCATTGACATGCCAGATATTTTTGGACACCTTCCCAGTTTCATCAGGTCAGTTCTCAGTAGGCTGGAAATCTCAGTTTCCCAAATAGTCCCCTCAAAATAAAAACAAGTATCATCTGTGGTGGAGCTGAGCAGTATATGTCCTGTTGTAGATTAGTTTACATTACTACTTGGAGCAGACTACGTGGTTTCATATTTTTGGAGTTTTTTAGTTCTCTTTCACATGCTACAGTTTTGTAACCCAACACAAATACTGGGACTCATTTTGAAAAGGAGCGGCTTAGAAGGGCCTCAAACCTCCTCTACTCCCTCTGGATTTTACAAGCCAAAGGTTATCAATTTTCCATCCCAAAATTTCTTCCATGACCAGGATCTCTCTTTCATGTCCTTCTCTCCAGGTAATCTCTGCTAGGTGTGTGGTCCCATCTCATGCTGACATAACAAAGGTGAGTACAGAATCACAGAATAGTTTGGGTTAGAAGATCATCCAGTTCTACCCCCTTGCCATGGGAAGGACACCTTCCCCTAGACCAGGTTGCTCCAAGCCCCATCCTACCTAGCTGTGAACACTTTCAGGGATGGGGCAGCCACAGCTTCTCTGGGCAGCCTGTGCCAGGGCCTCACCATCCACAGGGAAGAATTGCCTCCAACATCCAATCTAACCCTGCCCTCAGTCTGAAGCCATTCCTCCTTGTCCTGTCTTTCTATGTTGTTTTCACAAGTCCCCCTCCAGCTCTTTTGGAGCTTCTTTAGGCACTGGAAGGGGTCCTAAGCTCTTTCCTGAAACCTTTTTCTCTTGAGGCTGAACACCCCCAACTCTCCCAGCCTGTCTCCAGAGCACAGGGGCTCCAGTTCTCCATGGCCTCCTCTGGAGTCACTTCAGCAGCTCCATGTCCATCTGATGCTGGGGGCCCCAGAACTGGAGGCAGCTCTGCAGGTGGGCTCTCACCAGAGCTGAATAGTTTGGGACAATCACCTATCTTGACCTGATGACAACAAGGCCCTGAAGTGATTGCACTGTGCTGCTGCAAATGCACAGGTGAACTCTTTGCTATGTGTTTTATGCTGCTCCTCTCTGTCTCTTCAGTAACACCAAGCATGTGAAAGCTTCACAAAATGCATATACAACCAATCCAGTGCACCTGCTAATCAAACCAGAAGAACTGAATGCTCTTGCTGATTTGGCATGTGGGTCACGAATATTACTTTCCTGCTGCCCAGTTTGGGACAGCACCATTGAAACCAGACAAGTATCTGAAATAAGGCTTCTCTTGGTGGCCAGTGTCCTGCAGAGCTTCTTGCTTCATGTTTTGTTTTTTTCACCAGTGAACCACTAAGACCCAGAAGTGACCTTTCCAATTGAAAAAAGGACTCAACAGTTTGTGCAAGGAAGTTTCAACACAGAAATTGGTGCTTCTCCTGCCTGCTGAGTCAAGCTTATTGCAGAACAGAGCTTGTTGTGCTGTCACAGCAGTGGTGGAAAAGGGAGGGTTAATATCTGCAGGGCTGCTGTGACCTCAGGAGAGCCTGAGAGCAGGGAATGGGTGGCTTTGTTTTGTTTTCATTGGAAATGGGGAGACTTGATTTTGTCTTGACACTCACCAAAGGGCTCAGAAATTTTCCAGCCGAACTTCACTGGAGACCAGGGGGGGGAAAAAAAAGTTTGTCCAACCAATGTGTGAGATTTGCAGCAGAATGATGGAAGCCTGGAGGGAAGGGTGTGCATGGTGAAGGCAGCACAGCCGGGTCATGCTTTGAGACTGATTTTTATGGCTGTCAGCTAATCTGTCTGTGGCAAATCTAGCTCATGTTACCAGCAGTAGGATGCAAGAATGGCCCACAATTGGAAGCAGATAATGGCCCATTGTTGGGAATTAGGATTTTTCCTGTTGTTTCCTTCCTTCATGGAATTTTTCCCACACGTTGCTAGGAAACAATAACTTCCATTAGTTAAGAAAACAAAAACATAGCCGGGGGGGGGGGGGGGGGGGGGGGGGGGGGTCCCAACATTCCATTGAAATGACCTTGGCTGGGGACAGGTTGCAAGTAATAACAGGAGAGAAAAGGCTATCCCAGAAGTTTGGGACTGGGTTTTTGGTCAGTCCAGTCTCCTGGTTCAGAGGAGAAAGGAGCTGTTTGTTTTTTTCCCTGCCACCTGGCTATGTGGAGCTCAGAACCAGCACGTGTGGCGCTGAAACATCGGGATTGCCTCCCACAAGACCCTCTGCGCACAGTGTCGTAAAAAATGGGACCACGCTCCTGGTACTGATTTCAGCATTTATTATAATAAAAAGAAAAGACCTAAAGCAAGGGGGCCCACGGGCCGAGCAGGAGTGTTCCCATCAAGGATGCTGCAGCGCCGGTGCTGGGTCTGCTTCAGCAATGATGTCCCTGATGTCCCAGGTGGAGCAGCATGGATTCAGTGGGTCAGATGCCTCTTTTTATCCTGTTTTTTGTCCCCCTGGATTGGTTTATTTTTGTATCCTTCATTTGCATGGAGGTTTAAAGTGCTTGATTGGCCCATTACAGTTCTGTCCAGGCTGGCTGGTTTCACCTGGGGGATGGTGCACTTTACTGAGGTGTGTTATGGTACATTGAGTACTGTATTTCTTGTAACGACACTTTTAACCCCTTTTACAGCAACCAAACTAACAGTGCATGCTTAACAATTATAAACTATTTTACAACAGTTTCTAACCTATTTTTAACAGTGTGTTGCCATGGCCACTCCTGTGTGTTGGACTCCAAGATCCTGGTCAGATGCAGTTTTCCTGCACTGCAAGTCTGCTTAATTTTTTTTTTTTTTTTGTTCCCCAGCCATTTGTGTGTGTGTCGAGGTCCAGAACCGGCATGTGGCTCTATGTGATGAACTGCCCAGCAATTGCGACCAGTCCCTGACTGTGACTGCCAGTCTGGGCCCAGGTGCCATTGAAGGAGTGGTCTCCAGGCTCGCATTGCAGCGCCCCCTGCAGGCACGGAGGAATAATTGCACCTGCCCCGCCCACTGGTGCCTGCCAGCGCCCCTGCTGGCTGTGACAGGAACTGCACTAAAGGGGAACGCTTAAAGAGCAGGAAGAGACTGTTCACTGGTTTAGTTGGGGTTTTTTTTCTTTCTTTTTTTTTTTGTTTTTGTTTTGTTTGTTGTTGCTGTCATTGTTGTTGTTTGTTTGCCTTCTTATACACATACATCCTCGTAAAGAACTGTTATTCCTTTTCCCACATCTTTGCCTGAAAGCCCCTTAATTTCAAAGTTATAATAATTCAGAGGAAAGCGGGTCATATTCTCCATTTCAAGGGAGGCTCCTGCCTCTCTTGGCAGGCACCTGTCATTCAAAGTGAGACACACATAAACTGGATCTCCTTACAGCTTGCTGGTTGCAGCAGCTTAGCAGACCCTACAGGCAAGTCCCGGCTCCCTCCAAGCAACCCACAGCAAAATGGCCCTCTTTGTGTTGCAGTTAGCTGGTTTATGTGCTAAGACTCCTCCTATGCTCCACTTCTCAGGCATTTTTGGTTGGCATTCTTCTAGGACAACTGGGCATTTGCCCCACCATCAAGCGTGGGTGGTCACTCACAGTCTGATGGTGGAGGCTTTCTCTGCCCTGACTGGCTGCTAGGAGAAGCCTCCTTGGGGACAGGGCTGCCAGCATAGGAATCTTTCACTTCATGTATAACATATGTTGAGGTATAAATAAAAATCAGATTGGTCTCTCTCAATAGCTAGATACATTTAGTAAAAACCATTCCTACATTCCTATACCCTTCCCTGCCTCTTTTGCTGGTGCTTCTGCATAAGCCTTTCAGCATCCATCCATTCAAAATCCCTTCTTCCTGCCTCCTGCAATCTCAGGATTGGCAAGGATGGAAACCTTTGAATTTTTTACCCCACAGTCATGGCTGATGGAAAGGTTGCTTCTGTCCTTCAGGAGGGCATCACACATAAGTGGGAAGGACCCAAAGATGGTTCCTTCTTGTGGGAATGCTAAACCATACAGGTCTGCCATGCCTAAGCATGAGAGAACATATCAAGCATCACAGTATGGCTCAATAACACTGTGCGATGTTGAGAAATTGAGATGTTGTATCTGATCCCTAGAATTATCTGAGGTCATTTTGGACAGGGCTTGGAGCAACCTGGTCTAGTGGAAGGTGTCCCTGCCTAGGGCAGGAGGTTGGTACTGGATGATCTTTAGGGTGCCTTTCAACCCAAACCATTTTGTGCTTCTATGATTCTGTGTCTGGAGAACAGATTGCTTTTAGGCAACCCATTGATCAGGCACTGAGCTTTGAGGTGCACTAGAGGACAGGTTTGGAGCATGCCGTTCCTCATATCAACCTCATCTGAGGTACAGGAGTGACTCACATTGTCCAGCCCCCTCCTATACCCCTAAGGGCCTCTGGCCATCATGTGTTTGATGCTGAGCAGTGGGCTGGCCAGAAGGTCCTTGGAAGGTTCATGGTCCTAGGACTCTAGCTATTGTTTAACACTACACATTTGGTAAAGTTGATGAATTAGGAAGAGCACTTCAGTCTGGGTACACTGCTCTGTCCATGGCTCAAAGGTGCATAAACATGTTGGTAAAAGAGCATGCTGTACAGGTCAGCCTGTGCTTCGCCATCGGGACCACAGGTCACAGCCCCTGCTTCTGTCCCACCTCTGATATCACCTCTCTCTGTGACCCTGGACTGCTCTGCTCAGCTTCTTTATCTGTCAGACTGGGACAATAATGACTGGCTACCTCACAAGTGAAGTTTACAGCTTCACCCCTCACAGCTATTGTCCCAGCATAGTGTTACGGGGTGGTTGGGTTCATTGAAGATCTGATGGAGTTTGTGTTTTCCCTTTGCAAGAGTAGATGGGGCATCACCCCAGCTGTCCCAGCAAAGTTTCCAGTTTGTTTTCTGCTGTTGTGATGGAAGGGGACATGTCAGTCCTAGAAAATGCATGCTAAGCAAGAAAGAGGAGAATGTTGGGAAAGGACTTTTTTTCTGCAAAACTAGATTTGCTGAGTTTACAAGGTGCTATTAATACTGCATGCTCTGGTACCATAAGACCACAAACAAATCTTCTATATGCCTTTCTACAGCACCATGTATCAGCCTCCACCTTTTCCCCTTCTACTTTTTTCCACCTTTTTTCCTTTTTCCCCCCCCCATTTCTTCCCCCCCCCCCCCCCCTTATCTCATTCATTTGCTGTGTCTCCTGGATTTATTCCCATTCTCTAGATTGTCCTATTAATTTTACTCTCTTTTCAAAGGAAAAAACCTCAGTCTTGTGGGCTAAAGACTTTACAACATTCTCTTATAGTCTTGGATTTAAAATGCCTCACTGGGGATGTAAAATGTACTGACATGGAAAGATTAGACTTATTATTAAGCTAATCATCTAGGAATTTTTATGAACTTCAGAGCTCTGAAATCTTTTCTAACCACACGGCATGGATTGTTGAGACATTAGCAGCCACCAGCAAAAAACTTACCGTGGCTGGACACACCAGCTTTGTAAACATCTGAGAGCAGGGCTGCAAAGATGAATGAGCCAAGGAGCTGGGTGGAGAGAAATGGGATGCATGCAACAGCAGCCCGTGAGAGCTACCTGCTTTCTCCCAGGTTTGTACATTGTGCATTGGCCATGTTAGAGCTCCCAAAGTACAAATTGTGGTATTAGAAAATATCTTCAGTGGAATAAGATCGCTAGGAAATGGGATACAAGTGTATACTTACCTTAGTCTCCGCTTTGACCACTGCTACATACTGAGTTAGAAGGAGATCAAAACCAACATGGCTATGCTGTATTATTATGACAGACTTGTCTGGTTGAGATGCTGCTGCACCTCTCATTTTAACACCTTTTTTAATGTTGCTTACAAATATCTTTTGCCGTGTAGAAGTGTATTCAGTGTATGCATTAGGAAATCATTAGGAAATTAGGAAATAATGTGTGACAAATTTGGTGATCTATGATGGGGCTAGAGTTTGTGGATAGGTGCACAGCAACTGACATCATCTGCCTGGATTTCTGCAAAATGCTTTACACTGTTCAACACAACAACCTTGTCTCCAAACTGGAGAGATGGATTCCATGCATGGACCATTCCATGGACAAAGAACTGGCTGGGTGGCTGCACGCAGAGTTGTGATCAATGACTCATTGTCCACGGGGAGATCAGTGACAAGTGGGGTCCCTTGTCACTGGTGCTGGGGGTGATTCTGTTCAACAGCTTTGCTGGCAACATGGACAGTGGGACCTGGGCACCCTCAGCATGTTCACTGACCACACAGCTGTGTGTTGCAGTCAAACATGGACAGTGGGACCTGGGCACCCTCAGCATGTTCACTGACCACACTGAGCTGTGTGCTGCAGTCACACATGGACAGTGGGACCTGGGCACCCTCAGCATGTTCACTGACCACACTGAGCTGTGTGCTGCAGTCACACACAGGAGGGAAGGGATGGCATCCAGGGTGACCCAGACGGGCTGGAGAGGTGGGTCTGTGTGAACCCCATGAAGTTCAATAAAGCCAAGCACAAGGTTCTACACCTGGGTCATGTCAGTCCCAGGCACATCTAAAGGCGGGACAGAGAAGTGATAGAGAGCAGCCATGCAGGGAGGCACTTGTGGATGATGGTTGATGAAAAACTCATCAGGAGCTGGTAGTGAATGCTCCCAGCCCAGAAAGCCAACAAAATCCTGGGCTGCATCCAAAGAAGCACAGCCAGCAGGTCGAGGGAGGTGATTCCCCCCTCTGCTCTGCTCTTGTGAGATCTTACCTAGAGTACTGCGTCCAGTTCTGCTGCCCTAACACAGAGAGGGACATGCAACTTCTGGAGCAAGTGCAGAGGTGTTGTAATACGTCAGCTGTGACTTCATGCAGGAAGAGCCCATTCTCTATTCACACAACTCATTTTATACAGTTTTTACAGACCTCGTGTGCAACTTTATTTGGTTAATAGCTTTCTTGCCAATTAATCTACTGATTAGTAAAAGGTATTTTACTTGTCCATCAAATCTCTCTATTCTTGAATTGTTCACATATTTTCTTCACTGATTCTCATGGGACAGATTTAATGTTTATGCAGGTGCCAGTTGTTTTTCTCCCCAAGAATAGGGGAGTGTGTTGTGTGTTAATGAACCTTTGTGTGTTGTTGTTGTGTTAATGAACCTTTCATACCAAGATTGCTTTTGCATGGAACTTACAAAGTACTTAGCTGCACTCAGAAGAAGTGACAGGCCAGCTATTTAATTTAGCAGAGCAGGCCTGATTTTATGAGGCCTTTCTTTTATAATTTCTCTACCTCTCTTCAACACAGAGGAGATCCCAAAGTTTTTGAGGGGACTGGAGCGCCTCCCCTTTGGAGACAGGTTGAGAGAACTGGGGTTGTTCAGCCTGGAGAAGAGAAGGTTGTGGGGCAACCTCATAGCACCCTCCAGAATCTGAAGGAAGCAAAGAGGCTCATCACAAACTGTGGTGATAGGACAGGGGGATATGGGTTCAAACTCTAATAGGGGAAATTTAGGTTAGATGTTAGGAAGAAATTATTTACTGTCGGGGTGGTGAGGCCCTGGCACAGGTTGCCCAGAGAAGCTGTGGCTGCCCCAGCCCTGAAATTGTTCAAAACCAGGCTGGACAAGGCTTTGAGGCCTTGACCTGATGTAGTGGAAGGTGACCCTCATCTAGTGGAAGGTGACCCTGCCTATTGCAGGTGGGTTTGGGACTAGATGGTATTTAAGGTCCATTTTAACCGCTTAACATTCTATGATTCTATTACTAGGAAGGAGATGAGGATGGCATTCAGTAATTGGCATTCATTGCTCACTTTGCTGTCCAGTAAATGCAATCCCCCAGTTTGATGCTACTCATTACATTCTCAAAGCATGATTTCAAAGAGCCATGAAACACTTTTGCTTCTTGCTCCAGACACCTGGATAGCTGCACTGCTTAGTCTTAGGCAGTGTCATGCTTCCTTTATTAGCTGAAAGCACCATCATTGTCATCTGTGCATGGTTTTGTAAAGGTTTTTAATGTCCTTCAGGGTGAAAGCTGACAGTAGAAAGAAGGACACAGAGGTATTTGAGCTGCATTTTAAAGCTGAGCATCCATAATATGATTTATATCATTGTTGGATCTGCCATCATATGAGATACTTTCATCCACTGCAAGGCATCTGGGAGACCTCCCCTTTCATTTTTCACCTGCTTGTCAATCTTCTTATCCTTCCATTTTGTTTAAATAGAAACACTGGGTTTGATGATATTTTTCCTCAGAGACACAACACACCAGGACATTCTCCATGTAACTCAGGTGGTAGAAGTGATGCCTTGAGAGGCTACCTAGAACAGAGGCTAGACAGTGCTAAAGGAATAAAGTAGGTATTTATTAAAAGGCCTTCAAAGGATAATATACCTTGAGCAGTACAAGAGCCTGGCCAGGGCTCCACCCAAGATGGATGGTTGGTCATAAGTTTTCACACTTTTGTAAATTTTGGTCAACTTACATTTGCATATTAGTGTTAATTGTCCAATTACAGCTTCAGGTTATGAAGTCCCATCCTCCCAGACTGCTCTCCTCATTTTGCTGTTGTTTATACTTTTTGGGCCTGAAGCTGCAATGGTGTCCTTGTTTCTGGGGCTGGAAAAGGATTTTGTCTGACTAAACTGTGAGGAGAACTTGCTAACACTTTATATGAAGTTCAGTTATATACTAATGCAGTACAAAATCTGAAAAAATATGAAAGCTAAAACTTGAGACATTAGAAGTACATTGGCTGCCCTGAAATCACCTGTGGAAAAACAGAGGAGGAAAAGTTCAGTATCCCCCTGTGCTGGCTTACTAACCTAACCCTTGGATGATTCTTTAGAGAGAACAGACACACAACCCATGCTGAGGATGAATTACTGGATCCTATTATAACAGGAGGCATGGAGGCATCAAAAAAAAAAGAGAAAAATCTTCTCCAGATAATCAACATCTGCTGCCATTTCCAGGACAGCCCCCTCCTCCAGGCAAGCCCCTGCTGTGATTCATGCCACGTCCCACACCATCTGAACAGTGCACAAGCACATTTCCTCCTGATGTGTGAGTTTCTGGCTGCTCAGCAAAGCAGGCACATGGGGAAGATGTAACTCATCCGTGAGGAGGAGGATGACAGACAAGGGTGTTGGGGGGAAAAGTTTCTGGTGAGTCTCTGGATGGGAGGCATGGATCTCCTTTTCTGTGTCAGCCATATGTCAGGGTAATGGGAAGCAACAAGACAGTGCTGGAAAATGCTGTAATGGATCTTAAGCCTTTGTGGGAGTCACTCCTCACAATATATGAAGTGCTTACAAGAAGCCATGACAACTCCAGTGCATGGCTGACATGCTGAGCCTTTCACCTAAGCCAGTGAGGCAGGAAAAGAAGGTGAAAAGTTTCATGCAGTCACAGGGAGAACAGAGCCAGGGTTGTTCTACAGGAGAAGAGGGCAAAGGGGTAATAAAGTCAGTTTCTAGCTGGGGAGGCCAAAATTATTTTGTGGAATACAACATGTGCTTGCTAAGGTAGCAGCAGATGGGGTTTAGGAGCTCTATCCTGGCCCTGTGTGCCCAAGGTATTCCCTAAAATGGCATGAGGAAAACAGGCACAGTCAACACCCACTGCAGGACAGTTGTGCCTCTGTGAGGGCACAGCAGGAGCTCCTCGAGAAGCTCAGCATCCCCATGGCTCCTCTCCAGGGCTGCTGAGTGCTTGGGATGCCACTCCACATGTAACCCCACAGGCTGCCCCTCTTGCCCCCGAAACATGCCATGGGCTGAAAGTAACCTTGCCAGGCATTGCTGGTATTTTCTTTTTGAGGGTTCCTTCTCTGGAAGTAAAGTCCCTTTTCCTTCTTGAAAGTTTTTTCTCAGCTGATGTGTGGCTTTTCTGTTTCTGTCATTAACCATTAGTCCAGCCCCTACTGCAGCCTGCACCACACCAAGAAAACTTATTCAGACCAGACACAGTCTTCACCTTTCAAGAGGAAAGGACCTATGCAAAGTGGTTTTTTCTGCCAAGAAAATCCCAAGTGGAGACTGAGGAGCCCTAAACCCAGCTCAGGGAGTCATCCCTTTCCACCCAGTTACTCTCTAAGGGTAGCCACAGAGGACCAGGGCCTGGCATGGTCATGCCTGGCACCCAGGACAGCCCAACACAAATGAGATACCATGAGACAGAAGCAGTGTGTGCTTCTGTTCACCTGTCTTAGTAGAATTATTCTGCTGTAATTTTTTCTGAATGCTTTTTGGTCTCACCTCACCTTTAAACCTCATTTAGAGTTTAGGGTCTGAACATTAAATTTGACATAAAATTGTTTCTGTGTAAGGACAGCTGCTGCAGAGGGTGAGTTTTACACACCATCAGTTTACTGCAGGCTTTTGGGCTGGAAGTGCACTGTGTACTCCTCCCAAATAATCCCTACTGTGCCTCTCTGAGCTTTGGATGCTGGGCACAGCAGGAGAGGGGTTAGAATTCACCCAGCCCAGAGGGGGATGAAAAGGAGGATTTCTCAGTATTACATGTTCTGGCTGGGCTGTAATCCCATCCAGGAAAGTTTATGCTGTTTCCAGTTTCACTGTTTGATCACTTCTAGAGAGACCATGGATCTGGGGCCTTCACTGGTGACTTGCTGCCAGGGCTCAGCAGAGTGGGTGGACAATGATGAATTGGTCTGAGATAAGATGTCCGACTGCAAAAGGTGTTACATATCTCCCCTCACTACTGCTCCTTAAAAACCACTGCAGGAACTGCTTTTCAGCCCTTTTTGGCTTGGAACCAGTGGAAAAAAAACCCAATCCCCAAAACTTCAGGGGAGGGTGTGACTGTGCCAGCATGCTGGAGCAGGATTGGGCATGCAGCGGGTGAGATGTGCTCAGGAATTGCAGCTTCACTCCTCCTGTCCAGGACTAACTCTTGGCCACTGAAAGAAAAGGGGATTTATTCCTGACTGTGTTGGAGTGATTTATGATGACAGTCTATTCCATGATCCTCTGCTTTATGCCCAAAAGTAGTTATTGTATCTTTAAGGCCTGGGATTGGGTGTGTGTGGGAGAGGGGGAGAGGGAGCTTTGGGCTCTCTGGCAGGATTTTTCAAGGCCTCACCGCCCAGGTGTTGTGTGATGCAGTGCAGTTTGGTTTTGCTTGGCTAGCTTGGTTTTGTTGGCCCAGGCAAGAAACTTTTCCCTTCCCTGCCCTTGGAGAGGCTGCAGCAGCAATCTTTCACCTGCCTCAAGGTGAACCAAACAGCTGCTGGTCCATGGCTGGAGGAGCAGGGCCACCCTGTTCCAGCCCCAAACCTCAGGAAGCTGAGCCAGGGAGAGAAGCACACAAAAAGGCTCCAGCCCAGCTGCTTTGTCTGCAGTGCAGAGGAGGTTGATGCCAGAGAGCCACCAGGTTTTTTGCCTCCTGCTGGAACTCTTGTGGAAGCTCCACTTTCCTCAGCATGAAAGCTGGCACCATCTCACACCATGTGTTGGGAAGGGGTATTTCTCCAACGTTTGCCCCATTCTCCAGACATTTTTGGGTCTTTGTTCCTCTGTATGTGTGGGGTAGGGGGTGAGTTCTGTGAGCATTCTGCTGTTAATAAACTGTTGGTTTGGGCTTTTTTTTCACCTTCCTCTATTAGTATTAATCTTCTGTTGGAGAAGGAGAATTATTGAAACCCTTTAGAGGAAAGGGCTAGAGGAAACTACTCATTGCAGAGTGTCTCATCCTAAATTTATCTCAAAACAGACACAGTGACTGCTGCTAAACACCTCCACTTTCCTAGAGGAAAAAGAGAATTTGCAGCTTTGCTCATTTGCCTTTGTGCCATGGTATCCCAATACTCTAACTCAAAGGAGTCAATCTCATGGTAGAGATGTGAGTAGAAGTCCATACCAAGGGAATTTCTGTAAATGTGCTTCTGTCTGACTACAGTGACATCATTCTTGCTGCAATGAAGCCTGCAAGGTCAGAATGTCATGGTGCTAAGCACTAGGCATGTAGGCTGAGACCTACATGCTTGTTATCTTGACCAAGCTTTTTATCTTGACAGATAGCAAGAGTAGGGAAAGGAAATATAACCATGGGAAAATGAGGCTCAGAGAAACTAGACTTCTTGAACAAAAGCTTTGATTTGATTTGATTTGATTTGATTTGATTTGATTTGATTTGATTTGATTTGATTTGATTTGATTTGACTTGATTGGATTTGAACAGTCTAAGTCTTCAGTGCCACCATCCTAGTGCCTCCCTCTGGTACTCAGTGTCCTGAAATTATTTCTTTGTAATTGTGGGTTTCCCTAATCCCTTGTGTTATTGCAGCTCGACATGATTTTCTCACTGCAGTGCATGGAGACATCTGTGGAGCCATGAAAATGAGCAAGGGAGAGAGACACAGATAGAAGAGTTCAAGAAGTGCTCTTCATGTGGAGAAGTGGGCTCTGTCTGAGGTTAAACAGGAGTCTGAAAGTGGTGAGAAAGTGCTATGGCCATGGAAGGCAGCGCAAAGCTCGGGTACAGAGGAAGTAGTTAACAGTGGAAGGGCAGCAAGGAGCTGTGTGGTATTTTTGGGGTTCCCCAGACGGAGGAGGAATGAGTGAATCTGACTCCATGTTCTTAGAAGGCTGTTATTATTTTATGATCTACATTATATAAAAAGAATACTATACTAAAGAATAGAGAAAGGATACAGACAGAAGGCTAAAAGATAATAATGAAAAACTTGTGACTCTCGCCAGAGCCCCGACACAGGTGGACAATGATTGGTCATTGACTGAAAACAACTCACATGAAACCAATGAAACAAGCACCTGTTGGTAAACAATGTCCAAACCACATTCCAAAGGAGCAAAACACAGGAGAAGCAAATCAGATAATTATTGTTTTCATTTTTCTCTGAGGCTTATCATCTTCCCAGGAGGAGAATCCTGGGCAAAGGGATTTCTCAGAAAATATGATGGTGACAGAGCTGGGAACCCCTTCCAAGCTCTGAGGTATGCCAGCTTCCATGGAGAAGCTGCAGCAGCAGCAGCAGATTCTCTGCACATGCCTTTCTGGCAGGCAGATATTTTTATCACATGCTTGGCAACCACCAAGTGCCCAGATTTTGGCAGGAAAGATGAGTGGACAGAAAGAGGCCGAGTGACAGCAGAAGCCTGGTGAGGCTCAAGTGGCCAGGTGAGCTTTGAAGACATGAATCTCACCTCCAAGCACATGGTTATAAAAGAGTTGGCTCACACATAAACACACACACCATCTCCCATGGCAGATGTCCTCAGAAGAGCTGCCTTGAGCTGATGGGTAACACAAGTAATAAAGGTGTTCTGCAATTAATCTCTTCCATGTATCCTTTGTTAACTTCAATGCTGCTTTGTAAAACCTCTTAAGAGTAAAGGCTGCCACTTTATTATATGCCTGTGCCTCATCAAGCATGGTGTCAAGCATGCAGTCAAGTCTGGGACATTTATATCATGGGATTTGATCAATAATCCTATGAAAAGGTAGACATAAACTAGAAAATCCCATCCATTGATACGGTTTGTGCTCTTCAGGAGAGAAACCACCAACCAGAGCAAAATGGCAAGAAGGTCAGTGTCAGAAGATCAATGTTTCAAGGGCTGGGGGTATTTTTAATCACCTACTCACTACTAGACTGATGCATTAATACAACTGAGAAGGAACACACCAGTTTTACTAGAATGCACTCAAAGCAAAGATAAATAGCATAAACTTGTATGCTGATACTAACCTAAATAGAAGAGTCAAAAGTAAGAAGATCTGAATCTAAGGATTTTGTGGTATCTTCCTTCTATAACTCTTCCTTATGGTTTTGTTTCTTTGAATAACTTGCACTAATTTATGTCTAGCAAAAGACTCAAAGGTCTGCTGAGAAGCTTACAGAGGTCTTTACCAGTTAACAACTTGTTTCATGGAAATCTTGGGCACTTGAGCTCCATGTGCTTCTGAGAAGAATTGTATGGTATGGCACCTGAAACAGCAAGTGCTTAACTCAGTGTTTGTGTCTGTGCAAATAAATTCAATGTGCACAAGATTGTCCTGTGACTCAAGTCATCTGGTGTGGAAGGGCTTGCATCCACACCTTTAAATCTGAGTAGGCACCTTTCTGTGAACTCCTCATTGGGGATGGTTCTTGGCCTTTGTTAGATCTCAAACCACATGTGAACACGTCTCCATGCCCAAAAAGTTCTCCAAGACTTTTCAGAAACAGGTAAGAAATCAGTGTTGACTCCAGAAGCCCCTCATTGAATTATCTCTTCTTTCAGGACAAGAGTGACTTGTAGTTTCACCTCCATGCACAGAGTTGTAACCAAACTGAACCTTTCTGGGGGAGCCTCAGGAACTGTGGATTATCTGAGTGGTGTCTTTTTGTCCCAGGTTTACATGTGGGTCTCATGACTTGTTTTCTCATACCAGGAACATGTGAATTTCCCATTCCCAGCACTTTATAGGAACATTGGCCTCTGTTCTCAGATTGCCCATCATCCAGTGATGAGTTGGAGTGCAGATGTAACCAAGGGTAGATGGGACAGGCTTCTAAGTCCTGCTAAAGAGAGATGCAGGCTAAAGCCGACATCACCCAGGAGATGATGGTGACCTTCCCAGAGTACAACATATTCTTGTTTTCTCTTCTGGAGCCATTTTATATGCCCATTTGTGAGATGAAGTCTTTGAGGGGGCTGCCAGTACCTCTGACTCAGGGAAAACTGAGTGCAGCAACCAGTCTGCAAGCCAAATAAATTGTAGGAATGAGGTCTGCTGTGCTTCCCACTCCCTGCTGGCCTTTGAAGTAAATTAACAGTGTGGGAGCTGGAGGAAAGCCTCCTGCCTGGCAATGGGGACTGACACCAGAAAGCTACCAAACTCTTGATAGGAGAGGAATGGGGAGAAAAGGAATTACACTCTCTGTGAGACAGTACTCTGTGGCTGCTCTGACAGATGACAGCTACAGCAAGTAATTTATAGGTCGGAAACGTCTCCATCTGAGAACCCTTGCAGAGAGGAGGAGCAGGAACAGCTGCTGGCCTCAACCCAGATCATATATTACAGTCTTTGGGACCTGCTCACAAGGCTTGGCTGCTTTTTCCAGCATGAAATGTAATGAGATTCCTCAAGGTTTTGCTCACTCAGTCTGCCATTATAGAAGGAGATGTGGCTGCGGACAAACAAACTGGAATTTTGTCTAAGAAATTCAGAAGTGCTCAGGGAGACAGGATAAAGGATGAAATGATAGCTACAACATGCTCACTTGTGAGGGTCCAATTATGGCCACTTCAGGCAGTCTTGAGGGTAGAAAGAGAAAGAGAGCACGCTGAGAGCATCTATGCTTGCTTGATACGCCCACCAGTCATTCAGCAAACCCTCAAGTCTTTGGACCACCTCAGCTTAACCGAGTTCCCAAATGGAGCAGACTTTCAGTAGGTTTGGTAACCTACCTGGAAGATAACTCAGACTTTTGCAAGATACAAATATCTTACATGGATGAAGCTACAAAACTCATGAGGCCATTCAGGTCCTCAGTGGATGCTGCTAAGAGCCAGAGCAACAAGCATGGGTTCATGGACAGAAGTGCTAGGCAGGAAGCACCAAGGAATTGATAAAGTTTGATCTTCTGTTCATGTGGTGGTTGCAGCTGGCAATGGCAGTTCAGTTCAGAAGTTAGAATAAATTTTCAAGGACCAGGAATCACAAAACCCACTGGGGCCACTAGGGGAATAGGTGTTATAGGCTGTTGTAGGCTGGCCCGGAATAAGAGAGTGAAAGAACAGAGTTTAACCACTCTGTAAGTGAGCATAAGCCCCACAGGAATGTATGGGAGCTCCTCACAATAGCTGAGGTGGATCAACAGAGTGAACATCAAATATGCAGCAAGAGGGGATCCTCCAGGGTTGCCCTCAGCAGTGTGACTATATAAAATGGACCATAAATACAAAGGGAATTGGCTCTTCTCCATATCGCCAGGGAACCAGGCATGAAGTCACGGTCTTAAATGGAGCCCTGGGAGAGCTCTGTTAAGCTTGAGAGGCAATTTCTAACAGTAAATCCAGTTAAGCACTGGCATTGATTGCCTGGGAGGCTGTCATTCTGGAACAACTGTAGTCTTTAAAAACAGATAAAACAAACAACGGTCAGAAATGGCTTGGGAAAAACTGATCCTTCCTTGAGGCAAAACAAAGTCCTTGATCACCTCTCCTCATCCTTCCAGCCTTCTTTTTTATGACTCTGACTTGACTTTCCTTCTATTGGCGCAATATTTCATGCTCAAGAAATGCACCACTCTCAGGACTGAAGAGGTGCGTTTCTTACGACACAGGTGGGCAGCAGAGGTATCAGCAAAATCCTTCCACAGAAGTTTCTTCCTCACTTACACATTCTCTGCAATATTCTTCAAAAGGAGAGTATTGATACCATGGCATTGCTGCCATGATGTTTAAATAAAACCAGTTGTGTAGTGCTGTGCTATCAGCATCCCTTTATGATGACGTGAGTATGGACCAAACTGTTCCAATCCTTTCCAACTTTATGAGGTTGTTACCAGATGAGAAATAACCCACACCCAACGAGCTAACACAATGCTTGTTCTCCAAAACTCCTGGCTTGTGGAAACTACACAGTGCCCATTGTGTAAGAAGGAGAACTGGAAGTTCACCAGCCTCAGTGTCCTGCCACCTCACCCAGGTCACCTGGAACACTATAGTGGCTAACAGCTGGCCTAAAGGCCTCACAGTTATAAATAATGCTAATTATAATTTTATAACTGAAACATAATGGACTATATAACTAATTATGTAATTTCCTTGATTATATAATGTGACCAGTCTGGGCTGTTGGCGAGCAGGCCTAGGCCATTGGGGACATGGGAAGCTATTGGCTGGTTGGCCGGGGGGCAACTGGTTCAGCCAATCAGGATTACCCATGCAGAGCTTCTGTGCTATACGGGGAGAACAGCACTCAATAAAAGTGGGCTGGATGCTGTCGCAGGAACCTCAGCATGTTCTGTCATGTGGCTGTCTCCAACATCAGCAACAGAACACTGCGGTCCACCATGTCTTGGTTTGAAAAGACAGGTGTCTGCTAAGGAAGGCAGAAGCCTCCCCTGAAATGCAAAAAATGTAAATCCCCTCCCTCTGAATTGTTATCATTTGGAAATTATGGGGGCTCTCAGGCAAAACTGTGGGAACAGGAATAACAGTTCTTTATTAGGGAAGAAAATAAAAAGATAAAACAAACAATGCAGTAAGCTAAAACAACACTGACAGAGTCAGAACACAACCTGACACCCTGTTGGTCAGGGTGTTGGTAGCAGTCCAATTGGAATTGTGGCTGCAGTCCTCCTGCAGTGTCAGGTGTGGTTCTGTTGGAGCAGGGATCCTGTAGAAGGGTATAGTCTTCCTCTGAAGATCCAGTGGAAGAGGCAGCTGTTCCTCTAGGAATCCAGTGGAAAGACTGTCTTGCTGTCCCAGGAATATATCCAGGTAGGAATGCTTGGCTCCTCCCCCTGGGAGGAGCATCTCACAATGGGATGCTGTAATTTTATCATTCATGCAGTGACACTCAATGGCCCATTAACAGAAGATATCTCCCAGAGGGACGATTGGTTTGTGGAAGAGATAAAGAAAACTGCCCAATTAACAGAAAATGACTGCCATACCTCTAACAGATAGCAAAAAGAATACACATTGCCTTTCAATCTGGGACACACAACCACCAGGGACCACCAGAGAGACCACCAGGACAGAAGAACACATGCAGAAAGGGCAGGGGAAATATGTTAATGATTTTGGGGAAATGATTATCATATGTATGTTTAGTCTGGGACAATCAATGGATATGTATGAAAAACACAGTATATGAACAGAAACTTTCCTGTAATCAGCATGCACAGCTTTTGGGAGGAGCTATCCTCTTGTGAATCCGGTAGAATAAAGAATGCCTGCTTCTTAATACTACACCGGTGTTAAGGAGTTTTGGGTAACAAGATCACATCCTCCTTAACAGGAACAGTTAAGGATGTTCATAAATGCTCCTCACTTGAGCATTTAGGAACATCTTGAGCTTAAAAGACACTAAACTCACTGTTAGCTCAAACCACCTTTGTGATTTGAAGATGAACAAAGTCAGGACAAGAGTCAATAGGAATTATAAGGTGTCCTGGATTGCCAAGCAAATTGTATTCTGTTTGCCATCTGTGTGGCAGTTGTCTTCTGTTCATTGGGCAGTTTTCGTTATCTCTTCTACAACCACTTCTCTCTCTGGGGGACATCTGCTGATAACAGGCTATTGAATGTCACTGCATGACTGATAAGAACTATAGCATCCCACTGGGAGATGCTCTGCCCAGGGGGAGGAGCCAAGCATTCCTACCCAGATATAATCTGGAGATTCTGGAACACCAGCCCAGCTTCTCCACTGGACTTCCAGAGGAACAGCTGCCTCTTCCACTGGATCTTCAGAGGAAGAATACACCCTTCTACAGGATCCCTGCTCCAGCAGAACCACACCTGACACTGCAGGAGGGCTGCAGCCACAATTCCAATTGGACTGCTACCAACACCCTGACCAACAGGGTGTCAGGTTGTGTTCTGACTCTGTCAGTGTTGTTTTAGCTTACTGCATTGTTTATTTTATCTTTTTATTTTCTTCCCTAATAAAGAACTGTTATTCCTGCTCCCATACCTTTACCTGAGAGCCCCCTTAATTTAAAATTTATAACAATTCGGAGGGAGGGGGTTTACATTTTTTCCATTTCAGGGGAGATTCCTGCCTTCCTTAGCAGACACCTGTCTTTCCAAACCAAGACATAAGATGTGTCTTCCACCATCACTGTTTGTGCAAAGGGGTGGTCTTAGAAAAACAGCTGGTAACCTGAACGAGGGTTGAGGCCATGGTGTGTAAAGAACTACATCCTGGGGAAAAAAAGAGAATCTCTAGCATGTCTAGATACAGGAGGCAGGGGAGTGAAGAAAGAAAGCATTATCAGCCTTACTTTACAAAGGGAGTTCCTATGCACTATGTGTTTCCTTGTTACTTGACCTCCTTTTAGAATTGCAGTGCATCTCAGGAAGAGCATGGGCAGGGATTGCAGGTGACAATAGTGACACTGAAGTTTTAGTGTAGTGGATAGTTTACAGTCTGAAGTACTCACAGGAATCTCCCTTCTTTGTTCAAAGAGGCAAAGAGGCAATTCCAGAGTGTAAGTCATCTGTTTTCATACACCTACATTAGCAAACTGAAAGTAGATTGTTTTATTCCTCTACCTAAAAATGACACAGACAGTCTTGAAGAACCTATCTGTGATCATGAACCTCCACAGGTCAGCTACAAATGTAGAGAGACTGTATATACTATAAATGCATAAATTATTTTCCCCTGTTTTCTATTTCCCCAAACTGATAAATGCCTGAAAGTGTTTATACTGCTTATATAGCTGTATCTGGTGTCTAAAATCTGAGGAGTGAAGATGGAGTGTGGAAAAATTGTAACTGTCAGTCATTTTATAGGTGATGTTTTCTACAAATGGGAGATTTGTGGTTGTCCTGAAGGTCACGCACACAAGCAAGTAGAGGTTGGTTCCCAGCTATCCCAAGCCCACCAAGGAAGAACCTCCCAAGGAAGAACCTCCCACCCAGTTCATTCTTTTTTTATTCCTTCCTTTCTGGGTGAAACTTTCCGAGCTAGGAAAGCCTGGGTGTTTTCAGGAACAGGATCAGTACTGAAGGACACTTGAGTAGAAGAGAATTCCAGACCACCCCACACCAGAGCTGTGCTCCAGCAAATTTGTTGCTGTGTCTCCGCTCCAGATCAGTACCAGATGCCATGAAAGTAGCTACAAGAAGCTCTAAAGTAGGCAATGCTGAAAAAAAGGATACATCTGAAGATAATTACCAAAACACCCTGCTATGGTTTGTATTAAAAAAAAAAAAAAAGAGAGATTGAAGGAAGGTGAAATGGAGCCAGTATTTGTAGGATCTCTGAGTGCTCAGCCTGACATGTGGCAAAGTGAAGGAGCTAAATCACATGGAGTTTGAAGCAACTTCAAGAAGCCTCAGAATGGTCAAACAAAACTTTGAGGCACCCCAATTGCTCAGCATTCTGACAAATAGTGGCCAGTGCTTTTTAATCCCCAAAATTATTATGTTTTTTAATCCCCAAGATAGTTTTCTTTGTGCTTTCTCACACAAAATTCAGCAAGCGGGAAAGAGCTAGGCAGGGCCATCAGAGCATCAGCAGATCTCTGGTGGAGGAAAAAAAAAATTTATTTTTTTTGTGCAATCTGCTTCTGTCTACTAGGTGATTTTTTTCCCCTTTTGTCCTTCTCCTTTTTTTTTTTTTCTTCTTTTTTATTTGAGTTGGGCCAATATGTAGGAAAACATTTAGCATGAAACATGAACATTGTCTCAGTGACAATGGGACCTTTGAAGTGGCAGCTCCCATTAGGAATTTCTCAACATTTCACAACATTTGCTGTTGCTTTTGATGCTACCTAATGAACATAGACCCTCTAAAAGAGTCTCTCTATGGGCTTGGAATCTGTTAGTATATGCCCAAGAGGGTGTACAGCATTGTGGCTCTGTCTTCACCCACTGTCTTAGTTTGGAAACAAATTTAGGAGAAAACACTCTGAAATTAGTGTTTCCTCTAAAGAGAAGGGCTCCAGTAATCTCTTTTTGCCAATGAGAGAAATTAATACCAGTGGGCCAAAGTGGAAAAAAACCCTGTTTATTAAGGAAAAAAAAAAAAGGGTGCCTGCAAGGCTGAGGAAAAAAAAGGAAAAAACTGAATAAATGCTAGATATTGAAATTGTGTGTTATAGATGGATAATGAGATGATTGGCTCTTGCAGTTAAAAGATAACTATTGTGTGAATATTAAGAAAAGCTTTAGTGATGTATAGTTATGTTATTGTGGTTTAGATGTCCTCTGTTCTCCCCACAGTTCCCTTTCCCCCCTGTGTTGCTGCCATCAGACAGCCTGGGCTGTCTAGGACAGGTACAAAGAAGGCTGCACATGTGTCCCTGGCATGGGGCAGTGGGGAATGGAAAAGCTCAGGGGGTTGCTCAGGGGGTGCAGCACGGCAACACCTGACCCCCAATCAAGTCACAAGAGAGCAATCTCCACTGATAAATGGCAAAGAAGAGCTGAGCGACAGACTCTGGGAGGGCTGGGCTGGCTGATGCAACCCCCAGGGGTATGAAAGACTGAGCATCCATCTTGAAGATGAACTGGCCATGTGGTATCCATGAGGGGCAGTTCCCAGCGCTGCAGCTTTTTCCTTATGTACTCCTTTGGTGTACTTTTGTTAAGGTTTAATAAACCTGTTTCAATTTTCAAAGTGAGCAGTTGTTTCTCACGTTGCGGAACCTTTCATCCCCCTCAGAGAAACCCAGTAACACTCTCCTCTTCGCAGCAAGGGCAGGGCGGGTGTGATTGCCCTGCAGCTGCTGTGGCAAGAGCAGACAAAGGCAGATGGGCAGGAAGGGATGGCGACGGATCTTCCCTCACAAACCCCCAGGCACAGCTCTGGTGCCTCTCTGGATGGCGAAAGGAGCTGTGGCAGGAACCTGGAAAGCAGCAGGCTGGAATGGCAGGGTGGGCTTAGCCAGGGCAGCGAGCAAGAGGCAGCAGAAACTCTGCAGCTGTGGCTGGAAGCTCCCAGCAGGCAGGGGTGTGCAGGGCCACAGTGCAGCAAAAAGGAAGAACCTGGAGCCCTGAAAGAGTGGGCAGCGCAGCCTGGCTCCCGAACAGGGCAGGGAGATGTTCCCGGGATTCCTCCCCGGCGCTGGCTGGTCCTTGGGTTTGGGCTGTGCAGGGTGGGGGCAGGAAAGGAGGATGCTGTCCTGGCATGCATTGGCTCTGGGCCTCCCAACAGCAGAAAAGGCAAGCTGGCAAGCCCAGCCACAGTGCCGAAGCAAAAGAAGTAAAACTTAGAGAAAGTAGCGGTGTCCCTCGTCAGAGACACCAGCTGTGTAGTCAGCTGAACACCCCGCCCGGAAAAGAAAGGGGCTGCCCATCCCCAACCCTCTCCGGAACCCCCTGCCTGGATCCCACCCATCACGGCACTCCTGAAGCCATGGAGGGTGGGGGTGTGGGAAACAGCCACCCTGGAAACAAGATGAAACAAAACAGAACAAACTCCCCCAAAAATGATACGCAATAATAAACCATCCCCAAGACACCGACTCATGCTATGCATTAATGGTCTGATAAAATTCACTCTGTAGTGCTTTATTGCTATGATGGAATTTTAAAAAGGGGGAAAGCAATAGTAGTTTATTGTTTTAAGGGAAAGACCACTCCAGATGAGGAGACAAGACCATATTGTGACAAATAAATTTCCCTCAAGTCACTCCCCTAAGACTCAGACGAAAGGCCAAGCCTGCCGCTTCGGGGTGGCCACCACGCCTGGCAGCATGAGCTATCTGCAGGCATCAGTACGGCTGTCTCTGCTTGCACTTCAGGCTAAATGTATCCAAAAATCATTAGCATCAATGCTATGCTTGATGTTTGGTCTTGTGTCATCTCTGAGTTGCACTTCTCTCTGACATGGACCATGGCAGGGAAGTATTTTCAAGGGCTTTGAATTGGCTGGTTTAGGACAAATCTGCTTCAAGTCCTGAATACAACACTGGATTTAGTTTGTGATATGGGAAGTGAAGTTGTAGCAGAAATAACGGATCAGGCTGAGGCTGTTAAATTCAGGCTCTCCAGGGCCCTTCTGGCATTGCTTTCAAACCCCTTGTTTCTCCAGGCTATTACTTCCATCAAAAATATGGTGAGGGACACAGGAGATCTTCCAATCCAGTTTACTGTGCTTTATGGAGCCTAAGGTACATAGCTGCAAACTGTTACTCATCTCAGAGCTGAGGGCATGAATGAGCTTTCTGTTTGGGAAAGCTTTCAAAGACGTGCTGAAGCTGTTCTAATACAGCCAGCAAAGGGAACCATCAGCACAAAACATGCCTGAAAAGAGAAATTGAAAACAGCCTTGGAAGAAAAGATGTATACATATGGTATGACATTTATTTATTATTGTGTGCTATAGAGTCCTTGCCCGAGCTGAGTTGAAAGCTTAATGAAAATGGTGGATTTTTCTAAGCTCTACCAGGATTTAGACCCTCCAGCAAATGTATAAACAAGGAACATTTTCAAAGTCTTCTCCTACTAATGGTTATTCATAACTATTTTTGGGACCTGTTGTTTTATATGACTGGCAGCACTGAAAAGAAAAAGGATCCCAAATGTGGTCTTTCTATGCCATGATTTGCCTAACAGATGGACATGAAGTGAAGCCCATTTTCTGTTCCTGCCACAGCTGGTTTGACATTTGTGTAATGGAGCAGAAGAAATGGGGATTTATTGGGTTTGTGAGATTAAAGGTGCTTTCTTTTGCTTCCCATGTCTCTGAGAAAGGTGGTGATGGACCAGGTCTTGCTACATGAGACAGTTTACGTTGGCACAAATTAGGAAAATTAGGAAAAACACGCTGAAGCCCAACTTGAGAGAGGAACAGAGGTAAGGAGACACTGAATGCCGGGACCTGGAATCCCCATCATTGTCTAGGTGAACATCTCTCAGAAAGATCTCTTAATTTCCCTGTACCTCCATCTCCTCCAATGACCCATGGAAAATCACTCCTCATCACCCTCAGAGGAAGGCTGCAATTCCCAGGTCATTGATAATAACTAACCAGTAGTCAGGCATGAGGAAGACTTGATCCTGTCTCAGTACAGTAGAATGACCTGGGCAAAAGCTGATGTTTTCCCATTCCCATATTTTGTTTTAGTGCAAAAACACCTGAAGACAGAAAATTTTCAAGATTAGGCCTTTCAGAGCAGCTCTAAGACACCTTGAAAGGTTGCCAAGGCTTCTCTTTTCACACTCTGTGGGCATTTCAGCTTCTGAGGCTGGAAGTCCAGCATGATTTGAGTTGTTCAGGAGTTATTTCAAGAACTTTGTAAACATTATGAGCTTGGTTTTGAGAACGGGCTCAAAGTGTCCCTCCAAAGATGTTGCATGACATACCCTGAAAACTAACCAGGATGCTGGGACTTAGTCACTCATCTTTTCAAATTCTGGGACCCACTCTGGGTGGGCAGCTGGACTGGAGCAGCAGCTGGAACATCAGAACCCCACGGGGGCGGCAAATCAAATTGTAGCACTAAATCCTAAGTGGTGGCCGAAGCAAGGGGGTCCTGGCAAATGCAAAATGTCAGGCTAAAGTGTAGCAAAAAGCCCTGAAGCAGCAGCAGTAAACAGCACGGTTGGGGGGGGGGGGGTTTGCTCCTTTGCACAGCTCATGGGTGTTATAGGTGAGTAATGATGGTTGGGTCTCACAGTTAAAGAGCGAATATCATGTATATGTTGAGAGAAGTTTTGCAGATGTATGGTTATGTTTCCCCTCCCCCTTGCATTGTTATCATGGGATGGCCTTAGTATTTGGGGCATCTGGGAAGGTTGGCTTGTTCCTATGGCAACACCTGACCTCCAATCAAGATGTAAGAAAGTCATCTCCAGCACTGGACAGTGAGGAAGGAGTCGATTAACAAGACTTTGGGAGGATCTGGAGGTATAAAGGGCGGAACATCCATTTTGTGGATGAGCACATGGTGATAGAATCCTTTGCTCCTGGCGCTGTATTTTTCCTTATTCAGTCTTTTGTTGAATTTTTGACAAAGTGTTAATAAATCTTTTTAATTTGTTTTGGAAGTGAGTATCATTTCTCCCATGGTGATGGCTGGTTTCAGGTTGCCTCACAGAGGGAATGGCCTGGCAGGGGAGGGCGTGCTCCCAACTCTTGGCTCCTGGCACAGCTTGCACCAGCTCTGGGCTCCCAAGCAGCAGAGGAGCAGAGAAGCAAGCTGGCAAGCCCTATTCACAGTGCCAAAGGAAGAAAAAAAAAAACAAGAGGGAAAAAATAAAAAGGCAAAAACCATAGGGCAACACCTATGGTTTGATCACCCCACTGGAAGGGTTGGGAAATTGTACCTAGTTTATTCCCTGGAGCTAAACATCTGTAGCTATTGGATTGTTCAGTGTGGGGTCATAAACCCTGCAGCATGTGGAAATAGGATGCTGCTAGGAAGCATCTATCAACCCATGACCAGCTCTTTGGGTTGAGACACTCCCTAGTCAATGTTTAGAAGCAGGTTTCTTCATTTTATTTTTAAGTTTTCCCTCCTAAAAGGCCTTTTCAGAGACCTATCTGACCCCCTTACCTCCAATTCTCTTCTTTCCCCTCCTTAGCCCTATTCCTGCATTCCAAATTCAGGGACTGTACGTCATGCTTCCCTATCTTCCTTTCTTCAGGGCACACCACCACTCTCCCAAATCCTTGTTGGGCACTCTTTTTTGAAAGCCCAACACTGCAGACTGAAGAGTGAGATATGTTGCGGTTGCAGCTGTTCTTTTTAAGGTCACTGTTTCCAGATAGACTAACTCAGGTCCTTTTTCCTCTACTGTTATCTTGAATCAACAAGCTTCTACCTTAGTGCCTAAATGCAGTGTCTGACTCTTTGTTACTGTTAAAATTCACCTGTTTCTCTCAGCCTTCCTTCAAGGTCATCCAGCTCTTCCCTCTTCCCATATCATATTCTGGTCCTCTTCTGCACTGGCCATACAGTCACTCCAGTTTGTGTCTTCAGCAGATCTCATGGCCAGGAGCCTAGTTTTTTCTGCCACATTCATGAAGGAAAATATTTAATAAGATTGGTCCCAGGACTGATTATTAAGGACCATGATGGAGTTTCTCTGGATTTGCTCAAAACTAACAGACAGCAAATGTTGGCCCCAGATGGTATTTTGTTCAAAACAAAATAATGGCTTCCATCTGTCTTTCCAAACTGAAGTGTATGGAGCACTTGCTGGTGGTCTGTTCAGGGCTGGCCCTTTGCAAAATGCTGGTTCTTCTTTGTTACTTCTAGCTTCTAAATTCTGCTAAATTAGGCAAAGCTTACACTAAATGTTTTCCTAGTATTATTTTCATGTGTAAGAATCTGTGTGAGTTTCTGCTGGGACTATATGTGATTGGAAGGAGATACAGCTCAAGCAGATTAGGACCTATGAAATTTCTTAACTGTTTATCAATGCAGAGTGTATTATTTATGTCACAGTAGTACCAGATAGTTCAAAGAAGGGATATGACCAGATAGGCTAAGGCCTTGCGTGGACTCCTGCTGAAGGCAGTCCTCATCTCAGAAAGATCACAGGCTGGGTTACCAAAGGGAAGAAAATGAGACAAGAGGTGAACAAAGGAGGAGGATACATCTGAGGAGGACATATCCATCCACGCACAATTACACTGTCATCATGAGAATTCATGTCTCCCAGGCAGCTGGCACATTCCTATCACGCCATGCAGCTGCAGGTTCTCCAAATGTGTCTGTCATGTCACAGTAATAAGCCTTGTTTGCCACATTGTTTGTGGCATCTTTGTACATCTCAAGGACTCAGTTTGCAAACATCCAGGAATTCTTTCACTGGAGCTGATGCAGGCACCTGCTACTGAGAGGGTAACAACAACTTGAGTGGAGTCAATGTAAGCTCCTATAGTCAGAACTAGTAACTCCAGGTTTGAAAAACATCTGACAGAATGCAAAGAAAGCATGGAACTGGGCTTAGGGCAGAGAAACAAGCAATGGAGTCCTCCACAGCTTTTGTTTCTTTGATTGTAAGGCTGTGGACTAGGCACTGAGTTGTTACAGAACCTGTTACAGTGTTTATGTGGTAAGAAAAAAGGTCTTTGTCACAGTCCAGTTTTTAAAGTTTTAAGAAATGCCTCTGCGTGAATTAAGGTGCAAGCTAGACCATATACCAATGTCAAAAGTATGGGTTTTATTTAATTAGAAATATGAGAGAGAGAGAGAAGAAGGAAGAGAAAGAAGTAGAAAAGAGATGAGGGGACAGGAAAGAGTGACAGAGATAGAATAAAGAAAATATCACCACTCTGTGGATCCCACCAGTGTCCCAGTGATTCTTACCAGCTGGTCTTGTTGGTGGTGATGGTCCCCCAGAAAGCATGGAATCCAAGTGGTTAATACACTCTCAGGCCAGGTGGGAATGCCCAGGTACCTCCCCCCAGGGGGCTGGGGAGAGGGACCAGTCTCTGGCAGCAGACTCTGGATCTGCAGCATCATTTTGCATCACATGCAGTGCTGTGGTGCAAGGGCTCTGGGGAGCATTCCAGGGTTTTTTGATGGATTATGACACCCTCTCAGCTGTCTCTCATGTGAATGTCCTGTGGATGTGGCCTTCCTGGGGCTGAGGGTTTCACAGCTGGGCTGGTTTGTGTGAGGGAGGATGGGTGTTCACTGCCTCTGACCAGAGGTTATGCCACACTCGTTTTGGGGGGATTCTGTATAAACCTGGCCTCTGTGGGCTGTGGTCTCCCTCACCCCAAACCCAGCCAGGGATGGTTCTCAGCACAGCTGCTGGGTTTGGCTTTCTTGTGGATTCATTCCTTTCCCTCAGCCTTGTTTCTCCCTGGACCTGAGACGATTAAACAATAATGTCCACTTTATCTTATCAGCTTAACTCACAGTCCAAAGTTCCAGTCAGGCATCTTCAAGGAGGCTTCTGTGGTTGTAGCTTCTTTATACAGTTTTTGTTATAATGGGCAAAACTCCTTCATAGCAGTGTTTAAGGCATGAACCATTTCCACCACTCACATTCTTCCTGGTCAGGTTGAGAAGTATTTCCTTCAATGTCTGAGCCATCCCAGCAGTCCTGTGAGAGGGGATTGCTCCATTCACATGGATCTGGCCCTAAATCTAGATGTGTAAATACTTTTCTTGAGCCAAATTCTCTGATGGTGGTTGTCTACACTCTGAGCACCAGGACAGCCAGCTCCTTGCTACATTACTGATTTCCTCTGTAGCAACAATGAGTATTCAGCTGATGGTTATGGATTTAAACTCAGCTTACTGTCATTACATTCAGTGTGAAAAGAAAACATCCCAGTGACAAGGAAAATATTCTGTTCTCATTGCTACTAACCATCCTTACAACTCCAATGTAGCATACAAAAGCCTACGACAAAGAAAATATGTATTTTATTACGTATCAAGCCAAAGCTGAAAATACAAAGAAAGCAGGGACAAGTTGCCAAAACAGACACCAACCATCTGAAGCTCTCAAGGCTTATCAAAACTACAGCAAGCTGACTAACCTCCATCAGAGCCCTTCTGCACCCGCTGCAAGAGAGGGACAAAGAAACAAATTTGCAGGTGGTGCTCCAAAATCAAAGATCTGACATAAAACTGGGTGTCTGACTTCCATACAAACAGACCTAAAATACAAAATTCATCTCACCTAACACAGGCATGTATGTGAAAGAGGCCTCCATGTGAGCCAGTCACCCCAGGCTGTCCTTATAGTCAGTGAAGAGAAACAGAGCATGGTTCTGACCTAAAAGAAATGTCTACATGAGGCTGAGATGAATTGCAGCTAAGAAGTGCCTGTTTTCCTCTCTTGACTCCAGGGTCTGGGGAGTGTGGGGTCTGCGGCTCAGATGGAGATGTCTGCAGGCACAGAGCTGGAAAGCCAAATAAGACGGATTTCACCATGATAAATTCCTCCAGAGTGACAGTGAAGGTGCTTGCCAGTGAAGCACACCATATCTTAGGTCAAGTATTTTAGGAGTTAGGTGTATTCTTTGCACCGAAAGGAAAAAAAAAAAGAGCAGAGTGGGAGCAGCACACATAAAACCAAACTTACTATAACTCAGGGCAAAGGATGGCAAATTCTATCCTAGAGCTTAGAAACAGAAAGGAGTTTGTGTTAACCCAGTCAGATCTTCCTGGGACAGTGGCTGGAGAAATATCAGTATATTCAATGTAGAACAGACAATGAATTGGAAGAAATGCCTCAATGAAATATTCTGGTTACGCAATGCTTTGTGATTATTCACTAACTCAGTGCATTGCCAATTGCATGTTCAAAGAATAAAACTCTTCCCACTTGCCTCTTCCCCTCTGGACATTTCTAATCAGCTAATTTCTCCCAGGGCTACCCAGGCAGGCCAGAGTTGAAGCCAAACTCCCATTAGAAATGGAAACGACCTGCCTGATCACTGAGTTTGTCCAGCTGCAGTGAGTAATGACTCCAAGGGCTTTAGCAAACTGTGGGGGCAGCGGGGTAAGGGAGGGAAGTGAAAGCTGTGAATTATCCCAGGCTCACTGGTGACACGGGCAGTCTCTTGGTGATCCTCCAGCTCCCTCACCTCCTGGCCTGTGCCAAGAGTGGCTGTCCCCTCTGTCCCCTGTCTGCCCCTCGGGCCGGTCTGGGTGGCAGCAGATCCGGGCTGCCCAGCTCCCAGAGGCAGCAGAACTGCTCTGAGCGACTGCTGATAGGAATTCTGTTGATAGGAGTTGAGGAAGCCAGAACAAAGGAGATGAGAGGGGCCACTTGTACAAATCTCTCTCTCTCCGACAGAGCCCACAGAGAAGTGACAAAGCTCCAACAGGATAACAGCGACTTAGGACCAGGAGAGGGTCTGAATAGTAAAACAGCAGGGGAAGAATGTAGGGCAGGGATCAGATTCTAGGTAATCAATAGGGGATACCATGGGAGGGGATCAGGTTTGGCACACCAGTGGACCTTCGAGGGAAGGGTGATAGACAAGGAAGGTTCTAGAGAAAGGGGTGGGGTTGCATTTGATGAACAAGGGAAGAGGGCAGTACTTCCAGGATTGGCAGGGAAGGGTCTGGAAATCAGGGAGGTGCAAGGGAGATTGACATGGGGACTGACATAGGATTAGGTGGTATAATAGTAGTAAACAATTTCGGGGCAAAACCACTGAGAAAACCAAATGGGATACATGGAACAAACCACTATAAACTCACAATAAGGAGCACCTTAAGATTACAACAGAAAACAATCTACCACATACTGGGGCTATGGAGACTTGTTATGGTATTTCCTATTGATGTGTATTTTCTGCATATGTTTATGCAAATATTGACATGATTATGGCATCCTTTTGCTAGATTTCCCTAGTATATTTTTCTCTTCATGTGACAAACCTATACACAGAGATTTTGGTTTGTTGGGGGACAGGACCAGGACAGATGCAACCCTTTTTTGGGATAATTGCACCGTAATGGAATGAATCAGATTTGTTTCTCCTTTGCATGCAGCATGTGAGCTCTTGGCCCATCATTCCAACCAAGGGACTGTGGAAGAAGCTTTGCAGAATCTCCAGAAGAATCCTTGGGCAGCTGACTGCCTACTTCAAATAGCCCAGTGGAACTGGATAAATCCCATACAAGAACATTTGGTTCATGTGAAAGATGAAAGGTGTTTCACAGGGCTGCCCTGTGAACTTGTTCTAAAAATTCTGCATTGTGTAACCACCAGCTGATCCTTCATCTGTGTGGTCCTGCAGAACCAGGATGACAGAGTCCTTCATATTCTGCCAGGTCCCAGAGCCACATGTCAGTGAAGATGATGAGCTGTTGCAAGTTGTCACCACCATGGGCAGAAGGAACATCTGCAATTTCAGAGCTTCTATTTGTGGCCTCACTAAATCAGCCTATGAGAAACTGTAGAAAAGAATGTGGAAATTGAATATAAATGAAATTGAAGGCACCTGGAAACTGGTCAGCATAAAACTGATGATGACCAGACTGCATTCCCCTTGGGAGCTGAAAAATGGGAAACAGCAAAGTGACACTCGTAATATTCCCCTTTAAACTTTTTTTTTTCTGTGCTATATTTTGTAGTCTAGGAAGTATCAGTTTTAAAAACATTCTTGTCATGACATTGGCCCTATTAAAAGTTTCAAAATGAGGCTAAATTAAAGTCTCAGAACTGCAAAGGCAAGAGCACTCCACATGCAAAGAGGAGCTGGCAAAGCTGAGTACAGAAACAAACAATCAATCATCTCTGAACAAAGGCATCTGGTATAGATGAGAACAGGATTCTAAAATCAAATAATAGGCTAATGTAATTTCTTCTGTCATGTTGCAATTAAGGAGTGAGGTATTGTGTGCAGGGTGGGTGTTTTGTCCCTTTTAATAATCTGTGAGTATTCATGGCTGGTTCTCATGTGTCATATATTCTATATGCAGGGCACAGCTAAAGCTGCTTAGTGTAAAAAAGGGATCCTGGCTTCTTGTTTGCAGTTAATCCTCTGGTGTCCTTTGGCTCTCAGGGTACTTGTGTGGTCTGTTCACATATTGTTTCAAAGAAAAATAACACAACATCAGGGGGACAGACCTGAGGCCTGTCTCTGCCAACCTTGCTTTGCCCTTGTTCCAACTAAGCTATGTATTAGGATCAATGCCAATTTAATCGTTATCTTTTAAACTCTTTTTTTCATCGGATTCTGAACAAAATTAAATAATTTGGGTTCATCAATTACACTTCAAAGGGGTTTTGTTTGTTTGTTAATTTATTTGTTTGTTAGTCTTTTCCTGCAAAAGAAAACATTAAAGGAACAGAAGAAAGTGTAAAAGGAAGAAATTGCTATTGCACTTGAATGGGGCTGGAAGAGTTGCTGATATTTCAAGCAAACATATAAAAAGAAAATCATCCTTGAAGACCAAGCCCAGCTTTCAAAGAAATTACTGGATTTTCCCTCTAAACAGAAGGATTGACCTCAATGACATTCCCCATTCCCCCAGCCCTGATTGCTGTCAGCAAAGTTACATATGAAGTTCATTTGACAGAGGATGTTTTGACAGGAAACCTGCTCCTCAACCCCCTCTATTGTGTTACACTCCAAGAAAGACTCCAGGATGAATTCTCCAAGAACAGCTTAATGTAGCTCTGGAGGAAAGGCTCAGCTATGGGAGACCAAGTGTGTGATGAGACTACACCTTGAGTGACAAAAAAAAAGAAAAAAAAAAAAGAAACTTGGAAGAATTCTTTTGGACCCTTTCATTTTTTACCAGTCAGCCTCTTCTGCACATTCAAATTCCTGGAGGACAAGTTTGCTTCTGGTGGAAGCAGGCTCAAGGTCATACATATCCATGCCAAACTTGATTCCACCTCTTATTCTTGTCATTTGGAGCAACAGGAATCATCAGCAAACCAATTGCTAACATGGCAAGCCATCAGTAGTTTTGGAAAGTGTAGAGGTCTGGTAGCTGAAGTTTTAAGGACAAGCCTGAGCAAGACAATGTGAGCTACAGATAACCTCTTGGTGCCCATCTCTTGCTGTGTCTCTTCAATCAACACCTCTGGCCATCGGGTGTAAGATGCGACTGACACCCATTGCAGCAACGCTGTTACTTTATGTCCCATTGGCAGACCCTGAATTTGCTGATAAGGCAAAGGCAAGTCCAAAGCCAAGTGGGATATGATCAGCATTCAATAAATTAATCAGCTGTTGTTATTGACAGAAGTTGATGAACCTTTCCTCTCACACAGAGATATTGTGGGTCTCAGTTTCCCTGCAGGAGCTTCTAGATTGAAATTACACCTTCCACTCCCTAGAAATTGGTTATTGACTAACAGCGTGTCCTAGTTTAGGACAAATTTTGGAGGAAATCTACGAATTGGGTTCCCCCCAATAGAAAACTCCAATTGGGCTCACCCTTCTAGAAAGCAAATTCAAGCAGCCCCTCCCCCAATCAGGAAAATATTTCCTTGGAGAAAAGTGGGAAAAAACCTGTTTATTTAACAGGCAAAGCATTCACCAGCATAAAAAAATGAACAATATTAAACAATAAAACCTCTTATCACTCTGAAGAGATGACAAACTCAAAAAGTCCTCCATGGGCTGTAGCTCAGCTCACTCAGTCTCTTATCAGTCCCTCTGGTACTGGAAATGCTGCAGCCCAGGCCTGGCCCAGTGGGCCACAGGTGGGAGCTGCCGGTGCTCTGCTGGTGTTCAGTCCAGAGCAGGTTTGAACAGGTCCAAGAAGAAGGAAAAACACAGTCCAGAGAACTACTCTGTCTCAGCTAGCTAAAAACTAAGAGCAAAGGAGAGCTCTGTCCCACCGTCTGTCCATTCTGCTGACAACACAGTGCAGGAGCAGGATGTGTAGGAGTGAGTGCAGTTACTGACAACAAACTGTGCACTCTTCTTCCCCTTCCCTGTTCACTCTCAGAACCAATCTTAAAGGTGCAAAACTTATTTCTGGGCTAAACAGATAAATGGGGATACAATAATCATGAAGTCACCCCAGGACACACCTTCATCTGAAATGAAGACTTTCAGCCCATGCTTTTAAACCAGGTCTCTCTCACTCTCTCATCACCTTACAAAAACAAGCTGGTAAATTGCAATGGCCATGGGCACTGAGACGTCCTCTGTTCTGCAATAATACAGATGATTCCTATTCATTCACATCTTAAACTGGTCCAGAAGGTTAATTCTTTGAAGTACAGGACTGGTCCTAGTGAGCCTCATCTTCTTCAGTATGCCATACCTCCCCCTCAGAGCTGCATGAGTAGAATGGTGCATGGCAGAGTACATTGTCTTTGACCAGAAGAACGCCAGAACTAACAATTTCCAACTCACAAAGATCTCATGAAATCCCTGTTTGTTGAGAGAAAAGAGATTTCCCTCCGTTTTTACATTAGAATGATCATCTCAGCTTTGGATCAGAGAATAGTACCACAACTTTTTCAAGATCTGCCTTGAAAGCATTCAGGCAAAGCACAAGGTTTGAGAAGGCTGGAGGCACTGTAGAATCATAGAACGGTTTGGGTGGGAAGGGACATTAAGAAACAGCCTCCTGCCATGGGCAGGGACACCTCCCACTAGACCAGGTTGGTCCAAACTCTGTCCAAAATGGTCTTGAATGCTTCCAGAGATGGGGCAGCCACAGCTTCTCTGGGCAATCTGTGCCAGGGCCTCACCACCCTCAGAGGGGAAAATTTCTTCCCAATGTCCAATCTAACCCTGCCCTCCCCATTTGTTTTGGCCCTTTTGCAATGAACTAATAGGAACTGAGTATAAAAGAGCATTTCCAAGATTTCTTTTAGTTTTCTTCACCTGTGTGAAGCCATCCCCCCATGTCCTCTTCCTCCAGACCTTTGAAAAGTCCTTCTCCAGTACTCTTGGAGCCCCTTTAGGCTCTGGCAGGGGCTCTAAGGTCTCCCCAGAGCCTTCTCTTCTCCAGGGTGAACACCCCCAGCTCTCAGCCTGTCTCCAGAGCAGAGGTGCTCCAGACCTCTGGTCAATTCAGTTGCCTCCTCTTGACTTGTTCCAACAGAGGTTTAAGAAGTTTTCTTATGTTGGTATTATGAACATAAGAAGGATGCAGGTGATGGGTTGCCATCAAATTTCAGCTGAGAAACTCCTGGTATGTCAGCAACTACTGCCAAGGGACCATAATGTAGCTGGGTAAGATAATAAGGTGGTCAGATGGGTTACTTTTGAGATCGTATGTGTGGTGCACTTCATTAAGTGTTATCCTGATGTCTGCTTTGCTCTGTACAGAAACCTGATGGCATGAATATCCCTGCAGAAATCGAGGTGTGAGGTCACATGTGTCTTCCAGGTGTTTTGTTGTATGAAAAGAAACCTTGCAGTGGTGTGAGATGTTTATGAGGTGATATCTATACCTGGGAGACATGAAGAGAGGAAGAAAGCCAAAGTTCAAGTGCATTGCTAAGTAGCTTTAAAAAACTTGCCAAATGCACCTTAAAGTCATTAAGTCACTGATACAACCCTCCAAATTTCCATTGTATTTGCTACATGAGTTTCTGAAGTTCAGCACTACCATCCTTCTGCCATTGTTAATTTTTTTCATGGTGGCTGTGTCACTGTTGCCATAGTGGTGTAAAGGAGATCAGAAAATGCAGTAGCCAAACTGGTGGAGGATCACTACGAGCAAGAAGCAGGGAAGGGGTGAGGAGAGGATGGAAATACATGTTTTGTGCCTGAAGTCAGAAAACTGGCTTCCTTCTAAGAGAAAAAAAGGACAGGAGGCGTGGATATGGATCCACAGGGAAAAGGAGGGAAGGGAGAGGAACATCAGAGCATCACCAAGATAAAAAAGCTACTAGCTGTGAGATGAGCTAATACTGTCTGGGGAAATGCAGTTATGATCAGCATCTGCTTTGTACTGAGTTTCACTTTCACTGGTGTCTTCACTGGAGGTGGATAGAAAAGTTGTAAGAGTGTGTGTGGGAATCAGTGCTCCAGTTGGATGGGTGTCAGCCAGGTAGGTGAGGCCAGCTGCAGGGCTCAGATTTACAAGCCATTCCTGCTGCCTTGCAAAGGATGGACAGCTGGGAGGAAGGTGGGAATGTGCTGCTTTGGCAGGGGAACAGATTCAGGATGCTCTGATCTGTACATAATTGTGCTGGTAGTCAGGGACTCCTGCTAGATCTGACAGTTCCCTGTTCAGCCATGGATGTGTTGATAGAACAAAAATGTTCAAAGCTGGAAGCTTAAGATGTCAGCTTCCACGATGACATACTTTGAACTTCAAAGGAGCTGAGTAACCAGAGGGTGGGTTTCTTTATTTTGGCCTCCGCAATGAAATAGTAGAAACCAAATACATGAGAGCATTCCCAAGAAATTGTTTAGTTTTGTGTACATTTTGTGGCTCAGTTTCCTCCAAGTAAAAGAGGATTCTGTTTGCCTTTCTCAGAGGATCACAGTGAGGAGCTAGCTACATGTGAGATCTTAAGAAAGGGACAAGAAAGGGACAAGTAACATTCTTTACTTAGATTTATGGAGAAAAGGGAAATTTCTAGTTCAGGTAGTGTGGTGAGGCATTTCCCTCTGCCACAGAAGAGCTTATCTGTTCTATCAGCTGGTGTGAAAACTTCGGGCATCTTCTCCCTTCACATGAATTTTCTAATTGGTGAGATGATGCAGGCTGGACATCTGTCCAGTAGTGAGTTATCTCTGGCACCATGGAGGTGGCATTCCCAGCAGACAATAAATATCTTGCCTTGAGAGCAGATTGAGGGAGATAAGCCATGGATTTCTGACTGACAGACACTTCACTTTACAAAATAAAAGCGACACAAAACTTTCACAAAGCAGAAATCTTCCACCCATTCCTTGGAAATGTGTGGGGATCTCTACTCAAGGTTTGGGATGCTGGCCTTTGAGTTAGTCTCCTGTAATTCAAAGGAAAGGAAAGGACTCTATGTGTCTATGATGTACTCCATCATCACTTTTGTAGTAAGTTACATTGACTCCTAACCTATACTGTTTCTTTGCTAGCTGTAATGTAGGTACCTTTATGTTGTTCACTGTTTTATGTAATCTAGTTGTAGTTCTTTGTTTTAACCTGTGTAGTAAGTAACTCTGTTTAAGGCCTTTTGTCTGTTAATCTCCTGTCTATTCAATAAACCCAATTGACCATTTTTAAGAACTTGTGAGCCAGGGTGGTTTAGGTGTGGGTCGCCTGAATTTAAGATGCTGCCAAAAATCTGAACAGGAGACAAGGTTTCCCTGACACTTTCACTCAATCCATAAGAGGTAGTGATGAATTAAAGTTCATGGCTGCAAAGAGAAGCAGCCTTGTCTTGAGTGATTCAAGTTTTGGTGAGAAAGAGCTTCCTTGGGGGTGGCCCATGTGGCACAGTGGCAGTGGAGAAGGTGTTGCATTACTCCAGCACCAATTTGTGGCTTAAAACACATTATTTGAGTTACCATGCTTGACTTCACAGCTTGGACAAATGAAAAGTGACATGGGTACTTCAAAAATATAACCAGGTTTGCTGCTGTAAACTCAGGATGTAGTTTAGTAGAGGGGGACAAATACTGAGACAGGGATGGCCACTATCAGCAAACAGTATGATCTGTGGCCCATTTGCACAATTTACCTGATGACAGAGCCTGAGGAATTCACCAAACCAGAAAAGCTTTTTCAAACACATGGTGATTTCCTCCTGGTTGGGCAGAAAACAGTGATATGTGGACCTCAAAATAACAAAGTTTTGAGGAAGATGAGGTCTAAAGCTGAGTGAAAAATGAAATGGCTGTGCTATACCTCTTAAAAAGCCACATCCATCTCTTGGATCAGGACACACTAGGCTTCTGGAAGTGTTTAACAATTTTTAAGGATAACCTATGGATTTTGCTTTATTAAGAGATTTTTCCAACAGTTGAAGAAGCAGCACTTTTACTGTCTGTCAGCTTGAGGAACCCTGTGCTTCATCTGCCTTTGACCATAGGGAAAAAATGAGGGCTAGCAAGACAGTAGTTGTGCTGTATCCAATGGAGCTGCTGAGCTCCAGCTGGCCTGACAAAGTTAGAGGTTTCTCCCTTGGTAATGTCTGTCTTTTTTTACTGAGCACTGGAGAAGAATGGCTTTTTCTCTGACTTTTGCCTCTCCATAAAGTAATTTTCAAACACCTCAGTGGGCAAAAAAATCACAAATTATCACTCTGGCCCCAGAATCAGCCACCAGGTTAGGGATTAATGAGAAATCCCCTTGCAGATGAATGGCTGAGGAATAACCCAGTTAAAAAAAGTCTCCTCTTCAGTTTGAGGACTGAGTTGTTTGGTGTTTTATTAGGTCAAAATCTTTCTCTGCTTGCTTGTACATCTTGGAACCTTTATGGGATTGTAATGATGGAAAGGTGGAAGGTGATGCTGTTTTGGTTTAAAAAGACAGGTGTTTGCTAAGGAAGGAAGAGCTTTCTTTGAAATGAAAAATGTAAATTTATTCTTTATTAATTATTATAATTTTTGAAATTAAGAGGCTCTTAGGCAAAGATGGAAATAGGGATAACCGTTCTTTACTGGGAAAACAAAAAAAACTACTGACAGAGTCAGAATATTACTTGGCATCCTGTTGGTCATGGTGTTGGTAGCAGTCTGATTAAATGGTGTCTGCAGTGCTCCTGGAGTGTCAGGTGTGGTTCTGTTGGAGCAGTGGTCCTGTAGAAGGGTGTAGTTTTCCTCTAAAGGTTCAGCGGTGGTGTAGACGGACCTGGTCTTCCTCTGGGAATCTAGAGGAGAAAAAAGTTGCTCTCCTTGGAATCTAGTGGAGACAGGCAGCTCTGGTGTTCTAAATCTCAGATTATATCCAGGTAGGAATGCTTGGCTCCTCCCCCTGGGTGCAACATCTCACAATGGGATGCTGTAATTTTATCAGTCATGCAGTGACACTCGAGGGCCCATTAACAGCAGATATTTCCCCGAGGGAGGATGGGTAGTGGAAGAGATAAAGAAAACTGCTTAATTAACAGAAGATAACTGCCTCTAATAGATGACAAATAGAATACACACTCCCAGCTAAATCTTTCAACTTATGACAGATGCCCACAAAAATGCATTCACCATATATGCAACAGAAGCTTTAGCTGACAGTGGTGGCCCCTGAGGAGAACTGTCTTAAAACCAAGCAAGAATGAAGACTATTGAAGTGAAAGCCATCACTGCTTCTGGTCCACTCTGTCCCAACAGCAAATTGTTCCCCACAGCTTTCCCTTGACATGGAGGAGCTCCTCCCACATAAGAAAATGTGGTTGTCTAAAGCAGGAGAGAGGCTGTGCCACGTCCCCTTTGGTCTCATGTTGTGTGGCATGGATTGCTCTGATGAGAGGCTGATTGCCTTCTTGGGGACAAGGTCCTTTCTGCCTTGTGTTCCTGTATTGTGGAATTCCTTGGTAAGTCCATGTCCAGCATGTGAGGCAAAGATGTCTCAGGCTCTAGGTTAGGAGAGATGATGGGTCCAGATGTTCTTCTTGGCTGCAGGTGGTGATACCTGTTGGCGATGGAGAGAGATTGGGAAGATTGATTCAGTGATCAGAATCCACATTTATTGTGCACTACCAATGCTTGTATACTGTTCTAGGAAGACTAGTAATGTTTACTGCAATGATTAGCTTAAAATCACATACACAAACTTACGCATATTACAACATCTCTTGCTTGCAGGGTTTAATTAAATGTTCTTTTTCTGGTAAACCTGTCTGATTGACTCTTCTTTTAATCATCAAAGTTCTGTTTGCTCTTGCCAAGGCATCCTGTTATCAATTCTTATGCTAATCAGGTCCAAAGTCCATCATCTGTCCCACTATCCCAACAGATACCCTCTGGGCAGCACACCAGTGTCACCATTCCTCATGTCACCTGCATCTGCAGTGCTCTGTACAAGAGCTGGATGCCTCTGGTCTCAGCTTTTCTGTGATCTCAGCCTCACTGAAATGGCACAGTGTTGAGTGTCTGGATACCTTTGGGGGAGGGGATAACATGATCCTGTCTGAATGTCTGCTGTTACTGTCACCCTCCAGAGAAGGCTCTGGGTTATCATGGGGAGAAGGCCAAATCTCATTCAACTCACAAGAGGAAGAATTTGGCGGCCTTTACCCTTACTCTTCCCTTATTTCCTCTTCCTACTCTGATGACAGATACTTATAACAAAGACACTGTCCTGGTCTGGCAGCTCCTGCTCAGGGAAATCCTTGTGGGTCTGGGAAAAATGGGGCTGAAGGAGGTGAATCACTATAAGAAAATGTTCAAAAAGGCTCAAGTAAAAGTGGTTTGGGTCAGAAAAGCCCTGAAACATCCTGCATGTTTATGTGACCCTTCCTACCTTGAGGAATGAGTATGAGGCTTCTGGAGTGCACCAGCTGCATGGCTCACTTGGGCTGGCTTTTTGTAAGTTTTTGGGTAGACAGGCAAAGGCACAAGAGCAACCTTGGCTTGTCCAAACCAGCCTGGCACACTGCTCACCCTGCTGCCAGGAGATTCCAAAGACACAGGATGGGACAGATGTGACTGCATCATTCCTGATGAGACTTGATGTGCTCAGTCCTGGCAAAAGGGGGGTACAAGCTTCTCCCAGGATAGGTGGAAGCAAATCCCACTCCGCAACCTTATAGATTACATAGGGTCACCTCTGTGTCCAACAATGAGATGTTCAGCAGATGGCATAGTGGACTGGGGGCTGAATTTGAGACCTGAGATCAGCATGGGTGGGAAATACTAATGCAAGGGTCCGCATTTTTGAGAACTTTAATGGTGAAAATTGTATCACAAGGAATGTGGTGATTTTAATTTATTTATTTATTTCCTTGTTTTTTAGTATTGGAGATCTGTGATAGATGAGTAATGTGATGATTGACTCTCACAATTAACAGACAAGTATCATGTATGAGGTTAAGAAAAGTTTTTTTCACCCCCTAGCGTGGTTATCAAGAGGCAGCCGGGTTGGGACATCTGGGAGGGCTGGCTTGTCACTATGGTGACATCTGACCTCCAATCAAGATTTGAGGAAGTGATCTCCACCACTGGACAGTGAAGAAGGGGTTGATGAACAGAACCTTGGGAGGGGTTAAAGGGTTAAAGGCAAAACCTCCATTGTGTGGGCGAGCACATGGTGGGGAAAATCCTTTGCTCCTGGCGCTGCAATATTTTCTCTATTCAGTCTTCTGTTGTATTTTTGATAAGCTTTAATAAACCTTTCTAAATTTATGAAAAGCGAGTGGCCATTTCTCACAGATCCATTTGGACTGCACACTCAGCTGACCTCACTCCCATTCAGGGACTGTATGTATCACATCCCACTTACACCTGGCTCAAAATAGGTCACAAGAATTTGGGCCATGGAAAATATTTAGCAGAGGACTTCTAGCAGTCTTCCAGTACACAAAGGGGCTCCAAGGGAGACTGAGAGGGGCTTCGGTCCTGCAGAGACCAGACAAGAGGAAATGGCTTCGCACTGAGAGAGGGCAGGGTTACATGGGGTAATGGAAATAAATTCTTGGCTGTGAGAGTGATCAGGCTCTGGCACAGGTTGCCCAGAGGAGCTCTGGCTACCCCAACCCTGCAAGTGTTAGAGGCCAGGTTGGATGGGGTTTGAACCAACCTTGTCTAGTGAAAGGTGTCCCTTCCCTTGGCACAGGGGTGGAATGGGAACCATTCTATTATTCTGTGATTCAATGCTCTGGTCCTTCCCTGGTCTAAGGTGCTCAAAGAATAGGTATAGGTACATTACTGTCTTGAACTGATGCATTATGTATAATATCTTTTGGTAGACATGAGTGGGGAGCATAGGTGATGTAGTTTCCTTCTTATTTCTTTTGCAAGGTTTCCCTCTCTTTCCACTCCAAGGTGCTCTTTGCAATCAGATCCACCCACGTTGAGCAAATGTCAGCCAGCAAGATGACAGCAGATGAAACCAAGCATTCTGCCAGTCTAGCCTAAACCTACACACATCTGCTGTGATAAAGCCACTCCAGGCCACTGTGGAGGTTTACTTATAAAATGAGAAGAAGGGATGAACTCACCCCCTCACTCTTCAGATTTCCAAAATACATAGAGGAGAGATGGGATTTTGGGATGTGTATCTGTGTGTCTGTGTGTCAGGTGGCATTTTTAAAATAATTTTTCCCTTTACTATAACATTCAAAAAGCCAGAAGAAAGATTTCAAAAAGAAAAACGAGCAAACCACATCCCAAAACAACTCAACTCACTGGTTTCAAGGTGGGTTAACAACGTGAAAAGCTCAGGGCAGAACACGTGTTATTAGCAATAAAAAAGTTCTTTATTTGTCTGTCTGGGGAATTTCTTTCACACTCACTTTTAAAAAAACTATCTTTATTTGTTTCCCTTCCATCACACACACAACCAGATCAGTTAAATAAAACAGAGTTTTATACTCATTCCAGGCAAGCATTCTTGCCAAAATCTGTGCCTCCTTTTTCTCCCCCCACTCATTTTCTTACATACAGACCAGTGATGAAAACACAAAAAATCTGAAGCCTATGAGGTGACAGATGAACAAGATGTAGAGGCAAATAATCCAAATGGTGCTGTGAAGGAATGGCTTTTACTGGCAAAAGGGAACATATTTCTGCAAAGGTTAGAGGAATTTTTCTGTTTCTGTTGGATTTTTCCAAGGCTGGAAATTTTAATTTCAAGAGGAGACTAAGATCCTGCATTTTAGATGTTCCAGACAATTCTTTCCCTTGATTTGTTGCTTTGTTTGTTTAGGTTTTTATCAACAGTGAGGATTTGTGCTTCAGCTTATTTTATGTGCAGAAATCTCATTTGTGTGAATGTGATTGCCAGACATGTGATGGACACTGACACCACTCAGAGCAGAGTGAGGAGAATGTTGGCTGCAAATTGTACCCAGAGCTTTGCTTCCAAGGAGGACTTTGCAGTCCTGCTGGTGTTAAACTGTCTCACATATGAAGGTTTTTCCCAATATCCAACCTAGACCTCCTCTGGCACAACTTGAGGCTATTTCCTTTTGTCTTGTCACTTGTTACTTGAGAGAAGAGACCAACCCTCACCTGGCTCCACTCTCCTGTCTGGGAGTTGTAGATAGAGAGACTGTACTGCCTGAGCCTCCTTTTCTCCAGGCTGAGCCCCCCAGTGTGACCGTGTTCACAGGGGTCCGAGGATGAGGGAAGAGACAAGCATCTGACTCCATGTTTCAGAAGGCTGGCCTCTCAGCTTCTCAGGAGAAAAAATCCTAAGGAAAGGATTTTTCAGAAAATATCATGGCTACGCCCCAGCTCCCTCACCTCTCATCACCAGTGCCAGAAAAGGGGTGCAATCATTCAAATAACTTCTCTCATCCTGCTGGCCACACCAATGGCACACAAGTGAGGATACTGTTGGCCTTCTTTCCCTCCATGGCACACCTGAGCTCATGTTCAGCTGCTGTGGATCAGTGCCCCCAGATCCTTTCCCACTCTGCAGCATTCAACCACTCTGCACCAAGCCTGGAGAGCTGTGTGGGGTTGTGACTCAGGGTCAGGACCTGACACTTGGCCTTGTTGAACCTCGTGCCACTGACCTGCACAGATCCTTCTGCAGAGCCTTCCTGCCCTCCAGGAAGGCTCAACTCATCGACACTCCCACCTAACTTGGTGTTGTCTGTGAACTTACTGAGGGTGCACTCAATCCCTTTGTCTAAATCATCAATAAATGCATTACACAAGACAGGCCTCAATTCTGAGCCCCAGGGAATCCCACAGATGACCGGCTGCTAACTGGATTTAGTCCCATTCCCCACCACTCTCTGGGCCCAGCCATCCAGCCAGTTTTTACCCAGCAAACAGCACACCTGTACAGCCCGTGAGCAGACAATTTCTCCAGGAGAATGCTGTAGGAGATAATGCTTTACTAGAGTCTGTGTAGAGCCTTTCCCTCATCTACCAAGCAGGTCTCATTGCCAAGATAGCCAGCAGGTTTTGCCTCTCACAAACCCATGCTGGCTGGGCCTGGTTCCCTGCTTGTTCTGCATGTGCCAGGTGATGGCACGCAGGATGATTTGCTCAATCACCTTCCCTGGCACCAAAGTCAGGCTGACAGTCCTGCAAGTTCCCTGGAGAAAGACAGGCTAGATGTTTACATGTGTATTTTTGTATGTATATATCTGTACTGTGTATATGTGCACATGCTGGATGTGGAACATGAAATTGCAACAATCTTACTCCTATCAGGTTACCAGGTTCAGCAGCTCTTACTCTCACCTGATATTGCAATGCTATGGCTAAACCAAGACTTAAAACGGGTGGCTTGCAAGAGCAAAGTACCATGTTGGATGTTATCAGCTAAATATTCTTGTTTTGTGTAAATGAAAGTTAGGGACCAATCAAAGAAAAGGCACCTAAACCTGTGCATCCCACCCCAGATATGATATTGTGCTTTATAACATCTGTGGAACTGGCATTGGGTCACTGGAAGACATTGTGTTCAACAGGCTTCAGATCAGCCCAGGACTGCAAAACATCCTCATGGATGTGTCCTAAGAGGGGCTTCTGGCCAGTGCAGCAGTAGAAGCAATACAGATAGTTTCACAAAATCACAGAATGAACTAGGTTGGAAAAGACCTTTGAGATCGTCAAGTCCAACCTATGACCTAACACCACCTCATCAACTAAACCATAGCACTAAATGCCACATACAGTCTGTTTTTAAACACCTCCAGGGATGGTGACTCTAACCTCCCTGAGCAGCTGATTCCATTGCCCAATCAGTCTTTCTGTGAATTTTTTTTTCCTAATGTCCAGCCTAAACCTCCCCATTGTGCAGCTTGAGACTGTGTCCTCTTGTCCTGTCACTGGTTGCCTGTGAGAAGAGACCAACCTCCATGTGACTATAATCTCCTTTCAGGGGGTTAGAGAGTGATAAGGTCTCTCTTGAGCCTCCTTTTCTTCAGTCTGAGCCCTTCAGGTCCCCCAGTCCTTCCTCATAGTGCTTGTGTTCTAGATTCCTCACCACCTTTGTTGCCCCTCTCTGGATGCATTTGAACATCTCAATGTCCTTCCTAAACTGAGGGCCCAGAAGAGGACACAGCACTCAAGGCTGATACACATCAGGATGCCATTGGCCCTCTTGGCCACTGGGGCACACTCCTGGCTCATGTTCAGCTTCCCATCAATCAGCACCCCCAGGTCCCTTTCTGCCTGACCACTGTCCAGCCACTCTGTCCCCAGCCTGTAGTGCTGCAGGGGGTTGTGGTGGCCACAGTGCTGGACCCAGTGCTTGGTCTTGTTAGACCTCATACTGTTGGATTCAGCTGATCTATCCAGTGTGTTCAGGTCCCTCTGCAGAGTCCTCCTGTGCTCCATCAGATCCACACTCATTCCTATCTTGTTGTCAGCTGCAAATTTGCTAATGGTGGACTCAATCCCCTCATCCATGTCATCAATGAAGACATTGAACAGAGCTGGTCCCAGCACAGAGCCCTGAGGGACGCCCCTGCTGACTGCCCCCAGCTGGATGTGGCACCATTCACCAGCACTCTCTGGGCCTGGCCATCCAGCCAGTTCCTAACCCAGCACAGAGTGCTCCTGTCCAAGCCCTGGGCTGCCAGCTTTTCCAGGAGTGTGCTGTGGGAGACAGCATCAAAGCCTTGCTGAAGTCCAGGTACACAACATCCACAGCCTTTCCTGCATCCACCAGATGGATCACCTGGTCATAAAAGGAGATCAGGTTGGTCAGGCAGGACCTGTTCCTCCTAATCCCATGATGGCTTGGTCTGATCCCCTGGCCATCCTGCAGGTGCTGTGTGATGGCACTAGGATGATCTGTTCCATAGTCTTGCTGGGCACTGAGATCAGGCTGACAGGTCTGTAGTTGCCTGGATCCTCCTTTCATCCCTTCTTGTGGATAGGCATCCAGCTTCCAGTCATCTAGGGCATCCCCAGTGAGCCAGGACTGATGGATGATAAGTGATGGAGAGGGGCTTAATGAGCTAATCTGCAAGCCCCCTCACCATCCTATGATGGATCCCATCTGGTCCCATACACTTGTGAGCATCTAATGGCTCACCTGGTCTCTGACTGCCTCCTCCTGGATAACAGGAGGGCTGTTCTGCTCCCTGACACCATCTACCAGCCCAGGAGGACAGTTGTCCTGAGGATAACCTGTCTTAATATTGAAAACTGAGGCAAAGAAGGTGTTAGGTACCTCTGTCTTTTCCTCCTCTTTAGTTATTATATTCCCCCTGCATCCAATAAAGAATGGAGGTTGTTCTTGCCCCTCCTTTTGCCATTTATGTATTTAGAATTTTTTTTATTGTCCTTCGCAGAAATGGCCAGATTAAGTTCTTATTGGGCTTTTGCCTCTCTATTTTTTTTTGTTTTTATTTTTCCTATTTTATTTTGCCTCTCTATTTTTTTCCTACATGACCTAGCAACATCGTTAAACAATTCCTGAGTTATCTGCCCCTCTTTCCAAAGGTACACCCTCTTTTTTTCCCTTCATTCCTTCAAAATCTCCTTGGCCATCCAGGCTGGTTGTTTTCCCTGCTGGCTCATCTCTCAGCACACAAAGACAGTCTGCTCCTGCGTCTTCAAGATTTCTTTATCAAAATATATCCATCCTTCCTGGACCCCTTTATTTTTAAGGGGTGTTTCCCAAGATAATTTCCAAGTCAGTCTCTTGAATAGCCCAAAGTCTGCCCTTCAGAAGTCCAGAATGGAAGTTTCGTTGATGCTCCTCCTTGCTTCACTGAATATTGAGAACTCTATTATTTCATGGTGACAGGAATGCCAGCTCCTGCCATAGCACATGGGGCTGACATATCCCAAGCAGAAAGTCAGTTCATGTTGCAGCAAACTCAGCTTTATGAAAGTGGACAGGACATGCTTAAGCTTAAATTATCAGTTGCCAGGTACTTGTACTGAAGGAATGACCAATGTGCCAAAACTGGTGACTTGTGGCCTATTTCTAGTCTCCTTTTGAGACTGTAGTCACAAAAAAAATTACACTTAGATGACAGGAAATATAAAAAGAGACTGGAAGTTGAATGATTTAAATCAAAATTCAGGAGAGAGCAAGAGAGGGATTGCTGATTGCAAACAAGTGTTTGGAGGAGAAGCATTTGTGCATGGTGCCACTTGGGTAACACCCAAGCTCTGTCCTAAAGCTGTAGATAGAAGCAAAAGGAAAGATCTGAAGGCTGGCCATCTCAGACAAAGACGAATCACAACACTGCTGTGTTTACACGGCGTGGAAGGAACGAAATATTGGAAGAAGCAATAGTAAACTTCTTGACCTCTGCTCAGCTGACTCAGAGGGAATGTAAAATGCCCAGAGGAATTGTGATTGTGATCTTAGAATGCACAGAGACTTTTACTGCAGAAAAGTGGGGAAAAAGTTGGAAGAGCTTGCACTTTAAAGTTTAAGTTTCATCTTTGTTAAACCCCAGTAGGATTAAAGGGCAGCACAGGCCAGTGTGGGGCATGAAAGGAAGGTGAAGATTAGCATAGGAAGAATAATTTGGAGGTCTTTGAAAAGAAGCAGAAGCAAAAGATAATTCAATAAACAAATAAAGAGATTCACTAGAGAAAGCACAGAAACACGTGAAGAAGAAGACAGTACTGTGCTACACAGACTGCTAAGGAAAACACATTGTTTGAGAATATTTTAAGATGAGTGAAGGGAGATTAATAGTACCTCTCAATGTGGAAGGAACCTGAGCTGGCTTTGGGGATCTCTTTGCAAATCTCTGAAATTTCAAAGGAAAGACTGAGGAATGATACTCCTAGAGAGTCACGTGCTGGGTCACACTCCAGAAAGTTTGTTTTTCAGGGTCTTAAATTTGGAAAGCCCCATGTACAGGCTTTTGTACAGGCAGCTAGATATCAGCAGGTGATTCTTGGTGATGCACCAAAACCTCTGGTTATCTCTCAGCCTGTGAGGTCTGCACCCTAATTCCTGAAGAAGTTAATTAAGAAGCTGTGGCACTCCAGTGCTTCTCTTCACAAAGCCCTTTCTGGCCAAGAGGACAACTCTTTATTTATGCCTACACAATTCCTCAAACATGATCTCATCTCAAACCTTATTTGCCAGAAAAGGACTGTCTAGGCCATGGTGAGGCACTTCTGGACTTGTGGGGCTTGTGATCCCAGATATATTTGGTTCAGGACAGATTTTGATTGTCTGAAGAACTCAGACAATTGATTGTCCTGTGGTTCAACAGAAGTAGAATAAGCCCTTGTGGTACTTTCTTTCAAATTTGTCATTTGTCAAGGAAATTAGAAAATGAGGAGAAAGAGGAGTAAAAAACTGAAAGAGAGGAGAAATTATTTCCTTTTTAAAAAATATTATTCAGGTATTCACTGTTATGGGATGTGACTCAAAGGGGAGCAGAAAGGCTGCTTATCTCTGGTTCAGCTTTGTTCCTTTCTATCTGAGAAATGGGAAAGCTGCTGGAGAGCAAGAATGGAGAGATGACTTGTTTAAGCTTTGCATATTGTTTTTTCCTTGAATGTTAAGTTTTTAGGAGCATCAGTAGAATTAGTGTTAGGTAGCTGAGGAGATGATTTAAATCTCTCACTACAAAGCAATTTCTTCATAAATTGGTTTTGGTTTTTTTTCAGACCTACAGGGAATTTCTCCAAGCCTCAGGAGGTGGACTTCTCCCAGCAGATTTCATTCACATAGTAGGCAAACCCACAACAAACAAACATAATCCCAATTCAGATGCATTGTTCAAAAAGGACCTGGATAATTCAGGTGGTGTTGATACTTGACTTCTATAGATTGTTGGAATTAGTGGAGAATTTGTGCTTGTGATGCTGAAAAAGTAAGAGAAAAGGGAAATATCTACAAGAAACTTAAATATTCATTTTGTTTAGCCATCAAGTAACAAAAGGACTTGATTACTGTGTAAAGTATCTTGTAGAAGAGAATACAAATTACCAGGAGCTCTCATGCAATGGAGAAAGAGCAAACCTCATGTAAGCAGAAGTCTCATAAAGAAGGCACAACAAATTCAGGTTATAAAAGCATGGAAGTGTGGAAGTGTGTACAGTTAGTGCTGTGAAGAGAAACAAAAGGAAGTGGAAGATACTTCTTGAGTCTTTGAAAATGGGCAGGTTTCTTCATTCAGAAAGAGTTGCAGTCAAACACAGATTACTCAGCTTAATATACAGGTAGCTGAGTGCCCTGGGTTGGCTAAGTGATGCTTTTATCCCCAGTTGTCCATTCTGTTTATGCTGGATAATAAGTTTTGCACCTTTAAGCCTTGTTCTGAGAGCGGAGAGGGGAGAGAAGAAACACAGAGTTTGTTGTCAGAAGCTGCACTTGCTCCCTGCATCCTGCTCCTGGACTGTGCTGTCTGCAGATCAGACAGACAGAGGGACAGAGCTCTCCTTTGCTTTTTAGTTAGTTTTAGCTAGCTGAGGCAGAGAAGTTCCCTGGACTGTGTTTTTTTTCTTTTTCTTGGACCTGTTTAAACCTGCTCTGGACTGAGCACCCAGCAGAGCACCAGCAGCTCGCACCTGGGCCGCGACATTTCCAGCACCAGAGGGACTGATAAGAGACTGAGTGAGCTGAGCTACAGCCCACAGAGGGACTTTCTGAGTTTGTCATCTCTTTTGGAGCAGCAAGAGGTTGTTTTTGTTTTTTTGTTTTTTTTTTTTTTTTTTTTGTTTTTTTTTGTTTTTTTTTTTTTTTTTTTGTTTTTTGTTTTGTTTTTTTGGGTTTTTTTTTTTGTTTGTTTTGGTTTGGTTTTGTTTTTGTGGTGGTGAATGCTTTGCCTGTTAAATAAACAGTTTTATTCCACTTTTCTCCAAGGAAATATTTTCCCAAACCATTCAGGGGAGGGGCTGCTGGAATCTGCTTTTTAGAGGAACCTCTTTGGAGGTTTTCTCCCAAATTTGTCCTAAACCAGGACACTGGGTAACATTAAACAGCCTGCAATATACAAGTCAAATGAGCTAATAATCACTCCTGGAGTTACACCATGATTTAAAACTCTTTATTAATCTGAAACTGCTCTGTCTTCAGCCTTTGTTGGCATGATTCTGGTTTCAGATATTAGTGCAAAGCATGTGGATTTCATTACGATTGCTGAAAGGGCGTCCAGAACCAGAGAGAGAGGCTTCAAACTACATCATACAACAGAAAGATGGTTTTTTGCCCTCCAAATCTACAAAGCACAGTACTCAGTCTGGGAAATTATTTTACCTGTTTTCAGCAATTCTTTTATGTGTGAATGTAATTATGTCCTACAGTGTTTCTGAAGCACAGGATAAACAAGGGGAGAGATGTCCTGAAATTCAATCCTGCATATAAGGAGAAAACATGCATTGGTTTCTGGGGAAAGGAGCGTTAAATGAGAAGCAACGAGTGATTTACAAGATTTTCTGTCAATAAAAGTATTGTCTGGAGTGTCATCAATGAAATTTATTGTGGGAATCGCTCATCACTCAAACAGAAATGGATGTTCAAGCAGTCAGAATGGCAGAGGTGCAAAATAACAGCCTGTATACTTGGTAGGCGTTCTGTAGAAACCAGAAGACAAAGGAAAAGCAAGATGTGTCTTGTCCCAGAAACACCTCCTGAATCTTGTGTTAATTTCATAGTTTCATAGGGTGGAATCATGATTTTTTGAATAGCTGTACTGTATAGTACTGGCAGGCGATGACACAAGCACCTTGAACTACAGGAGGAAGAAGTGGAAGGAAAATACATGCTGCCCTTGGATACAAAACATAGTATTTTGATTCAAATCTCAGAAAGCTGCAAGATGCTGGTCCTTAATATATAGGAATTATACAGCAGTTATTTCTTGATGTTAAGATAATATATTATCTTTAAAGATGGTGTAGGCTAGGAGTGGAGAAAGGAGAGGCATCTCTGCAAATGTTTAGAAGAGGCATCTTTTGCAAATGTGGAGATCTTCAGTGCTTTGGAGTTCAGTGCACTGCTTCCTGTCACTGACTGCAGAGACACAGATGAAATAATGTTTGGCTGTATGTAATGTTTTGCTTTACAAAACCAGAGGCAAAGGGCTGCAAACTGAATTATCCTTGCTTTGGTTGAAGGAGAGGGAAGAAAATGGGGGACATGATTCTAAGATGGGTTATTCAACACCTTATGAAAACAAGGTTGCCAGAAAGTCTTCTGAAGTACATTTGCAGAATCATCTTGAGGTTTTGGAAATCTGAGACTTGCAGGGTAAAATTCAGTTCCCATCTGCATCTATTGTCATGATGTTGCTTTAATATCTTAATCTACACTTGCAGGACACCAGATGCAGATGGATTGAGGAAGACTTAGAAACCCCCATCATTTTCCTCAAAATCCAGCCAGCTGACCCCTTCCTTTGAAGTGAAGGGAAACATTTTCATTCTGTCAGGCTAGCAACAAGAAAACAATGTCACAAAAGAGAATAGCTCCATCTCCCCTTTGGCAGAATCAGTGGTTTAAGCCACTTGCAAAGCTAATTTGATATGGCCTTTTCCACTCAGTTTTCCATTGAGGGAAACCTCAATGGAAAACCTCAACCATTTCAAATAGAGCGTTACAGATTGAAAGGGTTTTGTAGATACTTTTTGAGTTAAAGCTTCATAAAATATCCAGGGCACCTGAGGCACTCATTATTGGTCATTAAAACTATTGAGCAACCCTAACCCCAAGCGAAAGCAAGAGGAACACACTGCTCAGAACTTTGGAAAAGCCCACTTTTAAAGTAATTTTCCTGTGTTGGAGCTATAAATACACACACACACACATATATCCCTATCCTTAGGCCCTGCAAGGTAGTCTTTCCCCTGCTGGAAAAGTGCTGTAGGTGTTGAACAGTTTTGGCAGAACCTGGGTTCATTTAGCTGGGTCAGCAGATAGCTGGCTCTGAACCAGAAAAGACAAAGTGGATATAAATGGCAATTTCTGTAGCCAAGACAATTTTCAGATGAGGTGAAGAAAAAGGAGTGAATACCAGAGTGAGGTATAGCGTTGGCTGAAATGCAGGATAAGGTCACATAACTTACATTTAAACTTAAAACTCACCTTCCTTGGCCAGTGATTCCCCATGATCTTTTCAAGCCACCCCTCTCATGCCAGAAGCTTTTAAAGGGGTTTCTTAACACATAGAGCTTTGTGTTCTCATTCATCCTAAAAAGCCAGCCATTGTTCCAATGAAAGCTCTTAACTAGTTATTGTTAAGTTCTGTGAGTGAAAATTGACCAGGGGCTGGGGATCAGGCCCACCACTTTGCAGTGTTCACAGTGGTTTCAGTTTTGTGCCATCTGCTTTCCTTGCCTAAGATCTTGCATTTTGACATATTGCTTCAATACAACACATTTCACAACACCTTTGCTGGAGGTCCAAAGGCCACATTCCTTCCATCTATCCTGCATGCAATTTTCATTCTCTTGTCCTCAATGCATTATAGAAACCAATATTCCTTCCTTCCTTCCTTCCTTCCTTCCTTCCTTCCTTCCTTCCTTCCTTCCTTCCTTCCTTCCTTCCTTCCTTCCTTCCTTCCTTCCTTCCTTCCTTCCTTCCTTCCTTCCTTCCTTCCTTCCTTCCTTCCTTCCTTCCTTCCTTCCTTCCTTCCTTCCTTCCTTCCTTCCTTCCTTCCTTCCTTCCTTCCTTCCTTCCTTCCTTCCTTCTCTTTTTTTCTCTCTTCGCCCACCTGCCTGCCCGCCTGCCTGCCTACCTACCTACCCACCTGCCTGCACCCATCACCTCCCCAAAACTGCCCCTTCCCCCAAGCTATTGTGGGTTATTACCTCAATCCTTTTCAGCTGAGAAAGGCTTGAGGTAATGACCTGAAACTTCCTGGAAAAGATCCCAAAAAGCCCCAGATGAAAACCACATGCAACACATTAGGGACCCTCATGGCATAAAGAAACATTACTTCAAGTAACGAGAGTGTACACTGATCAGTTCTTATATACCAGCTGGTAAGAGGCATGTATGATCAGCCATGAATATAAACCAGGCGGGGGGATTAGCTGATTGGCCAGGTTATGGCAAGAAAAGTGAAAAAATATATTGTCTTTTAGGAAACAGTTTCCTTAATCACCATTCTTAAAGCTGTGTTTGGGATCTGACTCTTTGCAGTAGCAAAAACCTGGAGGAAATCCACAGAATCTGCATGATGCCAAATGCTATTGGGTTATGAACACATGGAGCCCCACTAATGCTTGCTTGCAGTCTCGAGGTGAAAAAGCCAGAGAACTTTTTATTGTAACTACAAGGAGAAAAGAGTTCTCTTTTTTCTATGCCCAGTTAAAATAACGTCCTTTTTCAGCAGGAACAAGAAAATGCATCACCTCCCCCTCCACCCCTCAGCAATCCTACAGTTCTCCAGACACAAGCAAGCAAGGGGGGATCATGATAAAACAGTCATTTTGGCCCACCTCCAGGAATATATTTCAGCTTTTGTTTTCCACTGAACTTGAATGCACTTATGGAAGTGAAGGTGAGTTAATATTGAGTGGCTCTGGGCCTTTTGTGTTGCAGAGCCATCTCATCATCTCAGCATAAGTTTCACATGCAGTAACATGGGAACATGACTTGTGCTTTTTCAGAGTATTGTTTTATTAAATCCAGATGATGCAATTCAGCCCAGAGCCCAGTGCTATCCATTCTTCTTACAAACCAAGGACAATATCCTGCCACAGAAAGGTGCAAAGTATCAAAAGTACTGAGCATTTTAACAGGCTGCCCAGGTGTCGTGGTTTGATACTGGCCAAACACCAAGCACTCACAAAAGTCGTTCACTTACCCTCTCCTGCTACAGTTGGGCAAAGGAGAGGGAAAAAAAATTAATGAAGGGCTCATTAATTAAGATAAGGATTAGGAGAAAAACATTCTAAGGGCAAAACAGGTTTAAATTTAAAGGTAGAAAGTAAATTTATTATTAACAGAGTCACAGGAGGATAATGAGAAGTAAAATAAGCCTTAAAACACACTTTTTTTCCCCTTAGCTCCTTCCTCCTTCTCACTGGCAGCACAGGGAGACGGGGCATGGAGGTTTTGGTGAGTTTGTCACTTGAGATTGTTTTCTGTTTTCTTGGCACAGCCGGGTTTTTGGTAGTGGGAGGGGGCACAAAGATGGCTCCTGTGGGAAGCTGCTGAAGCTTCCCACCATGTGTGGCAGAGTCAATCCCTATGCAGAACCTAGGCAAGATAAACTTCTCTGCACTGCAGGATGTTGCAAAAATCTTTGAATTAGTGGAACTTGTTGACAATGGTACGTACAAGCAGCAGTTTTTCTCCTGGTCAGAGAAGAGAAGGAAGTGAGGACATGTGAGAGAAAACAACATGGTGGCACAAAGGTCTGGAGAAAAAAAGTGGGGGGAGGAGGTGCTTTAAGCATTGGAGCCAGTATTCCTCTGCTGGCCATGGTGAGGGTGGTGGTAAAACAAACTGTCCCCCTGTAATGCATGAAGTCCATGGGGGATGCAGAGATCCACTCGCAGCCTGTGGGAAAAGTGCTCATGCCAGAGCAGGTGGATGCTAGAGAAAGATATGGTCTAGAGGGAGACCAAAGGGAGAGAGGGAGGGCCCTTGCTTCCAAACTAGAGCAGCCTGTCCTTTGAATACTGCCCCCCGTTGTGGTTTGACACTGGCCCAAATCCAGGCACTCAGGAGAGTTGCTCACTCACCCTCCCCTGCCACAACTGGGCAAGGGAGGCAAAGGAAAAAAGGTAAACAAAGGCTCCAGGAGTGAAATAAGGACTGGGGGAGAATCCTTCAAGGACAAACCAGGCTCAACTTTAGTTGCAAAGTGAAATTTATTGCTAACAGAATCAGATAATGAGAAGTAAAATAAGCCCTGAAAACACCTTCTCCCCCCCAGCCCCTCCCTCCTTCCCACCAACAGCACAGGGAGACAGGACATGGTGGTTTTGGTCAGGTCATCACCAAGATTTTCTTCCACTGCTCCAGGAGAGAAGTCCTTCCCCTGTGAGATGAACCTTCCCACAGGAGACAGTTCTCTGTGAACTTCCCAACATGGGTCCACTCTCACAAGCAGCAGCCACACCACACCTGCCGCACTGTGAATTCCACCCACAGGCAGACAGTTCTCCCAAAACTGCTGCATCATGGCTCTCTCTTTCCACAGGGTGCAGTCCTCCAGTCCTCCAAGTACAGGCTGCTCCAGCCTGGGAGCAGGGCCCTCTCTCTCCACTGGGTCTCCCACTGGATCACAGCCTCCTCCAGGCATCCACCTGCTCCAGCATGGGCATCTCCCCCATGGGCTGTGGCTGGATCTCTGCATCCCCCATGGATCCCCATGGGCTGCAGGGTCACAGCTGCTCCACCATGGTCTCACCATGGCCTGCAGAGGAGGCTGGGCTCCAGTGCCTGGAGCACCTCCTTCCCCTCCTTCTCCACTGACCTTGGTGTCTCCATGTTGTTTCCCTCACATATTCTCACCTCCTCCTCTTCTCTGACTAGAAGCAAAACCCCTTACTTTGTTTTGATTTTCTTCTTAAACATGTCATAACAGAGGCATTACCAGCCTCTCTCATTGGCCCAGTTTTGGCCAGCAGCATGTCCATCTTCAGAGCCATCAGAGATTAGCTCTGTCAGACATGGTCACAGCTTCTAGCAGCTTTTCACGGGAGCTACTCCTGTGGCCCTCCCCTGCTACCTAAAAATCAGGCTGTGTCAAATCAACACACCAGGGCAGGGGTGGAGTCCGTATCCCTAGAGGGATTTAGTGGGCATGTGCATGTGGCACTTGGGGTTAGTGGTGGGCTTGGAAGTGCTGGGGGAACAGTTGTTCCTAATGATCTTAGAGGACTTTTCCAACCTGAATTGTTCTAAGAGATCTGAAGGAGTAACAGCAGCTTGGGTGTTCCAGTACAGTTTTACCCATCACAGCCAAGCAGGGACATAACCTATTGCACTGATCTGCCATATTGCAAACAACACTGTTCCAGAGCCCAAACCAAGGCAGAAGAAAGAGCTACCAGCAGAACAGTCTGTCCAGAGCATGGCAATAACATGCTTATGATGGGGGAAGAAACCCCCATATTTAGTGTTGAAGTCCAGACAGCTGCCAACTCTTGTGACTTCATTGTGCAAGTCATAATGTCTACAACTTTTCTTAAAGTCCCAATTCCAGGAGCTGAGTATGTGGGCTTTCATTTCTTCCCTCCTTGGGGGAAAAATAAAGTTTATTTTTGTTCTCATGGATGTTGAAAAAGCTGGAATATATGTCCTTAGTGTGCCTAAATGTACCAAAACCAAGAAGTCAGAGAAAAAGAATCTAGAGAACATAAATCCTCATGATTTCTAGGCCCGCCTTAGAATTTATGAGCCTGCTGCTTCAGATTCATCATTTTGCATGGTTAGAAATGAAATGGGATATAAGAAACAGCTGAGAGGAAGAAAATGGAAAGGTAACTTGTTTGACCTGGTTCTCCATGGTGGGGTGCACTGGACAATTATTTACAGTCATTCTTCTGTGCCTCACTATATTCTCCAAAATTGCCTTGTCTGTCACTTTTGCAAGAGTATAAACTCCAGGCTAGAACTGGAAAGAGTTTGATAACACTTTCAGGAAATTTTTGAATAATATTCCACTTGTATTTTATTCAGTCTGTGATTTCTATCTCTTTTTTGTTTCTTTTTTTGCCTCCTGCTCAGTAGAGATTTCGTAACAAGCCTTTGCCCCAGGCATGGCCTTTTTGCACATTAAGAAGTACAAAAAGAGTAGAGAATAAAAGGCGGCCTAATATTTTGTTTTTCACAGGTTTCCTAAGAGAAGAGGTTTGCCATCTGGGTGAAAATCTGACAAAACAACACAGGAGGGGTTGGACCATCAGCCAAGCTGAACAGCTGCAGGGTAGCTACATGAAAATCAAATCACTCCACTGGAATAATTTATTATAGCTGGTTTGCAGGGATAATAACAGAAAGAAATTCCGCTCTTTTATCTCCTCTTGCAGCATGAGGTCCCATGCCAGACATTTGCAAAGCACTTTTCTGAAGCTGCATTGGGAGTTTCACCTGGAGTGTTGTGCAGGAGTCATCTAGGAGAGAAAAAGCACAAAGTACCACTGTGGATCTGTAATGTGGCATCTCAGTGCTTCACAGTGCATGCCTTCAGCACATCCTGCTTGTGAAACTTCTGTTCATCACCCCCTGTTAGTCCCAAATTGGTAACGCCCAACTAGAGGCATTTGTGGCTGCTCCTTGACATGTGGTAAATGGGTCACTGGCTTGCTCTACTGCCATCTGGGGCTGGGACATCTCAGACCATTTTCTCTCTGCCGTGGAACGTGGCTCATAGGTCTAGGAGGACTTTAATCACTTAGTCCTCCTGAATCTGAATGCCTTTAGGTTATCATCTTGTTGCTGTAGGGCATGAAATAAAATGATGCAGACTCTGGAACCTCCAAGGTAAAAAGAAGGGCAGTTTAATTTCTGACTCCAACATTTATAGATTTTCAAAAGTGACAGTGGACTGGAGGATGACAGTGCCACCTCTCCAATGACACTGGACAGACCAACAGTCCATCAAATTTCTCCTCTTCCAGAAAAGAATGTAAAACAATAATTATTTACATAAAATTGAGTGAGAAAGTTCGTTATAAGAATGTAAACACAGAAGGCTTAGAAGAACTTAGAAGGACAGGGCAACACCATCTAGGTCCCAGTCCTCCTCCACCTGAAAATACACTTCCAGACCATGACCTCCTTGTCCCTGGCTCTCAAGGACACAGTGCCTGCCTTCTCTGTTGGCCAGATGTGTGCTCAGATGATTGTGCTGACTTTGCTGTTTATCAGTGTGAATTTATATCTCTAGGACTAAATCCTGGCAATTAACAGTGAAAGTTCTTCAACTGAATTGATCTAAGAAATAAATAGCAGAAAAATATAGATAAATAAGGGCTGCTAAGAAACCACATCCAGTTTGACAGAGTAGTTCTCAAGCACTGATGAGGCCACACTTTGAATCTTGTCTTCACTTTCGGGTCCCTCACAACAAGAAAGACACTGGCTGCTGGAGGGTGTCCAGGGAAGGGAATGGAGCTGGGGAAGGGTCTGGAGCAGAAATCTGATGAGGAGTAGCTGGGAGCTCTCAGTCTGGAGAAGAGGAGGCTCAGGGGGAGCCTTCTCACTCTCTACAACTCCCTGACAGGAGGGTGCATCCAGGTGGGTATTGGTCTGTTCTCCCAGGTAACAAGTGCTTCGAAAAGAGGAAATGGCTTCAAGTTGTGCCAGAAGAGATTTGAATTGAATATTAAGAACTATTTCTTCACTGAAAGGCAGAGCTCTCCGGCCCAGAGTGGTGGATTCCCCACCCCTGGCAAAATTTAAAAGCAGTGTAGATGTGGCACTTGGGGATATGGGTTCATGGTGGCCTTGGCAGTGCTGGGGGAATGGTTGAACACAATGCTCTTAGAGGGGTTTTCCAAACCAAAATATTCTATGAGTCTATCATAAAAGTTCATTTAACTTTTAAAACTAAACAAAATTAGTCCAAAATTATTCACAGTCCAAGATGTGCTGGTAGAAAGGGACTTCTGGAGGTCTCTCATCCATACAAACATAAAAGCAGCATAATCTATTGCCTGTTTTATTTGCCACTACAGAAAACTATTAGGCTATAGCCATCCATCTAGCTATTCCTTCAGAAGCTGGAGACTGCTTTTAAATCTTCCCCTTAAAGGAGCACAACTCCCTTAGGATCATCTTGTAGATCTTGCAAGTGCCTGACACCTTGGTAGCTTCACAGAGGTTGGTGGTTTTTAATATCATCTGGAAGGATGGTGGACCAAGAAAGGCGCAATGCAAAGAAACCAGGAAGAGCCTTTCCTCACAGGAGTGCTAGTCCAGCTTTGGAGCCTCAAGGAATTTGCACATCTCTGAAAATATGGTGGTAAGCGCAAGAGCAGATTTACTGGGTAGACTGAGAAAATCCATCATCTTTTCCCTCTTAGCCCTGCTCCATCTATCACACACACAATGCTACATGATGAGGAGCCAGACTGCTGCCCTTTTTCATATTGCAGCTCCCCAAATCCCTGAAGCACTTGAGTCCAAATTCGGAGGTCTCTCAGGCTGTTCTTTGGCAATGGAGCATAACACACACCATGCAGTTTGTTCTGCCTTTCCATTACGAACCTCTTTTAAGTTGCAAGTGACTTACCCACACTTCAGCAGCTCAACTTGACATTTCCTGTACCTTGGGATGATTGTGAAATTTTCACAAAACCTTGGCTCACAAACCTTAAGTGGCTTTGCCAATGTCTTTTTTTTTTAAATTCACACGGTCAGAATCTCGGTTGATGTCTGCAATTCACAACTGTTAATGTTGCTGCTGCTGCTGCTATGTGGGCAAAATGTGAACTCTGCAGAAAGTATTATGTTTTCATGATACTGCTTATTCTGATTCAGGCACAAGCCCTTTTCTTCCTCTCTGAGTTAAGTTTTGCCTGGGCCACAGGTGTAGGAAGCTCAGGTCCATGTAGTGTGATGCAAAGCCTGAGAGCCAAGAAGCATAATCCCACCAGTGTCTGACCCAGGTCTGACACAGATAGTGCCAAGGTATTGCTGACACTTGGAGGTTCCTGCCTGATGCTCCACAGATGTTTCAGTGCTGGTGAGGTGTTCCATTGGAATGACTTCTGCACAAGTGCGCCTTTATTTTTAGTGCTTTGATTTGCAATTTCCATTTATACTGGCTTCCTTTTTCTCCACAAATTTGGTAACATCTTTACCTAGACCTAATTTCTCAGTCCAGGTGCCATGAATTCCCTAGCTCACTGCAAGGAAAGACCTGACAACAGATCCCAACAGCTCCATGATGCATGGCATAGCTGGCACACTGGAAGGAAGGGATGCCTTCCAGAGGGGCTTTGGCAGGCTGGAGAGGTGGGCCTGTGCAAACATCATGATGCTCAACAAGGCCAAGTGGAAGGTCCTGCACATAGGCTGGGGCAAGCACAAGCACAAGTGTACGCTGGACAGGGAATGGATCAACAATAGTCCTGTGGAGAAAGACTTGGGCATGTTTGTGTACGAAAAGCTCAACCTGACCCAGCAAACACACTCACAGCTCAGAAAGCCAACCACATCCTCAGCTACATCAAAAGAGCTGGGACCAGTGGGTCAGGGCAGGTGGATCTGCCCCTCAGCTCTGCTCTTTGGACACCACACCTGGAACACTATGAACAACATGAGAAGATGTGAATCTTTGAACAAGTCCAGAGAGGAGTCATTAAGTGATCACAGAGCTAGAGCACCTCTCCTATGAAGACAGGCTGGGAGAGTTGGAACTTTTCTCCTCTGGAGAAGAGAAGGCTGCAGGGAGACCATAGAGCCCTTGCCAATGCCTAAAGGAGGCTTACAAGAAGGCTGGGGAGGGACTTTTCACAAAGTCATGTAATGATGAGACTAAGGGGAATGGCATTAAGGTCAAGGAGGATAAGTTTAAATTGGATATAGGGAAGCAATTCTTCTTGTGCTGGTGCTGAGGCCCTGGCACAGGTTGCCCAAAAAAGCTGTGGCTGCCCCATCCCTGGAAGTGTTCAACAGCAGGCTGGATAGAGTTCTGAGCAACCCAATCTAGTGGAAGGTGTGCCTGCCCATGGCATAAGGTTGGAAAAAGATGTTTTTAAGGTCCCTTCCAACCCAAACCATTCTATGATTTTATGATTCTATGAGCTGGCTCATTAGCCAGACCCCAGACTTCCACACAGCTCCCCTTATCCCAGGATTAGGATGGGTGACAGGAATGTCTAAATTAAGGTGTCAGCTAACTTCCTAGTTTGCCTTTCCCAAGCAACCTTTTCTTTGCTTTTGTTTCCCTCCATCATCCCAAATGAGATATTTCCTCTCTGCTTTGTGCAGCCAAAAAACCATTTATCTTCTTTTCAAATCTGTTAAAAAGAATCACGTCAAGGCCTGTGGAGGGCTTGAAAAATGTGCTAATATTAAGCAGACTTTCATACTAAAATCTCTGTATCCTATGAAAGGTCAGTCAGTTCAGTTCATATGCTACAGGAAAGACAAATAACAGCATTAATGACCGGATCTGGTAAAGAATTAACTGCAGTCAAGTAAGTTTCTAAGGCAGCCATGGGGTCAGGGCTGTAATGTTTTAGTTACTCACATGGGGTAGTCATCCAGCTAAACCCATCTCACTGAGTGGTTATATCAGTGTGATGTATGTCATAGACCTGTGAACCTGGAAAGTAATCACGTTTCTCTTGCCTGTGGTGGCTTCTTCTCTTTCACAACTCACCCTAGGGCTGGGCAAGTTGGGCTGGAGAAATCTGTCTGTATTTTTGGAGTATTTTTGGGATCGGTTATTTCTTTTTCCCTAGCTCCATCTAGATATTCCAAAATCAGATGCTTCCTAAGGATCACAGCACTCATCTGTTTAATAAATATTTTTAGAAAGGTATTTAGTCTTGATTTAGGACTCAACACATCTATAGATAAGCCATCCAAAGAGTTCTTTCTGCTTCTCGTGAAAAGATAAACATGTCTTGTCACCCTTCTTGACTTATCTGGTCTCTGCTTCCAGTTATGGCTTCTGATAGCACTTCTGATGGTTTGCAACCTCCACTGAAACCTGGTGAGGACACGAAGGGGCTTGATGATTCTTATAATTCACTGAACACAGAAAAAACATAGAAGAATAAGTGCTTTTGGGTTCTTCTTTACACTGAAACCTTATTCAGCCTGAGTGGAAGCCAGAGTTGCACCTAAAATGTGCAACCCAGCCCATGGTTGGACAAGAGGGCTGTGAAGTCCTGCAGGGGGCCAGGCTGGGTGAAAGTTTATTTGAAAACAGTTCTTTTCCAGGATGGTCAGAAGGGGACCTGTGGTCCTGGCAGGTCGCAGCCCTGCATCAGGAGATGCCAAAGCATCAATCCCTTTATTTTAAATAAACAACTCAGAGCTTCAGGTGACATGAGGCCTGCAGTACTCTTGTTTTACAGAGATTGCATTACTTGACACTGGTTTGGGCTCTTGAAAGCCAGGCTGATTGCTGGGGCTTGGTGAGAGCTCTCAGATTCTCTATTCTCCACTCCATTGTGGTGGATGGACTGTGGTAAGGGCAAGCACTGGGAGATTTCCTCCACCTCTGTCTTCCATGCATTTCAAATTGGACACTCAAGCCCTGCCTAAAGCACAATCCCAAGCATAGCTGATGGGTGCAGAGAGGAACTTTTCTAGCTCTCCAGCACTGGGAGCTTGGCCATGGGGAGGAGAAATATTTTGCCATTGTCCTGCCTGCATCAGGGTTTCAGCTCTGGCCACTGAGCTACAAAGTAGGTGCCAAATTGGTCTCTCCAGAAGTGGGCTCTTCTGAGCTCATGACATCCTGATCTAGATCTCACTTCATGTGTACATGGATCACATCCCTGCAGTTGAAACTCCTGGAAGTTATTTTTGCTGATAAGCACTTGGGACACATGCAACCTTTTATAAACACTCTTGAGACATGCAACCAATTATAAACACTGTAAGGAGGGGGAGAAACAAAATTGCAACTTGAAGAGTAATGGGAAAAGCTGTGCTCTCGGTTTGATGGGGTTTAGTTATTTTTAGAGAAGCAGGAAATATGCCCATGTCTAGTCAGGGAGAAAAAGTGTAAAAAAGCGCAAGTAAATATGTGCAGTAACAATCTGTCCTGGCTTTCTCTTTTTCTTTCTGTGTCTTTTTCCCTCTTTTCTCCCTTTTCTCTCCCCCTTCAGTAGGAACATTTGTCTCTCTATCAATAAACAGTCCTCAGATATAACATTGTCACACTTGAATTTTATTTTTGTTCAAGAAACCTATCAAGAAGAATCCTCCATGACTCCCCTTTTACAGCAGGATGGGACACCCCCAGTCATGGGCAGGGGTAGCCAGGTTGCTCCAAGCCCCATTCAGCCTGGTCTTGGACACCTCCAGGGATGGGATATTCACAACTTCCCTGGGCAACCTTTGCCAGGGCCTCACTACCCTCACACTAAAGAACTTCTCCCTAATATCCAGTCTAAATCTATTCTTTCAATTTGAACCCATTCCCCCTTGTTCTGACATAAAGGCTCTTGCAAATAGCTTTTCCCTGTCTTTCCTGTAAATTTCTGTTGGGGTTTGACATTGGCCCAATGCCAGGCACCCACAAAAGTCATTCATTCACTGTCCCCTGCCACAGATGGGCAGAAGAGCAAAAGAAAAATTAACAAAGTTTTTTTCATGAGTTGAGATAAGGACCGGAAAAAACACTCCAAGGGCAAATCAGGCTCAACTTAGAAGTACAAAGTTTATTAGTTTTTGTTAGTTATTACTAACAAAATCAGAAGAGGATAATGAGAAGTAAAATAAGCCCTTAAAACACCTTTTCTTCCCCCAGTCCTTCCCTCCTTCCCACCAACACTGCAGGGGGACAGGGTGTGGGGGTTTTGGTCAGTTCATCAGCTGAGTTCTTCTTCCACTGCTCCAGGAGAGGAGTCCTTCCCCTGTGAGACTGTGTGGATCCCCACAGGCAGCAGGGGGACAATCTGCTTCACCATGGTCCTCACCATGGCCTGAAGAGGAATCTCAGCTCTGACACCTGGAGCACTCCTCCCCCTCCTTATCCCCTGACCTTGGTGTCTCCATGTTGTTTTCCTTCACATATTCTCACCTCCTCTTCTCTGACTAAAAGAAAAAACTCTGTGTGCCCCACTCTGTTTTGATCTTCTTCTTCTTCTTCTTCTTCTTCTTCTTCTTCTTCTTCTTCTTCTTCTTCTTCTTCTTCTTCTTCTTCTTCTTTCCTTCAAAAATATGTTATCACAGAGGCATTTCCACCATCTCTGATTGTCCCAGGCCTGACCAGCAGCATGTCCATCCTCAGAGCCATCAGGGCTTGGCTCTGCTGGACATGGTGGAAGCTTCCAGCAGCTTCTCACAGAAGCCACCTCTGTGGCGTCCCCCGCTACCAAAATCCAGTCACTGCCAAACCAATACAACTGCTCATCAGAAATGCAACATAAAGTGGAAGTGACCCCTGACACTAACTTGAAATTAGACTTGATGAGCCTTCAACCAAGAAACTGTTCCCCCAGCCCCCTTTAAATCCCAACAAAGGAAAACATTTGGTAGCTATTATCAGTGATTATGATAAGCTATGTTAAAATATGAAGTGGGGGAATTTATCTTTATTTCCTGGGATAACATTGATGAAAAATATGCTGTTCCATCTTGATTTTCAATCACTCGAATGAACTTTGTCAAGCAATTATTTGGCTTGATGTACCTCACTGATCTGGGGAGGGAGTGAGGGCAGGGAGCAGGGAGAGGGTAGGTTTGGAAATTTAATCTGATGCAGATAGCTTTATTAGCTGCCCTCAGATCTGTTCCTGACTGAACATGAAGAAGAAGATTGTATGTCAGATATCTCATCATACTCCTATGGGGAGAAGGTACAGCCTCCATTATGGTGTAACCATCAGCAAACGTTTTACAACAGTTTTCATTACACTTAAGTCTTCTAATAATTTTCTGCCAGAGTCTGGGTGGGCCCTTCTGCCCACAGGGACTTCTCCTCTACAGAATGAAAGTAAAAACTTGGACAAGAAACAAGGCCAAAGCTAACATGCCTCCCTGCCTCCCCCTTTCCAGTAGGTGAGATTCAAATATTATCTACCAGATTTCTTGTGCCTAAGGCAGTATTAGGAGACTTTCAGTTCTGGCAAGATGAGGTGAAAGAGGTTTGTTTGGGGCTTTTTTTGGTACAAAGTTTTTACTAAGTTTTTTGTAGGACAAACTGGTCACTGAACTGCAGTGCTCTGTTAGATGCACTACAGGGAACCCAGGAAAGACCTGACAGAGATTTACTTATGAAAACTACAAAGCAATTTTCTGGAGATAGAATTAAAGCAGAGCTAGGAAGTTCACATTACTGTATTGCCCATGGAATCAGTAGCTTTGCTATTGATTCCTATGGGCCTGGACTGCAAAGAGCTAATTCTATGTGTGCATATACATCTGATTCAGAATTGCTCTTTTTAATCTTTTTGCATCCAGGGGTGGGCAGTTTTTCAGCTGGTGCTGAAAATTTGTGCTGTAATCCTGAAAGCGTTCTTGAGTTTCCCCAGCTAAGAACCTGAGAGCTGAGGGGATTTTGTGGCTGAAAAACCCAGAACCATGAGAAGAATATTACATCTCTGAGCAATTAACACTCATTAACCTGTCATGAAAACATCTTTTCCCTAAAAACTCTTTTTGAGTTGTGTTGTAGAGCTGAGCTGAAATGAAGATGTTTCCCCTGGAGCACAGCACCACTCATTAGAAGACCAGATCAGTTCAGCCTCTTTCCCCTCGCTTTCTCTTTCAGACATTTAACTGATGTGTGCTGCAAACTGTAAATCAGTGTGCTGGGCTTGGCTGAGATAGAGATAATTTTCTTCACAGTGGCCGGTGTATGACTGCATTTTGGATTTGGGCTGGAAACAGTGCTGGTAACACAAGGATGATTTCATTATTGCTGAGCAGGACTTGAAGCCAAGGCCCTTCCTGCTCTTCACCCCACCCCATCCTACAAGCAAGGGGTTTGGGGGTGCACAAGGAGCTGGGATGGGACAGCTGACCCTGACTGACCCAGACTATAGGGCATCATCCTCAGCATTTAAAGCTGAGGGGAGAAGGAGGAATGGAGAAGCCTTTGGAGTGATGGCATCACAGGCACACATGATGGAGCCCTCTGTCCTGGGGATGGCTGAACACCCACCTGCCCATGGGAAGTGGTGAATGAACTCCCGGGTTTGCTTTCCCTATTAAACTGTCTCTCTCCCAACACACAAGTTTTCTCTCTTTGACCCTCCCTACTCTCTCATGAGATTGGAGGGGAGTGAATGAGTGTCTGTGTGGGACTGAGCTTCCAGCTGGGACTAAACCACAACAATCACCCAATTCCCTGCCTTTGCCTGAGTATAATCCTGCTGATCACACATCCCATTTCTTTTGGTGGTTTTTCCCATTAAAAGAAAAAAAAACAAAACTACAACCAGCCTCTCATGAAGTACAGTTCAATTTAACAGATGTTTGTTCATTTATGACAAAGTCCTGGTTATGGGATGGGGAAGGTTGTTTGGTTCTTGCACAAAAGCAACTATATTACCTCAATGCAAAACCCTGCCTCATCTTGGGAAGAGGAAACATTAGAAATAACAACAGGTGAGACCAGACAAGAAAGATATAATGTCTCATTTTGCAGAATGGGCCCAAATTGATTTATTATTTACAACCTTCTCTCTCAGCAGAGAAGAAACTTCAGGAATGATTTCTCTCACTTGCTCTCTTGCTTCATACTTTTATATGAGGTGTTTGTGTTCCTACCATTGGAGGTTTGCCCTGTTCGTGCTGTGCAGGAACATTTCTTGTCTGAGGTATGCTTCATCCTGTATCTTTGCAGATTCCTGTGCACATGCAAAACAGAGGGAGAGTTTCTGAATTATGAAAAACAGGTGAAGAAGCTGAGGATTGTGACCCAGAGACACTGAAAGAAGTTACTCTGCCTGCTGCATCAAAGGCCAGGCTGCCTGACACGCAATGAAGCCCAAGGACTGGGCTTGTCCTTTGATGCTCAGCACTGAGGCCAAGCTCATACATAGGAGCACATCACTGGAGAATCCATTTTGTGCTTCATGGAAAGAGAGAGGTGTTTTCAGAAGGAATGGGCTGAAACGCTCTCTGACGTTGTCTTTGTTGGGTCAAGGGTGCCCCTGACTTTAGTTAACTACTAGGGCTCGTGTAAAATGAAATCTAAAATCCACAGATCTAAATTGAGAGGCTAAAGGAGAAGTCAAGGTAGAGCAGAGGAGGTGGAAATGGTCACTGACTGGCTGGAGGAGGGGGTCCTAAGAGGAAGGATAGAACAGAAGTCAAGGCAGGACGATAATGTGGCTGGGGAGTGAAGGATACAGGAGGCAAAGCTCCTTTAGTGAATTCCTGGATAAAGAGGAGAACAAATCTTCACAGCCATCCCCAGCTGTCCAAATCTCTAAATTGTGAACCCTTGTGCTTCAATGAGAACTCTAACAAGAGCTGTGAGAGTAGGAAAGGTGAATTCCCACCTATGTGAAGGTGCAGAACAGATAGAAAATTTACCAGATACCAACAGGATGCCAAAAAAGTAATGGAACATTTACCAGAAAAAGAGATGGTACTAGCTGGAAATACAGAGATTAGCTAGTTGCATGGGACAGAGGGCTTGGACAGAAATGCAGCTGATTTCTGTGCCCAGATTTTTGGGAACAGATGCACTCTTAAGAACACACCAGGAAGTTAAAGAGGTGCCTTATGCTGGCCAAATGCAATCAAGGATATTTGAAGTCTGCTGAGCAGATGTTATTATACAGGCAAGGAAATGCTGGCCAAGCAACAAACAGAGACAACCAAAATATACAGCTTCCCCAGGAGGTTCTTGAAGGAACCAGGAAAGGACCTTTTCACTGCAAGCCACACAAACTACCTCATCACTGCAGACAAGTGCTCAGACTGTGAGCTGGGAGTCAGATGAAACACAAGAAAGCAAAGGAGCATTTCAGGCAGGTACATTGTTTGACTTGAAGTAACTTTGCATCAATTACCCAAGAAGAGAAATCCTGTCCTGGCATGTTGCCCTCCAAGCATGACCAAACATCAGCAAAGCTGAATCACTGGTTTTGTTTGCTAATTTTGTGCTGAAGGAGGCAAAGGCAGCACATGGTGAGTCATTCTCTAGGGGAGAAATACTCTTATTGAAGGGCAGCATGACTCTCCAATCCAAGCATCAGAATTCAAATACTTGCACAGCTTGAAGGAACCAAAGAGAGTGAAAGAAAATACTAGATGGGAAGGAAGAGAGCCAAACCCAAGAGTTTACCTTTCTGACAAGCTAGAGACCTTGTAGAATACCTTTTTGGGGTCCTTTCCAGGACCAGACTATTTTCTTGGAACAAAACATGAATGTGTAAGAGACTTCCATATACTGGCATGTAAAAGGCACACAAGAAAGCAGTTCTTTGAAGCCACAAGCATATTTTCATGTTGAACATACAAACTTCAGATGCAGATATAAGAGATTACAGACCTGCTGAGCCTTCACCAGAGGGGCAGAGAAGGAAAGATGGGCCATGAGCTAGCCGTGGAAAAAGAAACATATGCAAAATACCCCCACAAGAAAGACATTCTGGAGAGTTTCCTGTTCTAAAAGCAAAGGTCAGTCCCAGCTCCCTTTAAGAAATTCATTTAAAAAGTCAAGGTCTTGGCATCAAAGAGTGAAATCTCTGGTCCAGCTGGACCAGCTGGTCCACTGCTAGACCTTACCCCTCTGTGAGCAAGCTATGGGCCCTACATTACCTGTACATTCAATAGCTGAACCACAGAGTAGGTAGAGACAGAGAAACCTCTCTGAACTTGACATTTAGTCATGTAAGAATTCAAAAATAGTAAGTATTCAGCTGATCTTCCTACAAAAGCTGTTGCTTTAAACAATGCATAACATAAAAAGAGATAATAAAGGGATCACAGTGAAATGTGATGTATGAGATTTATTACTATCACCTATTTGTATTTCCAATTTTCCTCTTAACAAAATACAAAACAAACCAAAAAACTTCCAAACCCAAAATCACATGGAAAAGGGGACTTTACCAAGGTAACATCTGCCCAGGAGAATGTAACATGATAGCATGCTTAAACAGTTTTGGGAATGGAGGGATCTCTAATTGTCGGAAATGGTCAAATAGGGAAGGACAGCAATGGAAAAAGAAAGGATTAGGTCTGACTGTTGAAACTCCCTGTTTATACTTGAACTCTGACATCTGGTATAGCAGATTTGCTGGAGGGTAAGTGAAGAGGGTTATGGTACAAAAGAAGAAGAAAAATGTATGGTCTGGGAGTAATTTATTGCTTGTGTTTTAAGATTAAGGAGATTTGACAGATTCCTTCCCTGAAGTTCCTTGTTCCAAGTGCAGGTTTTTGGAGGCTGGTGTAGAAAAACAATCCATCTGTCTGTCTGGTTTTTGTATACGCATCTATCTGCCTGACTGTCAGTCATGGTCTTTAGATCTAAACACAGTTTCCTTATTCAGTTGGAGGATGGGATGCACAGGAAAGTGATAATCTGCAAGGCACTGAAAGCTGCATGGCATTGAAAAAAAAAATCCCTTTCCCTTCCAATCTGTTAGATTGATGGACCAGAAAGGATATTGAATCCATCATCCTGGCTGTGTGTGTTTAGTACTAATGGAACATGAAACACATTTGGGTCCCATCTGTTATGGGAAATTCAGATGAAAGTTTCCTTTCTGGATGTCTCATTTTCACAAACACCAAAATGTGATAGAACTGTGCTGTTACTTAGTGTGAAGATTGCACAGATAGGATTTGGCTCCATTATTAAGCATTGTGTTCAGAAAATCCTCCTCTCTAGGACTGTGTATACTCTACCATGAAAGCGAAGAAGCAAAGGTCTGCAAACCTGTGAATGATGATTTTTCACACTCATTTAAGATGCTTTGATTTTCACAGGGTGCAAAGTGGAAGTTTCAACCTCTGAAACTTGATGCACCTTCAATCAGCAGTGGTTTTGTCTCTCCAGTTTGTCTCTACTCATTTCATTAATTAAGTCCACATAATGGAGACATCTTGAACCTAAAACCAATTTCTTCTGAAATTGACCTTTGTATTTCAGACAGGCAATATTTGCCAAAGGGCAGCAGCACTGATGAAGCCCTGGACATACAGCAGACAGTTGCAAAGCCTGTTTTGACTTCAGAGAAGAAGGAATGAAACTGTTTCCTACCTACTGTTAATTTACTAATTTCAGGCAAACCTGTGTTCCTCAGTCATCCTCCTTGCCTTGTTGTTTTTGTCCAGCTGGACTTTACAAAGCAGGAATGCTTTTTAGGCATTGCTCATGCTTGCCAGGTAGAAGGGACTGTCCCTGCCAGTCCTGTGCATCCAGAAGTCCCCAAATCATCTAGAACAACAACAATGTAACATCTCAACGCTTACTTCATGCAATTCCATTGAGTGAAATATTCTGAAACATTATCTGGCACAAAGGATCCATTCAGTTCTGTTTTTTATAAAATTGGTGGGCTTTAGCCCATGAGTTTCATGTTTTCCAAAGACGTTCTCCAAGAGGACACGAGAAATGCACATAATGCCCAACTTTGATTTACACACAATGCTAACATGGGCAAAAATTAAGTTACTCCTTTGTTGTCCATTTCTGTCCCTGTTTAAGACAATACTTCTAGGAGGTCCTAGCTGGGAGAAGTTTATGGTGGTCATGTGCAGAGGTTTTTAGATTGTCCATATTCCCAGCTGATATGAAGCAGGGAGGCTGCATTGCTGCCTATGGAGCTACACCCTGGTCTAGTTCTGTTTGAACAGTTTCTGCTATCACCTTTGGATGGTTTTCTTCCAGTCTCAGCCCTAAAAAGCATATTTCATAACAGGTACTTTGTATAAGCCTATTTAAAACTTCTGTTTTTAAATACCGTGGCTAGGATCTGCCTGAAAGGCAGTCACTGGAAAGCAAGCTCAGCACACACTGTGCTGTCCATAGTCTGGACAGATCATTACCACTAAAATAGGGTTGTTTCCATCTCCCCAGTGCTCTCCTCCTGCATCTAGGATGGTGTGAAGACCAGCTTGGTATGTCAAAGGTTCAGGCTCAATGTCTCACCTTGTCACTCACTTCAAGGGTGACCTTGGCCAAAGTGCTTCATCTTCATTCCCTTTCTGGGACAATAGTAGTAAAATCAAGAGCTGATGTCACAAAGTATTCAACATCTTGAGTGAATATCTCAGACATTGATGTGCTGAGTGAGTTGAAAGGAGGCCAAAAAAATGGTCTGAGAGCTGGAGCCTTTCTGCTCTGGAGACAGGTAGGGAGAGCTGGGGGTGTTCAGCCTGGAGAAAAGAAGGCTCTAGGAAGACCTTAGAGCCCCTGCCAGTGGCTAAAGGGGCTTCAAGAGAGCTGGAGAGGGACTTTGGACAAGGGGCTGGAGGGAGAGGACAATGGATAATGGCTGATGACATTCTGACTGTTTCTGGATCTGGGATGGGGATTAAACTGATGTCTCTACTTAAGGCTGAGACCTAAATTCTAAATTGTTCTTGGCCTCTTTTTTGGTCATTTCCTTGATCTGCAAGGTTTCCCTGCCCTTACTTGAAGGAAAAGAAATAAGTGCAGTGTGGAAAACACAAAGGATCTGAGGAGCACCCTTCCCAGAACCAGCATTGCTGCATCTGCTGACATGACTCTCTTGGCTTGATTGTTCACGTTGGGCTCTGGGGCTACTCTCCCTTCATTTCCAAAAAAGTCCTGGCTTGTCCACAGCTGTTGGTGAAAGTATTAACTGTAACCATATTAGGACAGGGGTCTGACTGGAGCCAGCAATGACACAGCTGAGTGATGACACCCTCTCTTCTGTGACAAAGGCTCCTTACCTCAATTCAGGTAACAATGGTGGGGTTTTATTTATGAATAAGCAACTTTCCAAAGGACAAGAAACAGTGAAATCAGCTCAGGCTCAGCTCTTTGGGGACACAGAAATTCATGCTAAATGGGATCCATTCCACAACTGTTAGTGTAAATTTAACAGTTTCTGGTTTAAGTGCCTGGAGATGTACATGCTTGTCAAATACTAATAATTTTACATAAGTGATGACCCTTGTGTGACTTGGGTGAGCCTTGTCCAAACCCTTACGTGTTTCAAAATCATTCAAGCCTTAATCTGACATCCACTAATTGCAATAGTCTTTCTGGCAGACTAAATATTAGCAGATTCCCTTTCCCTGATGGCGCAGGCAAGCGCTGGAGTCTCAGCACTGACATTCTCCTGGCACTGTGTCCTGGGTATCGCCCCCAGGGAAGGTGATACTGGATTTGGCCATTATCTGGATTAGATTACCATCAGACCTTCTGGCATCTGTCCCATTCTTCCTTTCTGCTATTCCATTTTCCCGTTATCCTTAAGGTTTTTCAAACAAAAGGAATATTTTTTAGCAGCATCATACTTTAGGGGGACTGAGCATGTCTGGAGTAACTTAAAGTTTTCAAGGCAATACTGAGCTTGTTAACTTTCTCAGGGCTACTTCTTTTCCCAGAGGGAGGTTATTGTGACTTAACTGTGGCAAAGACTCCAGGGTAGCATGGCTGCCAGCCACAGCTTTGGGCTGAGGTGGACAACTCCATGAGAAGGTGCTACTGGGATCACAGAGATGTGGTTAGACTCAAAATAATTTCTTAATTCCCCATTTCTCTATAGCTTGCCTTTATATCTTCTGTCTCAGCTCCCTGGATGAAAACCAGAATGAATCCATCCTTTTTCCACCCTTTCATCTGCACTTCTTACTGCATATCTATGAGTTTTTCCCTAAAAAATAATGTAGGATAGGCTGCACTGGGTTATCCTTTCTTTCCTATCTCTGAGATGTAGGAACTCATGACAAGAATGATCAAGCATGAATACAGCAAAAACTATTTCAGTGTTGCCCTCTTTTTGTTCCAGGACCTTAAAGACACTAATTTTCCATCCCTCTTCCATTGCTGGCATTTTTTATTGAGGCAGTAGACTCAACATCTGAGTAAATGGCAGTGACACATGGTGTGACTTTTGGGTTATCCTTGCAGAGCCAGGAGTTGGACTTCACTAATCCTTGAGGGTCCCTTTCAGCTCAGGGAGATGCTATGGCTGTGTGCTGGGTGCTCCTGTAAGAGAATGGAGAGCCCCAAAGGTACCTTCACGTCAGCAGCCAGATGGGTTGGTTGCTTTCATCTCTTTTCAGGCCAGACATACAGCACAGCTGGTTCCAGATCGCTTTTCCACCACTACAGTATTTTCCAAAACTGTGTCTGAACTATTTCATGAGTTGCTGGGGGCAAAATACAAATGCACAATATCACTGACAATCCCAGAAACAAGGTGAGATGACTTGGTTTCCATTTTCTCTATCAGCTTAAGAAGTGCATGACTGCTCCTGGCATTTCTTTATTCAGAGATGTTAAGAGTGGCAGAAACTATGGAACTCCTAATTTGAACTTGAGCATACTGCAGAACAGATGCTTTCACCTCAAAACTGGACTGAGCCCAGTGACATGGATTTGCTTAAAGTGTCTTTTCCTGAAGGCACCCTAATGATTGGCCAACACTTTAACCATTCCTTGATAGATCACCCTAGGCTGTCAACATCTCCCTTCAATTTACAAGGCTCACTTGCTTGTAACCAATGGTTTTTGGCTTCAGCTCCTAGCTGTTGGCTCCTGCTACTTTTTTTTTAATGAGTAAAGCCCTGAGTTATCCCCTTGTGTTGGGCTAATATGATTGTAGCTATTGCTGGAAGTGTGGAAGCAGTTTTCTCCTCTGAACTAAGGACAGATCTTACGCCATTGCACGCTCAATTAAGAGTTCCATAATCAGCAAAATGGGTTAGGTTTGAACCAGCACAGCCCAGAATTTGCCAGAAGAGATGTCCTGTTTTTCCCAAAGCTCTTACCCAGCAATAAACTCAGTTTTCTTTCTCAGGATTCAATAGTACAAATTCAGGATTTCTACTCTAATGAACATATTTCAACATGCACCTAAGGAAGACTCTTAAGTGTTTTACCAGAACAATGGGTACTTAAGCAAGTCTTCAACTACTCTCTTCTGAAAGCAGTAAGGCTGAGGCAAGGTTACATCCCTGCTGTATCAGACTAATGCTATCCAGAAAACACTGCAGTGAGAGAAGACAAGCCTATTACTTCTCTGATGTGATATAATAGAATCATTGAATGATTTGGGTTGGAAAAGACCTTAAAGATCACCTTCCAACCCCCCTGCCATGGGGAAGGACACCTTCCACTAGACCAGGTTACAGCAAGCCCTGTCCAACCTGGCCTTCAAAAACTTCCAGGGGTGGGGCAGCCACAGCTTCTCTGGGCAACCTGTGCCAGGGCCTCATAGGGAAGAATTTCTTCCCAATGTCCTCTCTAACCCTGCCCTCTGTCAATTTGAAGCCATGCCCCCTTGTTGTGTCACTACATGTCCTTGTAAAAAGACCCTCTCCACCTCTCTTGTAGTGGGTCTCAATTCAACTTCTCACTCTGTGCTTCAGTGACATTCCAGACACCCTGGCAGTTTTGTCGGTGGTCAGACAGGGGTGGGAGATGTTTACAATTGTGTTTCTGAGCACCAAGAGCCCCATGGATCCCCTCACATATTGCCTGGCATCCTTGTGAATAAACATGGGCAGGAGATCTTTCTCCTTTTTAATGCCTTTATTAAAAGTGATCAGCTCAGGTGGGGAGAACCGATGGGTCCGTGCTCACGCCACTGCTGCTCCCAGGAGTGACTCAGACAAGGAGAAAGAGTGCAACTTTGTCCACTGGTCTGTGGGCAGAGGTGGGAGCTCCATCCTCACAAGAACATCGGGAAAATCCCTTCCTTTTTGGTTCAATGTTCAAGGTCCTCTGTCTAGCTGACATCTTTAGGTTAGGCTGAGGAGTAAAAAGGCGTTGGTGGATACTAGATTCTGTTCCTCACATCTAGACATCACTTTGATTCATCAATTTTGTGTTGGGTCATTGTTTTAGGGGTTTTTTTGGCTAGGTTTGGTGCAGGGTTTCTCCCATTGCATGCTGGATCTGATGTCATTTGCATGCTAACTCCATGTCCCTTCACCATCTGGATGCCATCCTCCAGGAAGCAGCAGGGCAACGCCTGCCCTGCTAAGGGGGAATTCTTAACCATCAATGAGAGGTAGTTAATGAAAACGACAGGTGATTACAATAACAAACAGTTAGAACTCCACCCTGGCAGCAACTGGCCCACCCTGTTAACTCTGCAACCTTTTAAAAAAATTGGCAGCTGTTCTGCTCATAACACTTGTAGTGGGTATACCTCTGCTGCTCTTTTAACCATCCTCCCTCTCAGATGAACCTCCAGTGTTGTCCAAAGCCTACTGAAGTGAAACACGTTTTTTAATCAACTTCAACAGGCTTCAGCTCAGGCTTCTAGTGTATGTGTCTCTCACTTTCAAAGGCAGCTACCCCAGTTCAGAGACAGTGTGTCTGAAAGCTGCTGGCACCCAGGTCCTGCAGCAAAAGCTCTTCATCCCTGAGCCATGTAGCCAAGGACTTCATATCATGAGTACAGGTCATCATCTGGCTGGATGGGTGCCTCCATGTGAACTGCCAGCATCAGCACCTTGTCCATGTGCAGCTTTAAGCCTGGTCAGTGCAGCAGTGTGGCTGTGCTGGTCAGCACTGAAGCTGCAATGTGGAACAAGTTTTCTGGGGGCCCAACCTCCAGCTCTGCACCCCCTTCCTCTCCTGTCATATACACATATAAACACATATGTCTGTGCAGAGCTGTGTGCATTTCCTGGCTTTGTTTCAACAAGCAGAAAATAAAAAGTGGGAACCTCTGGTCTAATCTGCAGGGACAGGATTCCTGAATTAATAAGTCTTCAATACCTAATTCACCTCCCTGTCCTCAGCAGCAAGCATAATGATTCCCTCATTGCCTCTAACAAAAGCAATAAAAGGAAAAAAAAATAGAAAATTCCTGAACAATTTTTTTAACTGTAATTTTTTCACTTTTCTTCTAACATCAGTAAGTGGGGGTACTTCTATACTCTTAAAATTAAAACAATCCAGACAAACAATATGTCGAGCTTTGTCCTGCTTCCTGCTGCAATTATTCCTAATGTTTGGCCTCAGATCAGAGGCACAGCAATCCCTAGAAATATGACAGCAGAGCAGAGAGCTCTTTCCAACAGAAACGCCTCCTGAATCATGTCAGGAATTTATGAGGCTGAGAACGGGCCAAGACTTAAATATGTTCTGGAATAAATGGCATTGCATAGGTGGCTCTGATCAGCCTTACAGTGGTGGGATGAAGATGGAATCCTCCAGATGGAGGAGTGGAAGGATATTTATTGATTTAAAAAAATAATAAAGTAAAGCTGAGAGTGACAAGAACAGGCATTGGTATTTTAAAACTCAGGCTCTACCAGACAGAGCCAGCAAGGAAAAAGCTTTAACAAGTCTGGATTCCACTACATTTTGTGTGTGTGTGTGTGTGTGTGTGTGTGTGTGTACTATTCTTACTGCTAAATCTCCCTAAACCACTTTGTGCCTGGTACATAGGAAGAAGTGATACCTGTAATACAACCTTTTCCCCTCCAAATTGCATTGTCCTGGGAGTATCCTTGCTGATTTGGTGCCTGCTGTCATTACAGACCATTTGGACAAGGTTTCATCCAGTTTCAGTGTCTGCCTCCCATCAAGTGTAAAATAAAATATTTTGCCCATCTGAGACCACACTGGGTTAGACAGAATTCTCAGAATCACATCAGCTCTTTATACCTCAATAAACAAAACCAGGGAGGAAGAGCTGTGAGGAGGTAGGCTGGCATGTGGTCTCCACTCACCAGCTTGGAAGGTGCAGCACTGAGAAACATTGGAAACTGCAAAAGAAGCATCAATATGTATTTTCTTTTACTGCACTTGTTTGACTTTTCACCACATTTTCCTGAATCATGAGATATTCAGTGCTGCAAGTCACAGACCTCATTTGTGCACCAGCCCAGAGAGGCCAAAACTTTCTTTGGTCAATTCAATAAGAAAATTGAATACAGAGTGACTGCACAGTCATAGATAAGGATTTCCCAGGGGTGAACTCTTGATTCAGATTTTTTGGGCTGGGACACCTAGGGTATAACGTGCTGAGTTTGGTTGGGGTTGGGTTAATTTTCATCATAGTAGCACAAACTATGCTTTGGATTAGTCCTGCAAACAGTCCTGATAACACAGGGATGTTTCCCTTATTGCCAAGAAGGACTTAGACAGAATCAAGGCCTTTCCTTCTCCCCACTCCACTGGTGAGGAGACTGGGCATGCACAGGGAGCTGGGAGGGGACAGAGCCTGGACAGCTGACCCCAGATGACCCCAGGGACATCCCAGACCATGTGGCATCATCCTCAGCATGTAAAGCTGGGGGGAGAAAAAGGAAATGGCAGGAGTATAAGGGGCACAAAAATTACCAGAGAGGTGAAACACCTCTCCTATGGAGATAGGCAGAGGGAGGGTAGAAGGAAGAGGAGAGGGAAGGACAGGGAAGGCAAGGCAAGGCGAGGCAGCTCCAGGGAAACCTTAGAGCCCCTGCCAGTGCCTAAAGAGGCTCCAAGAGATCTGGAGAGGGACTTCAGACAAGGGCCTGGAGTGACAGGACAAGGGGGAATGGCTTCCTGCTGACAGAGGGCAGGGTTAGAAGGGATATTATTATCTCAATCCATTGGTTTCCTCTTCTACCTTTCCCGTTTCCAACTTTTACCTTTCCAGGTCATTCTCCTGTCCCACTGGCTGTATGGTGCTTGCTTGCTGAGTGACATTACACCACCACATAAGTTTTGGAGCCAGACTCCGTGACCTTTGAAGGGCCTGTGACATTCCCAAAGGCCCTATTTAACATTTTGTAAAGACACCACTCCCAGATGTCAAACCCAAAAGAGATATATTGTATGTTGACCATAGACAGTACAGGGGTCATGGAAAACTCATGTCCTCTGTGAATTCTTGGACCAATTTGCTGATTGTCATTACAAACTGGCACATGGTGCAGCACCAACTACACTGCTTCTACAGTCAGTGGAAGAAGAGGGAAATTGCAAGAGGACAGTTTATTCACCACAGATAAATAGTGAAGATAAGATATTAGGGGAATTTGGAGAACATTTTTGTCTATATGCCAGTGCTTAGAAGTAATGCCTGTCCTTGGCTTCTCACTTATATGCCAGCTCAGGGATGTGATATAAACCATTTTTCACACTGTCCATGCTGTTTATTATACATACGATGAGGGGAACTTGAAGGAAAAAGGAAGAGATCTCTTTATAAATAAATGAGGATATCCTACAGAGCCATAAGGAAGTACATATTTAACAGAGGGAGATAAGCAGCAAAAAAGGGGAATATTTGCTAAAATAGCTCTTATCTTAAGGCTAAAAGCTCCTTCAGGTTCAGCAGGAGTTCCAGAGAATGAAATGTAAGTCTGGTATTTTGCATTTGAATACAATAGAACTGTACCCTAGACCTGTCTGTGTCAGAAGCCAGGATGGTATTGCCAAGGAAAGAGTCATTACTTGCCTTTATGAATAGTTTTTCAAACAACTGTTTCTGACAATAGCTGGGTAGGACACTATGTATATAGGGTCTAATTTAGTCATTTTGTCATCATATTTTCATAAGGACAAGGCTCTGTGTAGAGATGATTCTTTTAAAGTGACTCTCCCCAGATTGTGAAGATTTAATTTCATTTCATTCTCCTGTGGAGGCAGATGAAGTCAGTGTCAGCCCAGAAAGCGTCAGCCCCAGCTCACACCTACACAGCCTGCAGGGCTGTGCTGTGTGCTCATGTCTTCTCCAGCCCCTCTGCACATATTTAGCTGCCAATATTTGGACTTCTTGCTCTCCTTCACTGATGTGTAGCTTAAACCCCCATCTGTGTGACCCCTGACTTTTGTCTCAAACCTTACAACTTGTATATCATTACTGAGTTCCTGTCCCATCATTCCTGGGCCTCCTTTGGACTTTTCCATCTGCTTCACTGGAAGTGGAGCTCCCATTTTTTCCAATATTCTTCCACCCAGCTTTGTAATTCCTGGGACTAGTCTATAATGTACAATATTCCTCTTCATGCTCCTGCCAGGCAGGCCTTTATTTAATTTTGGTCTCCGTGTCAGATCATTGTCTGGATTGTTGTGTGACTAAGCCCTGGACAATAACAAGATTCTGTGCATTCAAAATGTGGCTTTGAATTTTGCAGCTTAAATGCAACAACTTTTGTCCCCTTTGACAGCTTTTATTGCTGTTTCCTTCAATGCTGGTCAATATTAGCATAATAAAGTCTTTTGATGCTAGAATGCAGTCGTGTCTTTGGAAACAAGTCGTGGGTCTCTTGAGAATGCCTCTTAATATGAAAGAAATATCTGAATTTCCTTAATTTGTGCAGGGATTTCCCTTTCAGTAGCCTGGCTGGCCTTGGTGGAATAATAGCCAAAAGAAACGCTGTGCCCTGTTATTTGCTCCTTTCTCTTCGTGCTTCAGAGGTCAAGATTGTATCAGCTGCAGCTCTGCTAAAATGGAGGAAAATCTGATAATCACTGTAAAGGCACATTAGAAGATACAGCTGGATTTTTGTAGGGGAAGCAGCTGTGGGATCTGTTGTGAATAGGTAGGATTTGGGGAGATTCCTAAAGGCTGGGAATACATGTGGCATTTCTGAAGTGCAACATACCTGGCAGATAGAGCATGAACAATGTTTATTATAGTAATAACACATGGCCTCCAAGAGCAGAGCAGTGTATAGAAAGCAGACATTCAGGGGCTCATAAGTCTGCTGGCATATGTTTTAGATGCTAGTTCAAAACCAGCCTGGTTTGTCAGCAGTGAAAACCTGCCATCCCCTCACTACCTAGAGTCAGTAAGGAGACATATGTCCATTTTATGAAAGCCAGAGTTGCCCTGTATGATCTCCTTGTCAGGAGAGAGATGGGTGCTGAAGGAGCTGCTTTCTTCGGGCTCCTTTCCTCTTTCACATTATTTCTGAAGACATGTAAAGCCTCTCATATTTGCTTGACCAAGACACATCATTCTGACCATAGCTGGGAAGCAGCCTTGTTTGCCCTATCTGAACAGGGATCTCCAGAGACACTGCCCACAGGGATGCCTGAAGATAAAATATGGGCACAGCTATCTTTGAGGCGGGCCATGCCAGCTTTAGGAGTCTCATACCAACACTTGCAGAAGTGGCACAGCAGTGTCCTTGTAATCTCAGGGGTGAAAAGAAGAGGATCATGAAGCAGACTGACAGGAAGATGAGTTGTTAGCTTTCACACCTCCACAGGCTGGCTCTTCCAGGCAAGAACATTGTGCCAAAAAATGCAAATTGATCAAGTCACAGTCTGGATTGCTTTTCCAGCAGTGAGTTTTCAGTCATTTGCCCATTAAGCGAACAGATCCCAAAGTGTGTCCCTGTTTTTATACCAGTCCATTGCCTAAGGCTCCTGCCTAACCACCTGCCTCTTCCTTCATAGTCAAGTCACTTGTCACCATGACATTTTCTGAAAAATCCCTTTGCCAGGATTTTTTGCAACAGGTGCATCTTTGATTGGTCTCATGTGATTGTTTTTAATTAATGGCCAATCACAGTCCAGGTGTCTTGGACTCTCTGGTCAGTCACAAGATTTTATTATCATTCCTTTCTATTCCTTGCTAGCCTTCTGATGAAATCCTTTCTTCTATTCTTTTAGTATAGTTATATCATTTTCTTTTAATATAATATATATATCATAAAATAATAAATCAGCCTTCTGAAACATGGAGTCAAGATTCTCGTCTCTTCCCTCATCCTGGGACCCCTGTGAACACCACCACAGTCACTCATCTTCCTGTAGACCACATCCAGGCTGTTGAACTGATTTAGATACCAAGCACTATGGCAGAAGGTCCATTCACATGTATAATAGCATATCCATGCTCATTCTGCATGGGGCCTAGAGGTTTGCTGTAAGACCTGCAGCAATGTCAAGGTACACCTAGAATGTTAAACCCATGAATTCTGGTTTAAAGCCAAGCTGGGTGTTCTTTCTTGAAGAGCAGTCCATGTATACTGTCCCTTTGCGGAGGTGCAACTCCCCATTTGTGAATAGCTTGATGCTGGGGCTCAAAGTCACCACCCAGTTATGGGAGCCTGTATGACATTGCTGCAGGTTGGCTGAGGTCTAGGAGCTGTACCAATGCATTCTCTCCATGCAAGGCAAGCAGAAGTAAGACACTTCTGCACAGTAAGCTGGGTTGCTGTGAATGACCTCACATTTGGCTGCCATGGCTTACCCTGCATTTGATAACCCTATTGCATAATTATATAACCCTATTTGCAGTGATGGGGACTTAATCAGGAGAATTTGTGGAAGCTAGTTGGGTTTATAGTTTTGCTGTGTGTCTTACCAAAGGAAGATTTCTTGGAGCTGCAATTTTCATCACATAAAAGGGAAGTGGGAAGTTGGATGAATATACACCTCACAAACGATTTCCAGTGTCTTTACTGGCAAAAGTCTTTCTTGTCTTCTAAGGACATGGTCCCCCTAAACCCACAATAATTTCTTCTTAGAGCTGAAGCAAAAAGGTTGTGCTCCTATTTGCCTTGAAGTCCAGTCGCTCAGCTTGGTTTTTATTGTCACACACAGCTCAAGGCTGCCAGCAGACTGCCTAGCACACAGCACATGGCATTTGGCATTTGGCCTCCTCCAAGTCCTGTGTGATGCCTCATGGCTCGAGTTCATAGTAATTATTGAAGGAGGAGTGGAGGGGAGGTTCAGTTCAAAGTGTCTGAAATATTAAGTGGTCTGTGCTGCAGCCTGCCAGAGCTGTGTTTTTATAACACAAAATTGAGGGTAGGTGTTATGAGCTCTGAGATGTGGCATAAAGACTTGTGGGGGTATTTGAATGTGCAAAGCTTGCTGGGACAGTATTGAAGGACGCCACAGGCCGAGAGGGAGCCAAAATTGGTATGGTCTCATTAGCAACACCTACTCTAATAAATAAAGCTGATGGGGGCTGATTTGCTGGCCCTGAGGCACAGTGTCTCAGCTTAACTTGTGTCCAAACACCTTCTCAGCTGAGAGCAGGGTTTGGAGTGAGCTAACAGCAAAGCCCTAGTGCTCCAAGACCTGAGCCTACACCCTGGAACCTCTCTTGCTTAGCAGTAAAGATACTCTCTAAATGCCAGGAATGAGTTCAGGGATATTTAAGCCAACTCCTCTATGGCTTAGAAGCAACAAAGACCTTCTTATGGGGACTGCTAAGGACTTCAGATTGTGTTATAAAATTTGATCTGAAACTTAATGATTGCCCAGCTCTCCTTCATCAAACACAAGAGCAGCAGCACTGTTCACGTTCACATACAAGGACACTCCAGAAGAGAAGACCATCACTTCTTCTGACAGCCCTTCACACAGGCCATTCACACAGACCATGCCATTGCTGAACAAGGCTATAATTAAAAAGTGTGATTTCACATGGGAGCTTCAGACTCAGAACTTCTCAGACAATGAAAAAGCATTCACTGATCCCCTGCCACTAAAACAAAGTGGACCTACATCTTGGAGGTATCTGTTTCTCATTCCTGTTATAGCTGAATGATCCTCAAGCAGATAGGAAAGCAAAAATGTTATCTTGAAGGTAGGGGATAAAAGGGAAATGCACATGAAATATCATAAGAAAATGTCACATCAATAATCTGTGCCTTTCAAGTAAATCCTGTCCCCTCCACTGATAAAGGTCACCTTGTTGAAGAAACTCAAATATTGTACCACGTAACTCAACAGTTTTAACAACATCATAACATACCTGCTATATCTTCTCCTCTCTTTGCTATGCAAAAGTTGGCTAATACATCCCAAATGTTCCAGATGTTTTATGATCAAATAGACATTAGCCTGGCTAGCTAGCACTCAGAAAAGGCTTGTTAGGGCAGCTCTTAGTCATTAATTTTTTTTGCTCAGATATTAAACAGCCTCATCCACCTAGATCATAAAATGTCTTCCCAGTCCTGCAGACTGTTAAAATGTATGCCTGCAGACATTTATGTATGCCTGTCACATCTGGAAAAGTGTGTGTGCTATCATAATGACTTCAATACAGATTTCATCAGAAGACATATGAAAATTAAGCTGGATTCACCCAATCCCTTGCAAGCCATTCCACACTAAGCACATAAGAACTGATTCCCTGTTTCCGGGTGTGCACAAGTAGTGGTACTGCACTTCCTTTACATGTGAGTCTCCAAGAGTTGGATCAAGCTGCCAGGTTGGAGTTATGCAATTTTCTCTATTCCAGCAATTCTGTCTCTGACTCTGGCTCTGCATATTTTGAATTCCTGAATGTCCCTGGGACCCCAGTGCACAATTCCTCCTCCAGTATTTGCTAGCATGAAAAAGTAGTATTTTCTTCTCTAGAAAGGAAGAAACACCAAGCCTGACTGTGACTTATTTAACAAGTGGTTGTCCTAGATTGCAAGGTAATGTGTGTATTCTATTTGCCATTTGTTAGAGGTGGGGCAGTTATCTTCTGTTATTTGAGCAGTTTTCCTTATCTCTTCCACAAGCCAATCCTCCCTCCAGGGAGACATCTGGTGTTAATGGGCTATTGAGTGTCACTGCATGCCTGATAAAATTACAGCATCCCATTGTGAGATGCTCTGCCCAGAGGAAGGAGGCAAGGATTCCTACCTGGATATAATCCAAGATTTTGGGACACCAGCACAGCCTTTTCCATTGGATTCCCAGAGGAGGAACTGCATTTTTCACTGGTTCCCAGAGGAAGACCAGGCCCATCTACACCACCACCAGACCTTCAGAGGAAGAATACACCCTTCTACAACATCACTGCTCCAACAGAACCACACCTGACACTGCAGGAGGACTGCAGCCACCATTCCAATTGGACTGCTATCAACACCCTGACCAACAGGGTGTCAGGTCGTATTCTGACTCTGTCAATGTTGTTTTGTATTACTGCATTGTTTATTTTATTTTTATTTTCTTCCCTAATAAAGAACTGTTATTCCTGCTCCCATATCTTTGCCTGAGATCCCCCCTTAATTTCAAAATTACTACAATTCAGAGGGGGGGCGGGTTACGTTTTCCATTTCAGGGAAGGCTCCTGCCTTCCTTAAGCAGACATCTGTCTTTTCAAACCAAGACAGTGATTTAGGTCAAGACACAGTTCCAGTGTTTGTTTTAGTGCTAATAAGGACTTGCTCTCTAGTTATCACAAAATCACAGAATAGTTTAGGTTAGAAGGGGCCTTAAAGATCACCTTCCAACACCCCTGCCATGAGCAGTAACACCTTCTATGAGACCAAGTTGCTCCAAGCCCTGTCCACCTTGTCCTTGAACACTCCCAGGGATGGAGGAGCCACAGGTTCTCTGGACAACTTGTGTCAGGGCCTCACCACCCTCACAGAGAAGAATTTCTTCTCAATGTCTAGTCTAAACTTGCCCTCTTATTCCTCTTATTCATGAACTGAGATGCCCACTAATTCCTCTTATTGTTTTCTAGTTGCCTTCGCTCTGTGGTGTGGTAAAAATGCTGCAATGAATTGCCCAGGACCCAATACACTGATGTGGCATAGTGGTGGCTCCAGAACCTCAGCAACACACACCTTTGTGGGCTGCTCTGGCAGTATCTGTGGCTGGAAGAGAGCAGACCCTGAACAACCCCTGACCTGTGGTTGCACTGCTCCAGCTGCCTGAGCAGAGATCAGCTGGAAGATGGTCATGCATTTTGCAATGTTATCTTTCAAATGGTCAAGGTTGCAGGGTCATATTTTCCTTGTAAATGTCTCAGTCTGTTCCTGAGGCTGAAAACATGTGACTTCAGGGACTTTGCCTGTGAAATGGCTGTCTCCATACATAAGATATATAGATCAGTGAAGACAACATGAAATTTTGCAAAACTCTAGAATCATAGAATATCCTCGGTTAGAAGGATCCATAAGGATCATTGAAGTCCAACTTCTGGCCATGCACAAGACCACCCCAAGAAATATACCATGTATCACATCATTAAAAACATAGAAATGCTTCTTCCTTAAAAAACGTCTCTAATGTCACAAATCTAGTATTGGAAGTCTTTCTGAGTAAAGGTCTTTTCTTTTGGTGGAGATAGACAGGTTTTCACTCCTAAGTTTGAATTTAAGCCTGGAAGGACAAAAGTCCTTTTCATGAAAATTTATAAACTGGGAAAGAAGTACAAAGTATACAAATTCCTTTCAATGCTCCTCCTTATTTTACCATCATTACTGGAAACCCACTGGACCTGAAACCTTTCTGGCTTGAAAAACATTCAGATGACATTTTAAAATACAGCTTGAGAAGCAATCAGTGACTTTATTCCCTTCTTTTCCTTGGTTGTTCCTCTTAGTTTTCTCCATGGTTTCCAATCCTCTGCCTTCCAGACCACCCTTAAACTTACTACCTACCTTTTTGTGCACACAAAGGACCCAGACTTCCCACTCATTTCTACAACCAGGTCACAGTCAACTACACATGCTTAGCAAAACCCCACACAGGCTGTGTGAGGAACTCTGCCTTGAGCCAAATGACGCTCCTGATTCCCTTTGCAGATCCTTTCCTAGGGATGCCAAGCAGTGATAAAGTGGTGTCAGTGCCCCCCTCCCACCTCCCTCCCCTCTCTTCTACCCACTTTGCAGGCCAGGCAGTCTGCAGGCTGCAAACTGGGCTAAGAAGAGGTCTGCAACTTTTAATATTCCTTCTCCTGGCAGGGAGCTTGGCCAGATCTTAGAGAAGAGGGCCCATGTCTCCAACCTGCTCTAGAAAAGGTTACAACATCTGCTTGCCACTGAGGAAGAAAACCACAGTACAAAGATCCCATCTGTTTTCTGTTTTGATATGAAGCTAGAAAAGCCAGTTGGTTTTTCATTTCCCCAGATGCTTGAGGAGCTCAGCTTCTCACTCTCCTATCCATGCAGCAGGAATGGAGGGTGCTGGAAAATGACAAGGTTTCGTGGGGCCATGGAGGTCTTGTGGACTGGTTCCTCAAACTCCTGCTTAGTTCTCAAGACAGATGGGCCCCTACTCCCCCTGCAGACTTCTTCTTGTGAAACCTGAACTCTCCATGCACTCAGGCATGGGGCTAAGACCTCCACCTGAGGCCCAGACCTCTGTGGCCCAGGTAATTCTCATGCAATGAAACTCTCAGAAGTTTCTTCTTAAAACCAAGTCCCCAAAGTTAGCTGAGCTCCTGAGACAAGGAAATTAACCACTTCTGAAGCATTTTGTGATCAATCCCTGGTCCTCATTGTGTTCTCCTCTCTCTGAACAGCATATAAAGGGATTTCATAAAGGAGGAACAAGCACAATAGAGGTGCAGATGTTCCCTGAGGAGGGATAAAAGGAGAGACCTGTATCCTGTGTGTTGCTTGACTTCAGGCCACCGCTATAACAGGATATCCCTTTTCTGCCTCTGTTATGCATCCTTGACAATTATAAGGGTGATAGCTATGTGAAAATGAGAGGATGTGTGGGAAGGCCATCCAGGAGGGATGAAGAGGGATCTGTTTCAGTACAAGAACCTTCTCTTGTAGAAGGAGGACTGAGGGACAGCATATAAAGCTGTTGGGAGACAGGTTCAGGACACACAAAGTAGTTAGGTCTTTAGCCAACATCTCTTGGGATATCAGAAGGTGACAGGAGCCCAAGGGGAGAATGTACAATTTCAGGAAAGGGCAATCAAAGGGTTACAAAATGCTTTAAGCTTCCAAGGCTACGTCTGTATTGAAGAGTCAGCCAGAGCCAGAACAATGTCTCCAGCTCTGTTCCATGACTACATAAGAGTGCTTAAACCTTAGCTTAGTCCTGATCATGGCTGAGCACTAGTGAGCCCCAGACAGCATCCAGGCATGTTGGATACTAGCAAAGGCCAAGGACCATTGACAAAACTCAGTGGGGGTGAAGTAATCTGTTTAGGTGATGAAACCCATCTGGCTGCAAGCTCTCCTGTGCCACTTGCCATGGGCAGCCAGTGAACAGGATCCAGCCTGGTTTATTTACTAGTCAAAGGCAGCCAAAGCTGCAGGTACCTCAGGGCTGTGCACAGGCACTGGGGTTTAAAAAAGAAGTGTGATTTCTAACACATGTCACTCTCTTTGGCAGTGCCTGTTGGCTGGACTGAGACATTCCCCTGTGGAACACTCCAGGCTGCTGTGGTGCTGAGATGTCTCATTCAGGCATCAGTGGTCCTCATTTAACCATGCCCATCTGGCCTTGCTCCAGCTGCTTGCAGGGCTGTGTCTCCAGTAGACCTTTCCCTCTTTCTCTGATCCAGGGAAGTTTAAAAACAAGTACAATAGAAGCTGGGATAGGTACCCAAAGGAACATGGCACCTGTGACAGGAACACAGTGTCCCATTAGCACTTCATGCCTTCCATGACCAACAGACCTGTTTTGGTAGAAACAGTTTGTCTGATGGGGTTTCTGCAGGTGAGAATAATGTGGTCCATCTGGTAGCTCCAGAGCTGGGATTTAAGCCCAGCAGCTTGGTCAAAGTCCAAACAGAATGTTCAGACATAGCTTGGACACCATATTTAAAGGATATTGTGGTTTTCCACTCTCAAGCACATTCTTTTGAAGTCCTGGTTGTAACCAAGCATAAAGGATAGCAGGAAAATTAATTGGTGTTTCAGAGAAATTATTTTCTTTGACTTTCTAGGCCCAAACATTTAGCATGTTTCAAAGGTGACTTAGCCAGACTTTTCTGAGTTTATCAGGTCCAAGAGTTTGGGATTATTATCACTAAATTAATTCAAATAATGAAGTTAACTCACCTCTCTCCACAAGGAATACAAGTACTTTGTTTTTTTCTTCTAAGTATCCCAAATATAATTGATCATTTAGAAGACCAATGCTGAATTTCTCTGGCAGTGTGCTACCTTAATCAGAGGAGATGTGGGCTATTTTACACAAGGATGAAACATGTACCTGATGCCAGTTTTTGAAGGGAATCCAGGATGAATGAGCTCAATGACAGAACTAGCATTTCTAGGCAGATAGGATATTGTGCACCTTGGATGTTCTTGAAATCTCAACTCACTGCTGAAGTTTGCTGGAACTGAACATGGAGAAAAGGAGGCAGCTGAAAGGATGGAGGTTGGAGAAAATTCCACATTCATGAAGATGGAAGAAGAATGCTAAAAAATACTCATATCCTTAGCAAATTAGGGTCCAAAGTGCAGTTCTGCTAACTTAGCAGAACTTGCCACTTCTCCTACAGCTCCTGGCTCTGAGAGGCAAACTCTTGGCCAAGTTTGCTGGGAGATTTAGGATGTTGCCATTCCCAAGAGTTCATGCCTTTCCTAACCTTCTGCCAGGCCTAAGCTTACCATATGAGAGGAGCAGAAAATTCTCATGGGTTCTCAGATGCTCCTAATCAGAGGTACATATATTCATTCTCACTCCTTGAATTCATTTGTCCCATGGACTGATCCATCAGTGTGGTGAGAAAATTAAATACCCAAATACTGCATCCTATTTTCCTTCACACTATACTGTCCTTCCCATCCTATCCTATGCTGGTTGGACACCTATTTCCACCTTCTGAGTAGCCAGCCTGTGGGCTGCATCCATCCATCACAGTTCCAGATGCCTCTGGAGGCCCCTGAGGTCCCTGTGAAGCACTGTGGGCTCCAGTGGGCCTTCCAGCTGTCAGTGCCTTGTATGGGATATCCAGCACCTCAGCTTGGCCATGATGTAGGAGGGAATACTCAGGCCACTATCACCCAGCTCCTGTCTGTTCTGCAAAGATGGGTGGGTCCATCTTTTCACTTCTTTAATTTGAAAACAATGTGGGAACACAAAGGATAGGGGAAAAGAAAAAAAAACCCAATCAGGGCATAAAATACAACTGTATTTTTACAAAATGTTGTTCTGGCTAATATAATACACAGTCCAATGCACTTTACAAGACAGGCCCTCAAAAATCTGCTACCAAGCACCAGAATTCCTATGTTCAGCTGGTATAAATTATTGCTTCTGATTTACACTGAGGGGCAGGCCACAACTGCCTAATTAAATAGCTTCTCTTTGAGCAGAAAGTTAGACTTTATAGAAATGTAACTGTGAATTACTTTATATAGCTGAGAGGCAGGTCACAACTGCCTAATTAAATAGCTTCTCTTTGAGCAGAAAGCTAGACTTTATAGAAGTGTAACTGCGAGTTACTTTATATAGTCATTTGATGGAAAAAGAGAGAATCGAAGAAAAAAAAGCCAGGAAAAGCAAGCAAAAGCAGAAGAAAGAAAAGAGAAGAAAATAAGGAAAGACAGAAAGAAAAAGTGAGAGAAACTAATTTATATATTTTGAGAGTTCAGTTCCTTTCATTGTGAAAGAATGGGAAAGTTTGGGAAGCCCAGACTGAATAATTCACAATGATAACATTGTGATACTGAGAGCATTAAAACTGATTTATTGGGCTGAGTTTATCTGATTACAGGGAAAGTGAGTACTGCTGAATTCAGCTCTGACTGTGCCTGTGTCTGACAAGACACACAGCTCAGATGCAAAATTACATTAAGCAGATGTAGCCCATTAAGAAGCTGAGCTTGAAAATGTACTTTATCCTGCCAAGGCAAATCCTAGTTGAAAACTTATGCCTCAAAAAAAACCCCTGAAAACTGCAAGATGTTCTATTTTGGTCTTTTTTGCTTTAATCTTTTTTGTGTCAGTCATAGTTCCAGGGTGATGATAAACATAAACCCACCTCCACTGTATTTCTAACATAACTCCATTACCTACCCTCAGCTAGAACAGATAAAAGCCCCTTAACATAAAACCCAGCAGAACCAGTCCTGGGCTCAGTTATAACCCAGAACTGGGTGAGGTTGCCGAGATCTCAGAGGCAAACCAGCTAAAATACAAATCGAATGTTCCTCCTCCAGTCTGGGCTAAAATGTAGAATGGCAGAGGAAGCAGAGCCAGTTCATCCCTTCCTTGCACCCATCCATCATGGAGACAGTGCTGGGTTAGTTCATGTGTGGGGTCTCTAAGATGAGAGACTCTCACTCTGGGTGCCTTTCTGCATGACAGCTGCTGAAAATATGTGGGATATGGTGCAGAAGGAGAAAATGGATGGGATTCAAGATCTGTGGAGCAACGTTTGGTTGTGCTAAAAGGGGGCGTGAGTATTATTTAATAAAAATGTTGGTGAATTTCCATACCAAATTTCTTTATATCTAGCCTATTTATACATCTGTATGAATTTTAAAACTGGGAAAAAACCAGTTGTTCTGGATTAAACCAAGCCAAAATATATCTCATGAGACTCAATTCTCGCTACTGAATTTAGGTGTCTAAAAGGCACTTGGAGTATATCAACCCCTGACAGCTCCAATGATTTTTTTACCTTTGGAGCATATAATGATTCTTCATGATTCCTTTATTCTCATGTATTTCATCCAGTACATACACCACTGACAGAAATGTTCAGAAACACCAGCAGAATATTAAAAGGAAAGAAGGTCAATCTCGTTAGACTGGCTAAGATCATTTTGAGGAGAAAAAGCATGATGTTAAAAGAATGGTCAGTATCTTTCTGTGCAGGAAGATCTCTCAGTTTATCTAAATCTCCTGAAGGTAAGCTCGGGCACTTAGGCTATTAACCAGATGATATGGAGTAATGGAAAATATTTTGCAAGGAGAAATCCTCTGCCAGTAATTCAGTGTTCATGTAAAACACAGTCACTGTATGGCATTCATTTTGTTCTTTGAAGTTTCTTTGTTTATGCTTTATTATCTGAAATATCCTCCTTAATGGCTGGGGGAAAAAAGTTAGTTTGTATCAATGCAATTACCAATATGAGGCAAGTTCAGGGGCCTTGAATCTGACATTTGATTGCAACTGTGAGGTGGGCAGTGTGTTTGAATGGTTTGATTTTCTTTACAAACTACATGAAAAGTAACTTTTTTAGTTTCCTTGGAATTCTGTGCAAATACCAAGATAAAAATATTCCCTCCAATGGAGAGAAAGGGAGAAAAGTGAGTCTAACCAGCTAAATTCACATGTTTACAATGCTTGATGTCATTCATTGAGCTTCATTGTTCAATTTGGAAGTGTCATTAAGCAATTTATGTAACATAACAGATACCAGCTGTAATAATTTTGAGCATGGGAGTTACATAGGCTCATTCTTTGATGCTGATAGTCCAGCTACAATTAATAACTAATTAGCTCGGTGTATAACAAACCAAACATCAGAACAAAAGGACCCCTATGACAAACATCAGGCTAAGGATAAGCTCCACCTGACTTCCAACATCTGCTCAATGGCTATCTACATGAAAAGGGTCACACTAACTCCCAATAGACATAATTCATCTCATCCCAACCCTCTCTTTGGAGGCATTCCAGAATTCTACACTTTGAAAATATCTTTATTGCAGAGAGCTGAGAACAGATTGTTCCAAAATCTGCCCAATGAATTCCTGCTGGGGCAGTTCATTCAACAACTTGTGACTTTATACTAAGGTCTTGTTTAACTCAGAAACCCCTCTTGGTGATTGGGAGTTGTAAGATCTGGAGGTCAGACCCAGACTGTGGGTGCCAATGGCACTTATGAGGCAGAATGAGCCTGGTGGCTTTGCACAGCTCATTTTTGAGTGTCATCCAGTTTGTTTGTTCATGGTAGACCTGGAAGAGCTTTTGGGACCAGTGCTGTGAAGGGAGGAAACAGTCCTCAAGTCCTTGCATCACCAGATGCAGGGGTGCGATCGAATTCGCTTAAATGTCAGTACTACTTGAAATGCCATGGGTGTCCCTTGGATGTTCCTCTTCCAGCCCTGGTGGGAAGAGAATTCTCACGAGGGCAAAGTCACTCTGAAGTGCCTCAAATGGCACCAGATGCTTCACTGCAAACTGCTGAGAGGTGTCCTTCCATCCAGTGGAGGAAAAGCTGTGTGTGGGAGTCAGGGTGAGCTGGGGAGCTATTGCTGTCCTAACTCAGGCCATTATTTGCAGGTGTCTTCTCAACAATTTTATGTCATACCCAAGAGCTGCTTCTCAAGTGTGGAGTTGCTTGCTGTCATCTCCCACTTGCAGCTCCCACCCCCCACAGCTCACAGGCAGCAAGGAAGGAAGCACCTGCAGAGGTGAGCCCTGAGGTGGGGTTTTAATGTGTCTGAGCTGTACAAGGAGAGCAGCCCTGGGCAGAGCAGACTTTTAGAAAAGAAAACAGTGTTCCTGCCCCTGGTCAACACATGCAGCACTTTGTAAAATTAATTGCATCTTGAGTGGAAAGTAGCTGCAGTTGGTGTGTGTTCTCAGTGTCTGCAGGCAGCAGAGGAAGTTTGGGATCCCTCAGTGCACGATGGACCTCACCGACCTGGGGGTGTTTGACTGACACTGGCACAGGCTGCCCAGAGAAGCTGTGGCTGCCCCATCTCTGGAAGTGTTCAAGGCCAGGTTGGATGGGCTCGGAGCAAACTGTTCTAGTGGAAGGTGTTCCCAGCCCATGGGGAGGAATGGCTTTGGAATGAGATGAGCTTTTAGGTCCTTTCCAACCCAAACCACTCTATGATTCAAAATATACCTACCAGTTTCCTCTGATGACGACATTGCTGTTATTAATGGCTTTCATAATGGCACAGATTATAGGATCTTATCCCAAATTTCAACCTATTTTAGGATAATTTTAAACTTGAAATTTGGGATGAGAAACAATGGAGAAGGAAAGATGCCTCTTAGAATAACAGATCTTAAATTGCTCTTTCCTCTGAAATACAACATGAATTTTGAGAAAGCAGCCAATCCTCAAGGATGTTGAAATTATGCTGTCACACATCCTAGAGCTTCAGACAAACACAGGATTGTGAGCACCCAACTTTACCTGGATTAATTTTTATAGTTCCATCTTTACTCCAGTTCATCATTCATCACCACTGAGCAACACTCCAGACCTTATCCCGGACTGAACAAATTAGAAAATCTAAAAGAAACATGGGTCTCCATTTTTAAAAGCCCATTTGTCAGCAGTTACCACTTATAGAGATCTATTGATACCTGGCATTTACAAGATTTGATTATCCAAGTTTTTTGTGCTTTGGCACTAATACAGGAAATCTCTTATCCACACCTTTAGCCTCAAGCATGTGAGCCATCCCTTTTTAAGTTGTTGTCATGTGTCATGCTGTCGCCCTGATTTTTTGAGATTTTCTAAGCCTTCTGATATTTACATTCTTGTGATGAACTTTCTCACACACTTTCTGTAAATAACTTAATGTTTTACATTGTTGTGTGGAAGAAGAGAAATTTGATGGACTGTTGGTTTGCCCAGTGTCATTGGAGAGGTGGCACTGTCACCCTCAAATCTACTGTCACTCTTGGAAAACTATAAATGTTGGAGTCAGAAAATAAACTTCCCCTTTTTTTACCTTGGAAACAGCATCATGTTCATGTCGTGTTATTTCGTGTCTATAGTAACATCATGAGAGTGGGCAGACTTCACAGAGTAACTCAACCAATGACAATTCTTAGATCTGAATTTCATCCTTACACTGACAGCAGCACAAGGGTTCTGGTGCTATGTTATGGATCTGGTGGCTTTCTCCTAAGCTCTGTACTCCTGGCAGCATATCCCTTTATATCCCAGCTCCTGCAGTTGTGCAGTTATGTGATACCCTCTTCTGCCTTAAAAGAAATTTCAAGACAATGTGGTTCGGGTAGATACCTTGAAAAATTCCACTTAAAAGAGCAAAAAAGAGAAAACTTTCCACATAGCCCAGAAAGTAGCTTTAAAATTTAAAACTAATTTAATTTACAATACAGACGAAATACTGTCCATTTATTCTTACCAAAAGAGGAAATAAAAAAATCCACAGTGTATTCTGTTGTTACTATTTTTATTATTATTGTTGCTCTCACAATTAGAAAACACAGTTAATGCTGCTTCCATGAAGAAAGCGTAATTTGTTCTTTAGATGAATAAACCAAAGCTCTGCTGAGATATTTAATCAAACTCTCTCTGACTGATGAAACTGGTCCTGAGAGTAAAACAAAACAAAATATGTTGTGCATGTTAAAGTCATTAATCTCAGGTGGATTTTAAGTTTCCTGTTCTTTCTCCCCCTCTCCCAAATCTTGTTTTCTGCTCCATCTCCCTTGCAGGGGAGAAAGTCGTGCCTGTTATAGTTCCAATCTGCTCTTGGGAATAAAACAATGGTGTTTCACAACCCCCTGTCTGATGCAGGGAAAGCCAAATCCTTTGTCACAGGGTGAAGGTCTAACAACAATCAATCCCAGGCCTGAATTTTCCTCTTGTTCCCCATATTCCCAAGTACCTCCAGAGCCTCCTCCCAGCACTTTGCCCAAACAGGTAGCCCAGAGCTGGGCAGCACAAGTCTGTCTCACTTGGAGGGTGATAATGGTTGTCTACAGGGATCTGTTTTCTAGCAGGAAGAGGGATGGTCCCTCAGGGACTCTTTTATCACTTTCCTGACAGAGACACTTCTAATTGTATTCAGATTGTTTTCTTCTTCCCTCACTCCCCCTCACCAAGGGCTTTTCCAGCTGCATGTGAAATATTGTGGGCTGCCTGCTTTAGTATAATTAAGACACTTTCTATTTTTGTAGAATTAAATACACAATCAGATGGGAGTTTTTTATCATGAATGGCATTTGCCTATCTTATCGAGAAACCTAAATGATATAAAACTGGAAGGGGTAAGGATGGGGGGGGATTAATCAAAAAATACAAAGTCAACCAGATGTATTACAGGGTCTAAAACCTCAGATCTGAAAATAGCATTAAGTCCAAACTGTTTTATTAAATCATAGATTTTTTTTTTCAAATTATTAAAATAGCATAATACTCTTCAGGATAGCTTGGCTGTTCCATCAGGGGTAATATTGTAAATCTGTGAAATAATAGTGTTTGTGGGAATAAATCATATGTATTTTGCCAGCTAGTGTAAACCAACAGTACTATGTAGTATGACATGGAGTTGGGCTAAATTATATCAGCTGCTGGGATGTGGTAAGACATGTTATAAGAAGGGAACTACAGCATCACCTGACAAAGACATTCACAGTAATTAAGCTGATTTCTGCAGTAGCTGAAGGATCTCAGTGTTTCAGAGCAAAGCCTTGAAAACTGCTTGCTGAAAGCCTGAGAAAGGGAAGGAGGAATGTATTTTCCTTGCAGAGCTGGTTTGTGACAAATGTTCTCCCAAATATCTTTCACACACCACATGCACAAAAAAATATTGAATCATGGAATGATTTGGGTTAGAATGGACCTTGAAGATCATCCAGTTTGAACCCCCTGACATGGGCAGGGACACCTTCCTCTAGACTGCAGAAATAGCTTGGCCATTCTGTTTTGGATCACTGTTGTATTGATAATTGAAATTGAGAGATGTGACACTTTTCTGGCCTCTCTGCACTTTGCTGCTGATGCAAGGAGTGAAGCAACAGAGACAGGTTGCAAGGAGAAAGATGTACTAGGAGTGGTTCTACTGGTATGGCCCTGTATTGCAGGTACTCTCTTTATTCCTAGTTCTTATTAAAAGGAAAGGAAAGCAGAAAGTACTGTCTACTGCTCATAGAAAGACATTTTCTGAAAAAAATTGGAAGTGCCAGAGCATCCAGAGGGACATCATAGAATCACAGAATGGTTTGGGGTGGAAGGGACCTTAGAAGCTCATAAGACCTTAGAAGTGGTGGACCTTAGAGGTTCCACCCCCTGCCATGGGCAGGGACACTTTCCTCTAGACCAGGTTGCTCCAAGCCTTGTCCAACCTGACCTTGGACACTTCCAGGGATGGGGCAGCCACAGCTTCTCTGGGCAGGCTGTGCCAGGGCCTCACCAACATCACAGGGAGAAATTTCTTTCTAACATCTGATTTAAACCTATCTTATTTCAGTTTAAAGCCATCATACTGCTGAGATGGCCCTAGCTGGCTGGATGAAGCAGGCCTGTGTAACAAGGGAGGCTGCAGTTTATCAGACTTTGCCCTGTGCATGATTCTCACCTTAGGAGGGTACATCCCCCTGGGCACACTCCTAATGCAGTGTGCAGCTGCTCCAGAGAAAAAAGGGCCCTGAAATTTAGAAGTTATGGCAAAAGCAGTGTAACACTGTTAATTCATAGACTAACAGCCTATGACATGGGCTAGGGCCACACAGATTGTTTTGTCAAAGAAGTGAAGTTCAGGTGAAGCCCATGATGTATTATCTGGAGAAGCCAGCAGAGATTTTGAACATGGTTGCCCCAAACTGCAAAACTCCAAACAATTCAGCCATTTCAGGTCAACATCTTCAGTAACAGACACCTGTGGCATGGCTAAAGTTCTGCTGTGAGTTCATTTCCCACCTGATAGACCTGCAGATGCCTAATTGGTTTACTCGCTTCTTTTAATTACAGGTGATGATTTCTTCTGACATGAGAAAGCCAGTCAAGGATCACAGGTCTGACATGGGAAGAGTGAAATGCAGCTGAAAACAGTGTATGCATTGACAATTTCTTCCTTTTTACTAGTTTTTCACCAAGCAGAAAGACTCATGACATCAGCAAGGGAGCAAGAAAAGGAGTCATTACAGAATGGCATTGAAATGCTCAAATTTTTCTTCAGTCAGAACATCTGTGCCTTGTTGGCATCATCAGAACTGGAAATAAAAATAAAATTCCTTAAAAGAATGAGAGTGGATGGTTTCTTTACATATCAAATGAAGCCAAATTCTGGCCTTGGAGAGCAGTGGGATTTGTGCCACCAGCCTGTCTGCATGTCAGCCTAAAGGCACCCACCACTCATCACTGCACTGCAGAGATGTTTTAGTCCCTCAGCTTTTATGAGGTGACAATAACACAAACCACTGTCAAGCTATGAAAACTCTTTTTTTGCCTGCTCATAACTGGGGGATAGAAAGAGGCAACAAGACCAAACCCATTACAGCAAAGCAAAATATCTGAAGAGAACAAAATGCCTCTAATTTTGCTATTATAGCACATGATGCTTTTCTCTTCCAATTCCCCAGGGCTGCTCACACACATGTCAGAGGCAGTTGCCCCCTAGAGATTGACTAAGTGGAAAAAAAAGAAGATTTGGAGAAAGATTGTGGTGTAGCTGACATATTCCCCCCTAGGAAAGTGACAGAGTCCCTCTACATTTGTGTAGGAGTGATTTTTTTAGCTGCTTACAGCATTTTGTATGGGGTTAGGGTACTCAAGAATGATCTGAAAGACATCAGAAGCTCTGCTGCCTTCTGTTCCTGGAGCAGCATCCTTCTCCAACATCACTTTTCATAATCAGTACACAGGGCTGGATGACCACTAAAAATAAACCAAAACCAAAATTCCCCCCCAAAACCCCAAGCAAACAAATAAAACAATCAAACAACAACAAAACCCCAAACAAAACCCCAAACAAACAAAACCAACAAACGATAACAAACAAAAAAGCAAATAAGGGAGCCTAGGTAGGCTATGTTAAAAACTCCCCTGCACAGCAACTCCTCTCCATGTGCAGGAGCCAGAAGCCAACCAACCATGACATGAGAGGGGTGAGCCATGTTTGTTATTAAGCTCCTCAGGCGCACTGGGAAATTTTACCAATGAGAGTGATTGCTGATAAAAAAAACAAAACAGCAATGGTGACTCTTCCTTTCTCCAAGTGTAATGCTCCATTTTCTTGACTGTATCTTGGCTAATTCTGCTCAACATTAAGAGGCTGGGGAGACAGGGAATAAAGAAACTTATTTATCCCTGTGCTAGTGAGTGCCTCAAAACATGTTCTTTTCCCATTCTTGGGAGGAAAATCAGAATTGCTTTCCAAGTAGAAGTGTGAAACAATAATCTAACATTTTGCTGTTGCACCAGTAACTTCAGCATTTATTTCATACTATTGTTAATGCTTGTTTATAATATAAGGATATATTTATGTAGGAAGTAAAGTAGATGAAAGCACAAGATATAAATATTTCTGTATATCTGCATACAAAAGAAAATATGTACAGCCACAGATAGTGGTTCTCTGCTGTGTCAGGGCAGAGCCAGGTGAAGGACTGACACATTCCCATTCCTTCCTGCTGTGAATAGCTGCTGACTTCCAGGGATGCTGACTTCCAATAGCTGCTGACTTCCATGGATCTGCTCCCTACAGCCAGGGCCGCTCCACTCTCTGCAGTTTCCTGAGGTTGGACCAATAGTTTTGTGGGGGAAGAAGCCAGTGGCATATTTCCCCAAGGATTTGATAGATCAATGTGGAAGAATGTCAGTGACTAAGGGTATCACACCCAAAGGGCAAAGAGATAGAGAGCAGGAGCTTGCTGTTTTCCTTTACTTTCCCACTGGACTTGGATTTCGTTTTGTTATTTTATCCTAAAGCCTCCACTGCTATCTTGTGGACCCCATAAAGTCCTTCTCAGCCTACCCTACTCTCACTGCCTCCAGGATTCCAGGGGATTTTTTTTCATGGCTGAATTTTGTCCATCCTGGGCAAATCAAGGATATATTTTCCTTCAGCAATCAAAGTGGCAGACCTGTGTTAAAGAAAGATTAAAATTAGTTGTTCATTTCAGAGGATTGACCTGAAATCTTTCCACTTTTTTACCATTCAGAATGGATGATTCCTTGCTGAAAATTAAGTCTTTGGCAACAAAGGCAGTTATTGCTGAAAAGTTGTAGCATTTTCCCTTGTGGGATGGTCCTAATGGAGACTCAGTACCTGTGCTAGAAGGCACAGGCTGGTGTGAGTCTTAGTTACTGTCAAACAAATGGTGCCTTTTTTTCCCCCTAGGGGAAGTTTCCATATTTATTTCTCAGAATACTAAGGCACTTGATAGCTGGACATCATTGGCAACCATAGGAAATATTTTGGAAGAAGATACCATCCCAAATGAAGCTTTGTCTTCTCAGAGAGCATTTTATTGGTGAGGAGAAACATTTGTGGGTCTGTTGCCTTTTGGGAGGTTTTTTTACGTTCTTATTTTTACTGGTGTGATTGTTGCTTTTCCTCCTACCATCTCTCCTCAAGTCAGTGTCTTTACAAATAAACGGTGTCTAGTCAAGGAGATGTCTTCTCTGAATAGTGCTGGGGTGCTGCTGCTGCTGCCTGAGCTCCCAGGTGTGCAGAGGAGAGTTTTTATTTGCACACATATCTCTCGACAGTCCTCTCGCACTTTTTACAGGTCACGTAGCAGCACCAGTGATATTTGCAGTGGCAACGCTCCACCACCTTGTCCATGTAGGGGTTGTAGCCTCTGCCACAGCACATCAAGTCGCAGCTGTCACTCCCGTTGGAAGTCTTGTTGCATTGCCTGGAAGAAGGAAAAAGCTGTGAGCAAGTGCAAATTCCTGCTGGGTTTTCCCAAGCCCCTGCTGTGTGGTGCTGCTGGGCCTGACAGCTCTGCAGGGCACTGGGTGAAGCCAGCACAGCCAGCACCCAGCCTACAGCCCCCTGTGCCTGCAAGGGTGCCAGGGGAAGCCCTGGGCTGCAATCACCTGCTATGACACCCAAAATAACATTAAACTCCTGTTCTGACTCTCAGTTTGGGCCTGGCAGCATCCAGGCTGCTTGTCTGCTGGCCAGCCTGCTCCCACATGAGCAGGCAGGCAAAACTATTGGAATACCTCAATAATAATAATAATAATAATAATAATAATCATCATCATCATCATCATCATCATCATCATCATCATCATCATCATCATTATAATTCCAAACAATTAGTGTTTCCACCCAGGCAGGCTCCAAAACTGTCTGAAAGGAGATGGAGGAATGTCGCAGACATATTTTGTGAAAAATCCTTTTGCCAGGATCTTTTCTCCTGAGAAGCTTCAGCTGCTCCATGTTTTGCTGCTTTGGAATGTGATCTGGAGAATTGTTTACCCAACATGCGAAATTGTTTTTACTTGATGACCAATGACAGCCACTTGTGTTGAGGTTGTGAGCAGTCACAAAATTTTATTATTCATTCCTTTCTATTCCTTGCTAGCCTTCTGATGAAATCCTTTCTTCTATTCTTTTAGTATAGTTTTAATATATCATTTTCTTTTAATATAATATATATAATAAAATAATAAATCAGCCTTCTGAAACATGGAGTCAAGATTCTCATCTCTTCCCTCGTCCTGGGACCCCTGTGAACACCACCACAGAGGAAGATGACACCCTAAAGAACAAACACTGGTATTTGTCCACCACTGCCTAACCTGAAAAGAGCAAAGGAGGAACTCTACAGCCAAATAATACCTGAACAGTTTCCATGCCAAGGATCCCAGGCTGGGAAGAATCCTGAGCAGGCTGTTACAGGCACTATGCAGCACTGATCCTATCAGGGAAATCACCATCAATACTAGCAGGGCTGGATTGTGAACCTTTTTCCCTTTGGTTTTCTCCCACCATGGCATGAGCAGCTGGGCAATTGGCCCCAAAACACTTTTATTCCTGACCCAGGAACAGGAAGTGTGGCAGGAGCACAGGGAAGGATGACAAGTCACCAAGTATCACACAGACTTTCACAGCTTGTTTTGCTTCTGCTTTTAATTAAAGACAGACTCAGTGGGATAAATCAGCTATTGTGTTGGGTTCCCTCATTTTGTCTGCTTGCCAGTGAATGGTTTGAGGTTTTCAGAAGCAACTCCTTAATTGAGGAATCTCTTTCATTGATCCATAGATTACCATTTCTTATCTGTCCTCAAAAAACATCTATCCCATTTCCTAAAATACTCCACTATTCACTGGACGTGAAAGTGTACCAGGCATTGAATTTTGAATGCGATGAACCATGTCCTAGAGACACCATTTCTCCACAGACTGCAAAGACAACCCAGGATGGAAGAGTTCCTGTCTGGTCAGATTCTTGTGCCTTTTTGTTGTGTACCCAACACCATGGGGCTGTGAACTTGATGGTGTCTTGAAACTGCTGTAAGAAAGGTGGTTTATTGAGTGGGGTAATTGCTGACATCTCTCCTAAATCTTATTCTATGTGGCTATTTTGTGTCTATTTTGGACAGAAACACTCCAAGGCTGCTTTGGGGCAGGAAGAGGAGAGAGGAGCATCAGTTGGACCCTTGAGCTAAGCATCTGTTAACAGATGAAAACAAATCCATGAGAATTACAGGAATTGCTCATGAGGTAATGCTTTAGGAGAAGTTATGAGATTAGTGAAGCGTTGAGATTTTGTTCTTGCTCTTCTTCAAGTTTTTCTGCCTCCTGTTTGTTATTCTGATTCACATTCCTCTACAGGTTCAGTGTTTAAAGGCCCCCAAACTCACTCTCATTCAGGAGTGTGTGTAAATATTTAAAAACCTTTTAAAGCCTCTACCAAAGCTGAAGTGTGCAGCCACACTGAATGTGTTTGCCCAACGCTGAACCAAAGGCCTTGTTAGTGTCCCTGTGAACTGGGGCCCCTCCACAAGAAACCTCCAGACAGCTCCTCATAAATGTATTAATAAATGCTTCAAGTATTCAGAGCAAAGGTTCAAATATAGGTGTGTTGACATTAGAAGAGGCGAGGGTATTTGTCAACCTCACTTAGCTTTGCTAGTGGATGGAAATGTTGCTTCCTGGAGGTTCACCTAGGGAGGATGAGGAATCTGCAGAAGTCTGGCAAGGGATGCACAGTGCATCCACGTCACTTCATGCTGGGAGCTCACTAAAATGCCAAGAAAAGGAATACGGGTCCACTCTGACTCCAGCTCACCACTGAGGACATTCACTCCCCAAACATACAAAGCACACAGCAGTGATATTTACCCCATTAAAATAGAAAGCAAAACTCTTCTACCTGCTGTACTGGGACCTGGGATTCTCTCTTTCCCTCCATCCACTCCTGTGGTTTGCCAAAAAAAAAAGGAAAAAAAAGGAAAGGAAAAAGAAGAAAGGAAAAAAAGGGACTCTAGTAGAAGATATGCCTTCCCATATACCTTTCCCATTGCCCAAAGTCTGAAACAAAGAAAGGAAAAAAGAAAAATTGTATTAAATAAATCCTCAAACTTCCCTCAGTTTGGTATCAGGAAATGGGGACATTCAGATTGGTTGGGTTGAATAGCCAAAACAAAGTTTTGACCCCATCATAAACCTAAATAGGCTTTTAGAAAAATTTCCTGACAATGCCAGTAAGCAGAGATTTTGTTTTCTGTTTTAAAGCATAGGCCTGGATATGAGTTAGATTCATTTTTCATTAAACAAGATGAAGCAGGTTGTTTCTCAGCCAGTGGGGGAAGACAACTCCAAAGACCAGAGTTTACCCACAGAAGCAGCCCTGAACATCAGCTTCCAGAGCCTACAGTTGTGATCTCACCAGGCTCCCCACTGGTGGGTTAAGTTCAATCTCATTTGTTTTGGCCCTGGTCCAGCACAATTCCAGCAACTCAGAGAAATGCCCTCCTCCTGAGCCTTGGAGAGAAAACATGAAGGCAGGCGACTGCATCGTAACACAACACTGTGACCTCTAGAAGCACTTGGAAGACTGCTGAGAAATTATCCTTCGGCTGTAATCCCAGCCAAAGTTCTGGCTCCAGAACAGGCTTTTACCATTGTCACAAGGTCAGCAGTGTTGTCTAGACAACTCCCACTCAATATGCCTGTCCCAAATGTCCCCTTTCCAGCCCTCCTTTGCAGAAGCACTGCAATACACCATACAGCCTCCTCATGGGGGTGGCTCCTCAGCAGAGCTGAAGGACACCCCAGAACTTCTAAGAGTCTTCCCCCAGATGGAGAGTAGGGATTTTAATTTTAAAAGGGGGAGATCACAGAATTATTTTGGTTGGAAAATACCTCTAAGATTGATGAAATCCAACTTAGCAATGTCACATAACTTCATTGTGAATCCCTATTTATCTGTCCCATCAGCAGATAGGATACATATTTTTTTGGTTGCACAGCTGGCACCTGGGATCCAAATTGAGGCCAACTCTGTGCTGTCACCCACAATTATGACATATACTGACAGTGATAAGCTACCTGCTGGAACCTCCCTCCATCAGTCCTATTGATAAGGACTTCTTGAGGAGGCTATTAAAAAACTCATTCTGGGGCACAGCAACTGCCTTCCTGCCCAGTGCATCTCCCAGTGGATGAGAGAGATGCTGTTACAGGAGTAAAACATAAATCTAAGCACTTTCTGTAGTCCTTTTTCTCATACACTGCCAGCACCTGGGCTGTTGCATTAGGGGTGACAGAAGGGATGTTCCTCCCTTGACAACTCATCCCCTTGGCTGTGTGATTCCCTCAGCCCTGAAGTCCAGCAGTCCCAAATCCCAGAACACAGTACTGCTGTGTAATTTTTTTTTCTCTTTTAAATAAAATTCCTCTTTATTTCTTTGGTGCCCCTTGCCCTAGTAATGTCAAGTAATGCAGCAGTATATAAAAGAAAGAAAGTGAAAAATAATTCAAATCCCTCAGGAGATATATAACACAATGGACATTCCTGAAAATACATCAAGGTCACAGCTTCATGTAAGATTTTGAGGGATGAATCTTATCTACTTTTAAATTGCGTTCTCATCCACAAGGAATGACTGGAGACTGACACTAAACAACTGTACAAGAAAGAGTTATCAGCATATGTCAGTGAGGAGATGTCAAGAGAGGTCTTGGAATTAGCCTGTATTTTCATTAATGAGAAGTTGAGAGTGAGGTTAAAAATTTGGGGACAATGCTAGGGAAGAAGGAGTTGAGGATATTTTGTGACAGTGGATTAAAGTGCAAAGTAAGCAGAACACTTTGAGAAAGGTCCAGCTAAATGTGGAATGTTTCCAGGGCAGCCAGAGGAGCAGTTCAGAAAGCAGAAAACAATGAAGGAACTGATTTAGAGAAGTATGTTAAAAGAGGTGTCTTCCCCTCTATAAAAGATTATTGCTACAAGGGGAGAGAAAAAATGTTCTTGATATGCCAAGGAAAGAGGACAAGAAATTATTAGTTTTATTTTAGATTATGTTTAGTTAAATTTTGATTAAGAAAAGCCTAACACTGAAGATTGTAAAACCCTGGATCAGGTTGTTCAGGGAAACTGCTTTTAAGACCAGAGTAGAGAAATATCTTCAGTAACAGGTGGTGTCAGTTCAATCTTGCTCCTGAAAAGACCAAGGTCCATGGAAAATCATTCCCAGACCCAATTTTCTCTAACTCAAATGCCATTTGGTTGCAGAGTGACTAAATATGTTTAAGAGAGTTAGATTCATTATCCCTTGCAATGTTACTGTGTGAAATTATTCATTTTACAAATGAATTTATTATTCACTAACCTCTTCAGGAAACTTTATGATCAAATCCAGGTCTCTCAAAGTAGAAAGAATTCAATCTTCCCCACGCATTAACTAAGATAAAAATAATGCATTGCTGGCCAGCCTACTTACTGAAATGGGCACCAGCTGCAAGCATGTTGCCCTGGGAAAGAAGGAATAACCCCTAAATAAGGTGGGAGGAACAGAAAGTGAATGTTTTTCTGATTTGCATAAAATCATAGAATAGTTTGGGTTGGAAGGAACCTTAAAGGCCATCTAGTCCACCCGCCCCCTGCTATGTACAACTTTAGCTAGAGCAGGTTTCCTCCAGTTCTTCTGGGACACTCACAAAAACATTATTTGCTATTTCTTATTCAGAATTTGTTAGATCTTATTAAAAAAATAGTAGCATCTGATAACTGTTCCAAAACCAACTATCATTGAACACATTATAACTCACTCAAAGCTCATCTTATCCTGTGCCCTCACTAACAGAAACTAAAAGAAGCTGTAACAAAAAACAAACATCAAATGCTGTTGTCTATCCATAACTCTAATCTTCCCCAACTTCATATGTGTGCTTCTGCCAAAAAATTTTATTGCCCACATAAACAAAGAGTGGTTTGGGTTGGAAGGGAACCTTGGAGATCATAGCATCATAGAATAGAATTAATTAAGGTCAGGAAAAGCCTCCAAGATCATAAAGTCCAACTCTGGGCTCAACATCACCAAGTCCACTAAACCATATCACCAAGTGCCATGTTCACTCATTTTTTTAAACACTTCCAAGGCCGGTGACTTCCCTTGGAAGCCTGTTTTAATGCTGAATGAATCTATCACTGAAGAAAATATTTTTAATCTCCCTCAGTGCAGCTTGAAGCCATTTCCTTGTCCTGTTGCTGACTGGGAGAAGGGACCAACCACGGCCTGATTACAATCTCCTTTCAGGGATTTGTAGGGTGTGATAATGTCTCCCCTGAGCCTCCTCTTCTCCAGACTCAGCAATGCCAGTACTCAGTCACTCTTGTATGATTGATCTTCCAGACCCCTCCAACAGCCCTTCTCTGGACACACTGCAGCACCTCAAAGTCTGCCTTGGAGCAAGGGCAATAACACTAACACAGCACTCAAGGTGCAGCCTCACCAGTGCTTGGCACAGGGGGACAATGGAGTCCAAGATCAGCCTGTTCCAACCCCCGTGCCATGAGTAGGGTCACTTTCCACTGGTTGTCCCAAGCCCCATCCAGTATAGCCTGGAACATGTCCAGGGATGGGGCAGCCACAACTTCTCTAAACAGGTTCCAGGGAACACCCTCACAGGGAATCATTTCTTCCCAATATCCCATCTAACCCTGTTCTCTAGCAGTGGGAAGACATTCCCCCTCGTCCTATCACTCCAGGCATTTGTCCAAAGTCCCTCTCCAGTTATCTTGGAGCCCCTAAAGGCACTAGAAGGAGCTTTTAGGTCTCCCCAGAGCCTTCTCTTCCACAGGCTGAACAATCCTCATACACAATACAGAGCATAATTTTGGGGTAGCAGGAAAGAAGTGGTATCAAGAGCTGCCACTGAACACTGAAAACTGAGCAGCAGATGCATGCTCAGCCAACTTAAGGTATGTTCATATCCAAGAAAGCATACCAGCCTAAGCCATTTGTGACTAATATTTTATATTGGAGTAAAGAAAGGGTATGTGAGCAAGGAGCAGCCACCAGAGAGTGGCCACACTCCTTGCCACAGGGAGTCAGCTGAGGAGTGGTGACTGATAAACCCAGCCAGGCTGCAGCACATAGTTTGCTGCAGCCTGATTTCTGCAGCCTAAGAGAGCTCCTTCCCACATTTGGCTTGATTCCAAGACTGCTCTGGGAAGGATCAGTAATAAACAGCTCTGTTATCTCCGCAAGGTTTCAGGGGCTGGATGCTTTTGCATGCATGGCAGAATTTCCCTTTCTTTGGATTCATTAGGGAGACTTAAATAGCCTTTGAAACATGATACATTGCACCCAGTTTATAAAAAAGATTAATATTTTTGCTTCTTTTCTCACAAAAGAGATCTCAATTTTATAATCTGCCACTATTTTTCATTTACTCAAAGCTGGTAGTGATTTTTTCCGGCAGGAGCAACTGAACTACTTTATTAAAAGATGAAAAAGTACTTTTGTCCAAGAAATTTCTGAGAAGGGGAATATTTGCATTTCTTTCCCAGTGGTTGATTTGTTGTATTGAAAGTTTTACTTGCAGCTTAACAGATCAGCTTCTTTAGACTTTTCTCCAGACCATTTTTAATTGGTTATGAAAGTGTGATGGTGGTATATAAGCAGAGTTTGGCTGGAGTCAGTGTGGCAGTAAGTCTTGTTTGCAGGAGACTTGGATACCAGTTGCAAAAATCAGCTCCTTAATCAGCTTTTCAGCACTTCAAAGAGGCCTCAAACCTCAGGTTTGAGTTTAGTTCCATGACTTTGAAATCTGGACATACCCTGAGCACTTGGAGGCATGCAGATTTCCAAACCATTTCTAAATTTCAACAAGCTAAGAATGTCCAAAGTGTCTTAGAAAATGTTTCAGGCTTGTTCTGAAGAAGGCTTTGAAATCCATTCAGGAAAGAGCTCTAAAAGGCTTTTGAGTAACAGGGGGCTCATTTTCTGAGTGGATTTTCATATGGTTCATCTACAAAGTAATTCCTTTTCCTGCCTGAAAAACACACAATAAGTCTGCATAATATGATCCCTCACATTAGAGGGATCACCAATTAGATTATCCTTTCCTCCCACCTGGCAGTGCAGGATTGTTTCCCACAGCATACAGCAAACTCCAACCCATCCAAGGTGTTGCAACTTAACCATCAACCTCCATCCTGCTTCCAGCATGCTATGAGCAAGAACCAGACCTTGGCGAGAGGGAGGAGGAAAAGGACTTTCCCTGGATATGCTGCAAAACTGCTCATTTTTTGTCACAAAAATGCATCAACATGAATATTTTAATCAAGAAACAGGAAAATGGGGTGTTAGTGGCAAATTCCCCCCTCCAAATCCCTTTGGAGGCAGCAAGCAGGGCTGGAAAGTACTGAAGATGCCCAGATCAAAGATCCCTGAGCTGTGGACATGGGGGACCGCACTATACAGCCCAGGCACGGACTGAACCCTGTACCAGAAAAAGGCCAGAAAGGATATGGGAAGGTGGTTGAAGACAGAGTAGACCAATAGAGGGATCACAACAAAAATACCCCTCTTTTACTTCATTGGCATGACTGGCCTTAAAAACTAGACTACTTGGAAACAGTGGGATCTACCTTCAGAAAAATTTTATGTACATAAATATAAAATGTTCAATTGCCTCCAGGACATGACTCATTAAATAAAAACATGCTTGATCTATTCCCATGTGAGCATTTTTACATCATTCTGAAGCATAAAACACATTTTGCCATGTCCTCTCTCTAACAGCATTCCTTTTGTGCTCCTTCTACCTTATCCCTGTAACTAGACATTATCTCTGCAGCCCTGCAGCAGGCTGGAACAGAGGCACCACATTTAAAATGCATTTAGGAGCCCTCTTCATGAGAGAAAAATTGCAAAGAGAAAAATGCATCCATGGGAGGAGGAGACTAGGGAAGATCTCCTCCCTTTCCCAGGAAGCGTGGACCAATCTTCAAATACACTGTGTGTATTTTACATTTATTTCCACTAGTAATTTAGTTCAGGAAAGGAGTTGCTATGGCTCGTATAACACATGCCAATTTTGAAACACCAGGCATCTCCTCAAGAGGCTGCAGATGGACTGTAATGAAAACAAGCCCAATCACACATGATCTTAAAAACTTGGCCTGAGTGGTGCCTGAAGCTCAGCACAGGAATATCTCACCCTCCTCCCCTCCCATGGCCATCACCATCCTGCACATCTGAGAATGAGGAGTATTTTTTGACAAGTTCCTTTTGAAAGTCATCCCCTCCCACCTTAATATCTTGGTCCTCTAAATCCCCACTCAATCTCACTTCCTGTGGACCCTTGGCTGGCAGGTTCACAATCGTGGCTGTCATCCAGCTCGGGATAAACGGATGCCTGCAACACACATTTTCCTTTCCTCAGAAGGAAAAAAAAGTCATTCAGGACCTTGACATATTTTTCATCCCTAGATGGGATAAAAAGTTGAAATCTGCTGTAAAATAAGATTAGATGAAGAAGTCACACCTCCCTGTCCCTTGAAAGGATTTCAGCTCATGGAAAATGTTTTACTTGGCAAATCTGTAATGAATTCAACTTTGTTTTGACACAACCTGTTCATTTAATGCAATTCCTATAAAACTAATTTCCAAATAATTTTCACCAATTTTTTTTCCTTGCAAAACAGAAAGGCAGAACAAAGAGATCATTTTCAAGGCACAAATATCATACAAGATCCATACAAATCCACAAAAACTTCACTTCCACCAAGATGACATTTTCTTTCAGAAACCTGTTTCAATACATGCCTTTTCCTAGCTATTCTTAGTGACTTATAAACATCTTCACTTGATAATTAATGCTCCACCACTGAATAGGTGATAAAGGTCAGCCTGGTGTTCCCACCACAGAGCTGTCAGATATGTGCCATTGTAGAGCAGTCCAGGCATTAATGTCAGAGGATACAGGACATTAACTGTCATAAAGCATCAGGGGACAAAAAAGACAATCTTGTCTCATTCAGGTGTCTTATCTGCTGATCAGTTCCACCAGTTACATGCTGATGCAGAATCACAGAATCATTTAGGCTGTAAAAGCCCTCTAAAATCACCAAGTCCACAGGACTGCCAAGCCCACCACTAACCCATGTCCCCACATTCCCAGATGCATATATAGTTTATCTTATCTTATCTTATCTTATCTTATCTTATCTTATCTTATCTTATCTTATCTTATCTTATCTTATGTCTTATCTTGCATTTGGGTAATTTCATTTCAGCAAAATCTTCTCTTCATTGAACCATAATGGTCCAAATACAAGTATGTCCACTACATTAAAAGGAAGGCATCCCAAAATAGGCCAGGCACACACTCCTTGCCACTTGCCTGAGCCTCCACCATGAAATACCAGAAAGAGCAAAGAAGAATTATGAGAACTATCTAAAGAAGGGTAAACCAGCAAGAGAGTTGAAATCCAGCCATTGCAGCCACCTAACAAAAATTAGGAAAATTCTGGAAACATACACTTTTTTGGCTGTTGATGGTTCAGCTCTAGAGAGATAGATGGGTCTGCCCACCTAGAGATGCTCAGATTGTTGAAATGTTGAATTAGTTTGTCTTGGAGGAAATTAAACAGATGATGGAAGAGAAAGGCATGTTTGCTGCCTGTGAAAGGGGACAGTATGCTGCCCAGTGGAGGCTGGGCTTGACCATAATGACCTTAAATCCCCAATACTAATGCAATAAAGAAATTCCTCTGCAGAGTCATAAGCAATACAAACACACCTGGACCTTTGATACGCAATAGAAGAAAAAAATTAAATATCATCTTTGCAGTTTTGGGGTGGATTTTTTTAAGGCAATCTAGGAATGCTGGTTCTAACTGGGTTAACATTTGCCTGCTTGGGGAGCCTTAGAGTAACAACTCTTCTAATCAGCAGTGACTGCAAGAAATTACTGAGACTCAACACAGTATAAAGCAGCTGCTTGGTCCTTACAAGTTCCCATGGACGTAAGCTGCCCAGGGAGTTTTGAAATGTACATTGTGCCTGATTGTGTAATGGAAAATGTGTCAGCAAGCCCTGTCTTGGCCACAGCCATCATGAACAGGGTTAGGAATTGATAAACCATATTGTATGTCAGAGATGTGCTTTACCTGCATGTATATGTCACCTCCTTGATTGCCCCTTATTTATGCATGTTCCCCTCTTGCCCTTTCCTCTCTGGGGGCAGAGTACAGTGCAGAGTACCCACTGCAGAAGTCCTCACCTGTCCTGGGTCCCATGTGACCCCACTTTTTCATTCTTCATGCAGAAATCAGGTGAGCTCTGCAGGTAAATCAGCTCTGTCTCTTTGACTGGCCTGATATCAATATCCTTTGGCACAAGGTATTTGCGTGTGCCCATGGGCCGGTGAACAACCTTGGTGGCAGATAAATATTTGGTTTTGAGGTCCAATGCAATGTCTCGCAGTTCTTGAAGGCCTTTCCAACAGGTCTTGATAGAGCATGACCCAGAAACTCCATGGCACTTACATTTCATTTCAAGAGAGGCTTTCAAGACCTGCAAAAAGGAATGCAGGAGTTAGGAAATGCCCTTCTCTTACAGCCAAACATCCCACAAGCTTGCTAATGAAGGTGCTTCCTTAGCAGGAGCTGCTATGGAAAAGTCCTACTGTTCTCATTTCTGCACAGGCAGTCTGGAATGGCTACTTTGAAAGCAAATGAGATCCCACAGCTCTTTGGTGATCACTATCAGTCCAGGACTACTTTCACAAGGGCTCCTTTGCAGCCAGATGACAGAAGAGTATTTTGAATTTTAATTAGATATCTATATTGGGCTGCATTTCCACCCTCTAAATTCCTAAAGAGATGAATATCAAAACATTCCATAAATAGATAATTAACATCAATTTCAACCTCCAGCAGCTTTGGGCTTTGGTAAGAGAGGTATCATGGCTTTGTTGAATTCAGTGCACTCTCACCCTGCCTTTCTGCTGGTCATGGGCCAAAACAGCCTTTTACTTTGATTCTGCACTGTTCTCATTTCAGTGGGATATGGCAGGATGCTGCCAGGAAGGGCTGAATGCACCAGCCATGGCAACGCAATGTCCCAAACAAAAATTTGCCCTTTGCAATTGAAACAAAAAATCAAGACATTACAAAAATAAAATAAAATTAAAAAAAAAAACCTCAAACCCCAAGCAAACAAACCAAATAGTGTGGGAATTGTAGGGAAAAAAAAAAAAGCCAGAGAGGGAAACTTCAGCATGGTTGTGCTCTGCAAAGGTGGACTCAGCCTGTAGCTACACAGCAAGCTCCCAATGAGCTCAGCATGCTCCAAGTTTGTCTGCACAGGCAGCCCTGGAAAGACCAAGCTGTGCAGTAGGAGCAGTCTGTGGAACCACTGGAGCCTCAGAGATGGGTGCAGGGGTCAGTTTTATAGCCCTCCCCCATCCATTTCTTCAGCTGTATGGACAGCTGCTATAGGGATTTGCACATCAGTGCACACCAGGCACTGCACATGGTAAATATTATCCCTCCACTGGATGCAAGCTGTTAAAAGCAGCTTGTGCCAGATATGAGAATAATCACTAGCATAGCAGTTTAAAAAGGAAAAAAAATCCTCCCTCCTGCCTGCAGGGATGGCTGGAGGCAACTGCTGCTGGATGCATCTGGCAGATGACAATCCTCCATGTTTACACAGCACTTTGCCCCCACAATGCCCTTGGCAGAGCACGATGGGACCCATCCCCACCACACCTCCTGGGGCAGGCAGAGCCAGAGCCAACACTGGCTGTGCAAATGGGACAATGAGACATCCCACCCACGGTTAAACAGGGCTGATAACAGCATTTGGGACTCCCTGAGTCACAGGGTGAGTTATACAGCTACAATTTTCAGCAGGCCAAAGGACTTCAGAGCATTCTTTGAGTAACCTGCTCCTTTTGCTAGCTGATAGAGACACTGAACCTCACCACGTGACCAACACTACAGATGATTGTACAAGTACAATAACTCTTGTGGATTTGTTACCTGTCTCCCTACTTCACTGTTGTGCAGATGCATCAGTTTATTGGCTTGTGATCCTGATTTTTTCATCTTCATGGGAGCATCTGAAAATTTGGACCCCATGATAAGACCATAGTTGAGGTTGTCTGCACATCCTCCCCATCGATACCCAGGTCCAGGTGTCTCACCTGGGATGGGACCACAGGAACAGCCAGGGAGGTCCCCGGTGGTGCAGGCTCTGGCAATGGTGTGGCTGATGGCAGCAGCAGAGAGGGCATATACAAATGCTGACTCCCTTGTGCCTGAAAGAAACAAGAACTCCAGCTCAGCCTCCTGGGCCACATAAACATTCCCGAAAAAGAGACTCACTCACACAGTCAGTGTCCCACAGAGCAGCCAACACACCAAGTGACTGCAGCTGAGGTGTCCCATGGCACCACTAGTTTGGAGCACATCTAAGTGAACTCTTCAACATAAGACAACATCCCAGCAGGGCAAGGAATCACATGGATTTAGGCATCTTGTTCATTGTGGTGTGATTTGCTCTTGGAGCATGGGGTTAAGCCCTCCTGTGGACTCTCCTGCCTCCTTTTGCTCATCCTATGACTCCCAGTGGGATGAGCAGACCAGAACGGTGGCCTGCTTTGTAAGAGTTGTGGTCGACAAGATCTTGGATCCCAGAGCCTCTGGGCATGTCTGGCACCATAATGATGAATGTGGTCTCAGAGAACAGGACAAGTAGGCTTTGCAGTCCCTCCATGGCCTCCCAGGAGCAAGACCCTTCCTATCTCCAGCACACACACACATAACACACACAAACACACATACACACACACACACAGGCTGACTCTACTGATTCCAGTCCCAAGTGAGCCAGCAGAGCTGTTTTACCTCTGTCCAAGTCCAGCAGGTAGTTAGGAGCCAGCTCTATTGAAGAGCAGTTCCACCTCATGTCTGAAAAGGTTTTCCGGCAGGTCTTTATCACTTCCCGCGCTGCCTGAATAATGGTCTGCATCAGCTCCAGGTTGCTGCGGCACAGCTGCACCTGAGAAACCACCAGCCCTTCAAGCTGCTTGCAGTGCTGGGTTTGATTCAGGGCCAAAGCCAAAGAAGTCTTGGACAGAGCTCTGAGGAGACAAGCACATGCAAAAAAGCATTAAAACACAGTCTAGCCGTCTACATTCACCTGACTTAATTAAAGCTTTCTGTAAATAGGTGCTTAGATAAAGCTGGTGAGAAAGATGAGCAACTATGAAGAGTGATTTATCTCATATAAAGTAGGTGTTTAAGGTTGGTGGGAAGAAACACCCTTTAGCAGTGTGCAATTCTCTCCATTCCTGAGGGGAGGCTGCACAAAACTCCAGGGGTATATGTCAAGTCAACCGGATGTCTAAATCCTATGGGGAAGGTTGTTTGCTGAAGAATGAAGAGCACAGACCTCCCAACAGAGTAAAAAATGACCCATCAGGTCCATGATAAAAGAAATCTGGATCCTCCAAGACTGTGGCATTTGGGAAAAAAAGCAACGTTGGTGTTATCAGTATTTTGTATTCAGCATCTGTCTCACACACTCTCAAAGGATTATGCTAAATGTCATGTAATTAATTATGGAGAAAATCCTCTGCAAGGCCCAGGGAAAAATCATCAAATTTGCAAAACATATGCTTTCACTTAGAGTTAATGCCAAGGGCCTCTACCGATTCCATCGCTGTTGCAGATAGATAAGTCTGTTTCTCTAGTCTCCAAAAACCATAGTGCAAAAGCTCAGTGGGAGTATGTGCAGAGAGAGCACCACAGCCAAATCTGAGAAGGGATCCATGAATACCAGCACATATGTTACCATGAAAGAAAAGAAAAACATCCCACAGTGGTGGTTCTTCCACTGTCCAATTGCCAACTTTTCCAGGTTAAAAAAAGAACAAATGCTGACATGCATCTCACAGGGCTGTACTCTTCTTCCCTGAGCACCCACAACGATCAGCAGAAGCCAAGTGTGTAACGCTCTTTGTATCTTTTTGGCTTTCTTAGGGTAGTCATAAAAGTTATTCATTCCCATAAAACAACTTTCTAGCAGGCTGAATCAATAATCTGATGGCATCTGATCATGGCAACACAACTTTAACACATATTTCCTTCTGTGCTTGTTAAATGTATTGGCTTTCAGATTCATCCCAAGCCATCTTGGTTAGTTTGGCTTATTAGCAAACACATTTTGGGGTGCATTTCACTTTATTACTGTAACATCCACATTCTTCAGAAGTTAAATGAGATGGAAACAGAGCTAAAATTGAGCCCTAATGAAAACTGGAGGAATTAAATCCTTGCTGGGGATGAATAGGCCAGCACTGACAAATTCCCAGGTGACTGGGAGTTTGGCATTTCTGGCACTAGATAAACAGTGGCAAACTTGGAAGGGAAACCACTGCACTGAAAGCTATATAAATATATACTTCATACACATATTTAATAGGTCTGTTAAACATACTGCAAGCAGAAGTCATTGCTAGTGAATTTCAAGAGAAAGGAAAAAGTGGTGGACTTGGCAGTGTTAAGTTATTGGTTGGACTCAATGATCACAGAGGTCTTTTCCAACCTAAATGATTCTATGATTCAATCCTCAGAAATTCTGCCCTGCAGTTCATCACGTTCCCATACACACTGGTGTGCATACAATGTTCCTTGTCTGGAGAGGGGCCCCTCCAGAAGGTGACCCATCCTGCCTTAGATGTGAACCTGAACTGGTGGAGAAAAAACTTGTTGGTGATAATACTGGGTGTTCAGTTATCTGAACACAGAGATCATGTCCTTGAAGGTAGAGACACGACTCTCTGAATAGTATGACTGCCACCTGACAGCAAACCTCTACAGTGGGGACCTCACAGTAGTCCTTCAGGATCCTTCTTTAGCTCATGGAAAGCAAAAAGCCACATCTAGGAAGTAGTTAGCCTTTTGTGCTTTTGGGACCTATAGTAAGATACCATCATGACTTAGAAGTGCTCATTTTCTGCTCTATATAGGAAAACCAGAAACCAAGCAGGGACAAAGACATCTGAATGGTTATAAGCACAGAGCTTGAATGAGATATGAGCACTTGACACCAGGAATCTGTGAAAAGTTATCCCAGAAAGCCTATCAGCAATTCCCAGGAATGACCTGAAACACAAATCAGGCAAGAGGCCAAAGCAGCTCATCAGTAATAGAGCATAAATGATAAAAACTCCAGAACAGCATGTCCCAGCAGGAAGGCAAACAGGCAGGGTGTGGCAGGAGCAGTGAGAGAACTTCACAGCCTGAGCTTCAGGCAAATGAGGAACATTCCAAGTCCCTGAGAGAGGCTGTACCACGAGGCAGCATCTCAGGTTTCTAATCAGACATGTTGGGTGGCACTTGAGAGGCCTTGGAATGTTTTGGATGGCCCTCCAGAAGGATGCATATATCTCCTAGGTCCTACACTACATTTTCTGATCCTTTACAGAGATCTTCAGCCTCTTTAAAGGACTTGGAAGGCTACATTGAGGTACCCCTGTCTCACCGTTATAGACAAGTCATGAATAGCACAAATAACCATCTATAGGTAGGGATGAAAGCAGAATTCAGACTGAAACTCATCCTCAGTGTGAAAAAACAGGATGTGATGGAATGAGACTGCATTATTACAGATGGCCTGAAGTAATCACCATTAGAGAAGCAGTTTTATAGTGCAACAAGAAAGCCATTTACTCCATGGAAGAAGGAAAATACCTTCTGATTTGTGAGAACTCAGTAAATGGCAGCAATGGCTGTTTCTCATAGAATGAGCTGAGCTCGAGGAAGCCTACCAAGAATAAAACTGCAAGATGCAGGAAGGTGTTTTCTGAGCATCTCCCAGGCCTAAACTTCTCATGTCTTTGCTTGTGAGAACCTATAATTGGAAACATCTCCAAGCACCGTGAGGAAAAATTAAAAGGTAATGGAGATGGAAAAGAAAACTCAGTTATTGTAGTCACTTGCTGAGACTGAAAAGTGCATTTATAAATCACAGATCAGGATTTTGAGAAGCCTATTAGGTCATCTATTCCATGCCCTGACAACTTAGGTTTGCCCAGTCTCTGTCCTACATTTAGGAATATCTTCTTCACTCCATGTCACCTAAACCCTCCCTGTGGAAATGCACCACCACTCCCTGCTTTCTAAATTCTGGCAGCATCAGGGGATGGATACCCACTGCCTGCAATGACATTATTGGGAAACAATATCCATTTGTGGACAGAAAAACATCCCCCGGGAGAGGCTCGTCCATGGTGGGATTTGGTGGTGGGTCTCTGGCCTGTCTTCATGCAGTCTCCACTGATCACCAGCACTGGGAGGGAAATTGGAGCCAGTGGGGCACAGCCAGCCTTAAATTCCAACCCTCAAGGGCATAATTAGAAGAACATCCTTCATTCCTCAACCTGGGAAAAAAATCCCTGACAAACATCTTTCTGTGGATTCACACTCTTCATCTGAAAAGGGGATTTACCTGCTTTCACCCTGGAAATGCTGTTTTTCACTGTTTCCTCCTGATAATATTCTCACTTAATTCTCCTGCCCCATCCTTCGTTCTTCAGAAAACCAAGGGGTGGTTGTTTCATGTTTTTTTAAAATATACACATATTTGATCCATCCCTTTAAATAAACAGGGCTAAACCAAACATCTCCTGATTTCTATATATACACAGCAGGTCCTTCAATTGAAATTCTGGATACTGACAGAAAACCATAAATGTGATTACAGAGGAAATCTGCATAGATGGATCATGACATTTGTTTACTCCTTTAATTATCTCAGGCAGTTATTAAATTCATTTGAAAGCATTAATGCTCTGCAGTGTTAGGTCCTTTGAGAGGTATGGGCCCATTCCTGCATGTCTGGGCTCCATGAGAGGACTGTTCATAGAAAGTGCAGGTTAGGAAGAAGCACCTTCAGAAGTTAGCAGATATCCATGAAAGTCATATATTGTTTGGTTTACAAGGTACCCTGTGAGTAGGACAAAGCTCCTGGTCAAGCCAAAGGGAGAAAAAACTCCTTCAATTGAGCAGCAAAACATTGGTGTCCTTTAAAACACCCTGGAAGCGTAAAAGAATCTTCTCTCTGAAGGCATCTCCCCTTGTGTGACATGACCTGCCAAAGTCTCACAAAGAGACTGCTGGTGAAACCATGAACTTCTTTCTACTCCAAATTACCAGCTTTGCTTTCTGAAAAGGCATTTTTAATGCCTATTCCTAAACTCCTTAATCTTGCAGAGATGTGGGTGACACAAAAAGATTTAGACAAAATTACATGGCTGTGGAGAGTGAAGTATGTGGTAAAAGTTAATAAAGAGAGGCAGAGATTAAGAGTTCTGTTTGTATTTGATTTCATTGAAGGTTTTTAATCTGCAGGAGCCTCATTTTCTCAGGTTTTCATCTGGAAAAGGCTTGTAGGGGAGTTACAATAACGTTGTCTCCCATGCCCCTGCAACCCTGCCCTGCATGAGTTCCAGTCTGGGGACCACAAGTCCTGGGAAAGACACCACATCCCCTGGTAAATGCTTCCCCTGGTTCTGCAAGGGCTTTTCAAACAGAGAAGTAGGATTTATGTGGTTAAAAAAATAAAAAAAAAAGAAAAAAAAAGAAAGAAAGAAGAGGAAGAGGGAGAGAAGTGTGTGTGGGGGAAACCAACTCTGAACTAAAAGCTTAAAATAAGAGCTGTTTTCAGATATGGTGCCAAATTCAGTGCTGGCAGTAGTGGGCACAAGGCTGTTGACTTCATGTCCAAGCTTGAATGAAGTCAATGCCAGCAGTGAGTTGGCTCACGGAGTGCCGAGGAGGACGGCCATGGAGCTTTGTCAACTTTTCCTGAGCTGCCTGTGGAGCGAAGAGCAAACTTCAAAGACATGGTACTCCCGTTTCCTCACCCCCAGCCTACTCCCCTCCTGCCATTTCATCCTGCAGCTCTTTCACAGCAGCTCATCTAGCAGTCCCTTGCCAGGCAGACAGTCTCCTCACAGGCGCCCGTGTCTCCACGTCCCAGCTCCCTCCCACAACTTATTGAAGGAGAGAAGCAGGAGCTGCCAGGAAGCACAAAATCTTTCCATTTTCTCTCTTGCTTTCTGCTGGCTGCAGAAGGGCTGCTCAAGGTTGGTGGGCTGGGGGACATCCCATGCTCACCAAAAGGTGTGGTTAAGCTGCCTTTTGCTTCTGAGGGGCTGCAATTTAACCATAGGAATTGTGCAGGAATAGCTGGGAATGGAGCTCAGCTGGGGATTGCTCCAGAGCACATGAGACATCATTGGGTCACCACAATGGGGACAGGCAGAGACTTCCTGAAGTGACTAAGCTCCACCTAAAAATGATGGTATTCCTCATGCCAGCACTTGCTGTCCTGGGCATATTCTGCAAGCCATGAAAAACCAAACCAAACCAAACCAAACCAAACCAACCAAACAAACAAACAAAAAACCCCACACCAATAAAAAAAAACAACCCAACCAACCAACCAAAAACAAACAAACAAAAAAAACCCAAAAAGCCCCAAGAAACAACAACAACAAAAAAAAAAAGACACAAAAACCCTCTGCAAAACAGAAAACAAACAAAACAAACCCAAAAATAACCAGCCCAAATCACTTGCTGTGTTTGGCTTATTTACAACCACACTGAAGAGGACATTCAATACAGAGGGACACAGGAGATGCCAATCCCTGTAGAGGCAGCAGTGCCTCAGAAGCCACTCTGTGCCTGGACATCCCAACACCTGCACACCTTTGGGGTATGCACATCTGGCTGCAGCTCCCTCTAATGCTCATCTGTTTTTCAGTTCTACCCAAATAAGTTGCTCCAGCACCTGCTTGGTCAAACCCAAACTCTCCTGGGGAAGCTGAATGGATTGCAAAAGCAGATGGGGAGGGTGATAGAATTACTAGATGCACTGGCCCTAGGACATATCTCATGAAACCAAGGGCTGCCTCACCTTCCCAGCCACTGTGACAAAACAACACTGAGCACCACAAAATGATGTAACCTCCCCACATACCTGCTTTGCTCTCAGGATGGGAAAGTGCTTGCAAAAAAAGGATGCAGGGTCTCATATACATTGATGAGGAAGGCTGTATCTCCACAACAATCCTGATCCAGCAAAGATCTGGAACCATACTCTGGAGCCATACTCTGGCTTTACACCCGAGTAGCTCTCTGGAGCTTAGATGAAAAAGCACAAGATATGAAATTTCTCCAGCAAGAGAAATGTATACAAGAGCAAGAGCATGTGTACAAGGTACTGACTGTCCACACACCACGCTGGATGTTTTGTGGGGCCCAACAGCAACTTCCAACAGATGGGGATAAAACACAGAACTCATAAAAATAAGCCAAGCAAAATAAAATAAATAATTTCTTTTTTTACCTTCTCCCTGCTCTGACTAATTTTCAGGGCATATTTGTGTTACTGAGAAGTCCTAAATGGCTGAAAATTGTGTTTTTCTTCTTCTTCCCCTCCGCCTGCAATTACATCATGCACTGAATCAAAATTAAATTTCCTATCACCTTTCTTATCAGTCACTCCCTCATCTCCAGGCTGGTGAAACCCACCTCCTTATCTCTCCCCTCCCCTCCCAAATCCTCTTTGAAGCTCGACTCTTTGTGTACATGTGAACAAAAATGATGCAGTGGGCAGACCAGTGAGAAAATCCCACAGCTGAAAACATCACATAGGACTTTCCACCTCCTTCATCCGGTCTTTTTCCCCACCTCTCTGTTCATGAGCAAGAGAAGGAAGGAGAAGATTTCAATTGTACAGCACCCAGAATATGAGTCCAGAGCTAGGATCAGCAGGTCTGAGGTATTACTCAGTATTTGGTACTCTGTTTACCAAGAACTTACCCATGCAATTTCTAAGGACAGTCCCTGAGTCCCAAGAAAAAAGAGTGATGGGGAGTGAGCAAAATTAGCCTGTGTTTCCATAGGAAAATAAGGGTGGGGAAATGAGGAGAAACAAACAAAAGAAAAACCAAACATAATTTTGTGCATTTCCAGCTGCCAGCATCCCAGCTGCAAAGTGCTGTGGACAGAGAGTGCAGGTCTCTGCCAGGTTTTAAACAGGTGTGAGGGGAGCTCAGTGGTGCATCTGCATGCCATTCATGCTTCAAATACCACTTTAATCCCAGCTTTCATCTTTCCCACTCACTTTTTGATAGGGGGATATGTCTGCTGGGAAGCAGAGGAGCAGCAACTGTGGTATCTTGCCCCCAACTGCTTCTCCCCCCACTCACCCCCAAAAGCAAACCCTTGCAGCTTAACCACTTAGCAGCCAAAAGGCTGCTTTTGACAGCAAAGCAATCAGGGACCTTTCCCTGCCTCTCTGCAGTTTTCATGTCTATGCCTTGTCCATACCCTACTATCAGGTTCCTTCTAGAGCTCTCCTCACCCCAGCCCTTTGAAGGAACCCAAGCCTTTCACTCATGATTAAGCATCTTGCCTAAGTGGGACACCAATGCCAGGCATATGGACAAGTCCCTCCAGTCAGTCATGGTTCTACACATAAAAACCCTGCTGAATCAGGGTCCCACAAAACAGCTTTATTTCTGTGCTGCATAGAAATAAACATTGCAAAGGAGTGCCATGGACATGTTGCTAAATGTCCTTCAGAAAAGAGATTCCTGCCTTTCCTGGTGCTGGATACAGGCAGAGCTGAGAGCCTAAACACTGGAGGAAGATGGTGAAAAGAAACAGCTGGGTTATGTAATTGAGCTCTTGCTGACCACTACAAGGTATAAAGCCAAAGCAGTCAAGAGCAAACCAGATCCTTACTCTCCTCTACTTCCAAGATGGCTCTTAGAGTATGGAGACAGCAGATGAAAGATTATGGAATGGTTTGGGTTGGAAAGAACTTTAGAAATCATCTAGTTCCTATCTTCCTGCCACAGGCAAGCATGCCACCTTGAAAGATGCCCTAAAGTAGGTGACTCTTCCTCCCAGCTGACCATATGCATTTAAACACCCTATGGAGAGATTCACCATCCTTCTCTTTATGGATATGAAAGGCAGATGTGTGGCTTCTAACAGCTCCCTGCAGTACACAGCATCACCAGAGGCTATCACTTACATTTCTGTTGGATATCTCTGTTTGGAGAAGATGAATTGCCATCTGGAAGATCTTCCCTGACCGCATGATGGGGAGTAAAAACACTGGCTCCAATGGGATACCTTAATTTGCAGATATCCAAATTTAAGCCTTTATAAAAGGTGGCATGAGTAGAGCTTCAAGTGACAATGATTGGAACAGCAGAATGGCAATTACACACAGCATGAAGTCTGTGGCAGAAAGAGCAGTAAAACAGGAACTTCTTGTCCAAGTTTCACCTATCCCAAAGATCCTTGCTTCAATGCACTACAGAGTCTTACAGAGTATTGTGCCTATTTTTCTACCAAAGATGCTAATTTCAGACAAACCCATACTCCCTTACTTATTTTGTGCCCAGCTCCAAACCCAAGTAGAAAAGACAGATCACTCATCAAGGTTGTGAAACCAGATTGGCTTTGGAATGGCCTGTTTGTTTGTTTGTTTTGCAGCAAGCAACTGATTGCTTGTTTAAGCAAAGAAATGAGATGGTGATGTTTTCACTTTGCAGTACATTACCTCTAAGGAAAGTCAATCCTGACTTGACCACAGTCCCTGGTATTTCTTCACCCTCCTCCCCCCTCCTCACCTCATTTTTAACACCCTTCACAAAATCCAAAGGTTAAAAGGTCCAGAAAAAAACATGTTATCTGTCATGCATCCCTTGTGGTTGGAGATGGGCAGCATTATCTCAGCTGCCATCCCTACTGCTCTCAGTTCCTACTCAGCACAGCCAAGGGTCCTGGTGGGAGAGTCTCCCAGCATAGCAGGAGCTAATGCTAGGAGCTTCATTAAGTGGCTCATGTGAGCATTCAAGTGTGTGCCTTTCCCTTGGTATCAATGAGGAGAAAAAAACCCAAATGGACCTAAATCATGCATATTTTAGAAAGAAGATGGAGACATTGTTAGCATAAGCCCCTAGTACACACACTTGAAATCAATCAATGCCTGGAGAATTGCAGTGCTTGGTGCTCTTTAAACAGTTTACAGCATGCCTCAAGCAGCAGTTGTACAAACAGGTAAGAGACCAGCAATTCCTACAAAAACATTAAAAATGCAGAGATAGAGCCAGATACTTACATCCATTTTATCCCGTAGCAAAGCCCTGTCTGCAGAATCAACAGCAGAAAACCAGCTAAGAAAAATCGCAGACTTGGCTTCATTTTCTCCACTTTCTCCTGCTAGCCAAAGGAAATCAGCTTCTCCAAAGAAATTTGTTTTCAAAAAATGAGTTTTCTTAATATTTTGTGCAGTGTATTTTCCTTCAGTTTGGGTATTGCTCGTTCTTGGAGATGAAAAACCTGAAAGGAGAAAGAGCCCGAGCTACGGTTAACTCTGAAGTTTAGCAAGTCACTGTGAGAGAGAAATCTATTATCCAAATTGCAGAGGAGTGGCTTATGAATCATGAAAAGGTTTGGATTATCCCTTCTCAGTCCTCTCCCTTGCCAAGCCTCGATACAACCTTTCGAGTCAACAGACAGACAAACCGTATGGGTTGAATTACACAGAGTTATGGTCTGATTGTGTGTTTCCATTTAACCCTGCACATGGCAAGACTTCATTCATTGCTTCACTTCACTGGGGTTTTTTTCTTCCCCTCTCCAAAAAGTTTGTGCAACTGCTTAGAAAGAAGAAGAAAAAAAGATAGATCTTTACATTAGCTCAAATCTTCAGCTATTTATCTCTTGCTTTGTTCTCTCCAGATTTCTTTTTCCTCTTTCTTTTTCTGCAGAGAAGACAAATAATAAAAACTGCATTTCCCTACTTAATGCAGGTGCCCTTGCCCTGCAGATGTTTCTCTCTGATCTGTTACAATAAATGTGTTTTGCTCTTTACCTTTTGCTTTTCTTCTCACCTCATTAACTCTGCCTCTCACGTCTTCCAAGTCTTTGGCACCTGGAGCTCACGGAAAAGGCTACAACTTTGTAAACATAAAATCCCATTTTTGTCTCCAGGGAGCAGCCTGGAGGAGACAAAAAAGCTCTCAAGGATACCCTCACACCCTTTTCTTTTTGTTGGTTTTTTCCTTCTTCAGGCCAAACAGATAAACAAACCAGATGCAGGACTTAAATCCTTAGAGGGGTCCTCTCTGTCTTCAGGGCATGGCTTGCTTATTTTAGCAGCAGTATTAATAGCAGTAAATGGGTTTCCCTTCAGTTACTCACTTCAGACACCACTCCAGGCTGCTTTTTGTGGTCTTTGCAGTGGTTTCCCATCCCATGAGAAAGACAACAGTAAAATAAACAGAAAAACCTGCCCACTACATTGCATCTCTGGAGTCTCACAACCCATTGCACAGCACACTGGCATACCCAAACTGCAACTGTTCATCCCCCCACAACACCCCTTTAGGGAGGTTTGGGAAGGGACTGGGAATGGTTGGAGCAGTCAGCTTTGCTTTGGGAAACCTCTTACCCTGGAAAAAGGGTACCCCACCTGATCCTCACCTCTGGATTTGCCCAGCTGCAGCTTTCTGCCTAAATATTCCCATTTGTGGAGCAATTGGGTTGGGGAGAATGAATATTTCTGAGTGTTTTCTCTGCCATCTGCAGCATATTTTTCTATTCAGGCTGCTTTTTGGCTATCCCAACCCTAGCGCCTGGCTTAAAGGGTTTCTAGAGAAGTGCTGTTATTACAAAGGATTTTAATAACCTCTAGGGGCAAGTTCCTGGCTCCCTTGAAGTCCAAGACAAAACTGACTGCCTACAAGGGAGGCAGGATTTCATTGCCATGGATTGTTTTTCCTTAATGCCTGCTTGGATTTGGGTTTGATGCATCCCTTGAAGGCACTGCTCCCATGAGCATCCAGGCATACGTGCTTCTTGTTTCAGAGTATTTCTGTATCTTTTACTCTTTGGGAGCCCTTTTCTTCCCACTGCTCTACAAGCACACTGGAAACCTTCAACCCTTAATCCTGCCCATGCCTTTCAGTGTCTATTTAGATATTTCAGACCCCTTATCTCACCCCTGTGAACTGCTGGACAACACAAGAATCGGGTGTAAAATGTCTCAGATCATCTTAAACACTCTCAACTAAACCTGACCAGCCAACACCATTCTCTACTTCCCCCCTCCCCCCCCCCCCCTTGAAAAAGTCACAGTTTGGGGTTTTTTCAACTCCTGGAGTAGAAGAAAAATGATCTAATTCCTCCATACATACCCAAAGAACTGTGAGCTTTGCATGCAATTGCACCCCTTTTATTTGGAGAGGTAATAATGCATTTTTCCACTCAGTCCAACACAAATTACATTTGCAAGACCAATTTGCAAGGGTGGAACACACTTTGGGCAGATGTGATGTTTACAGCTCTGGTGAGCTCTGGGTCACTGATCAAACCAACAGCAAGTGGCCTGTGGACTCCTAAAAACAGGAGCAGCTTTTAACTCAAAGCTCTCTTTTCTCTTCACCTCAAGGCTGTTTGCAGCCAGCCACGCTCTGGCACACAGAAAACACTCCCATCAGACACTTCCAAGACTCTGGACTCAGGGATGAGAACGGGCAATTTTAACTGTACATAAAAGTGTGAGTATTCAGCTCACATTTTTCCAGTTTTCCCATCCAGGAAACAAAGACATCCACCTGACTCTGCTGCCAGCCTGCAGCTCTCTCCAAGAACACAGCAGCCTGGTTTAGGGGTAGCACATCCCCAGATGACCTGCAGTGAGGAGTGGGAGCAGAGAAAAGGAATAGAGCTGGTGGTGGAGTTGATTCCAGCTGCTGGGTCTTACCACTCCCTTGCTGCCTTCTGGATCTTCCTTCTCCCTCGCAGCCCCTGGGTGTCCCCACTACCCTGCAGCCTCCCGGACTCCTCTCTCCTCTGCAGCTCCTTGCATTGCCCTGCACATTTGCAGCTCCATGTCCCCCCTTTGCCATCAGCCCCTGGGTCTCCAGTGTCCCATCCAACTCCTGGGTGTCTCCTCTCCCCTGCAGCTCATCGGGCACGGGTCTCTCCACCCCCTGGGTCTCCCTCTCCCCTGGGTCTTCCCCTCGCTCCTGCACTCACACTTCCCCTTGCCGGGTGTCAGGTCTCTTAATTCAGCCTCCGAGTCTCCTCCTTCCTTGTTTTCCCCCGGGTATCCCCTCTCCCTTGCAGTCTCCAAGTCTCCCCTTTCCCTCGCATTTCCTCGGTTCTCCCTACCCCAAGCATCTTCCCGGGTCTCCCTTTTCCTTGCAATCCTCCGGGTCTCCCTTCTCCCTTGCAGTCTCCAAGCCGCCTCTCTCTCTCTGGCATCTCCTCGGTCTGCTTTGCAGCCTCTAAGAATCCTCTCTCCGCCGAACCCCCCAGCGTCTTCCTACTCCCCTGCATCCTCCGGGATGCATCCCCTCTCCTCGGAATTCCGCCCACGCCTCGCAAACCGTGTTCTGGGCCAGCCCCTCACTTTCGGCGTTCCGAGGGGCTGCACGGAGCCGCTGTCCCCTTCCCACCTCTCCCGGCAGTGGCTCGCACAGCCCTGCGGTCCCCGCTTACCTCGGCCCGGAGCGGGCTGCGCGGGGACCGGGGCCGCTCTGCCGGGGAGGCCCCCGGAGCCGCCTTATATGCGGCCCCTCTGCTTTGATATGCGGAGTGATGTCAGCTCGGATTAGCATAACAAAAGGCTCCGCGCCCCGCGGATGCCCTGGCGGGCAGGCCGGGCCCCGCGGGGCTCCGCGCATCCCCTGCCCGCTCCCATCCCGGCACAGCCCTCGGGAGCGGGGCCGGGACACGGGCGGGGGCTCAGCGGTGTTACTCTAATGAGAGGTTAATGATTAACAGTGATTAGCAACAAAAATAGCGGGTCGGTGTTGTGGCCGGAAGGTGAGCGCGGCCGGGGGTGCTCGGCGCCCGGAGCTGGGGGGCAGCGGCCCGGACAAGGACAAGGACAGGGACAAGGACACTCACCGCGCTCTGCCAGGAGATCTGGCTCCTCTGAGAGGGTCGGGAATCACTGCCCGAGGTAGCCCCCTGCTCAAGCTGTACCTCAGCACGTCCTGCTGTCAGCCTGCAGGTTCCAAACCTCTTCTCTGATCGTCTGTGATCGGTGCCCTTGAGAAAATGTTGAGGTCTGGTTTTTGCTTTCAGGTCGGTTTCGGGGTTGGAGGCTTGGTGATTGCCTGCAAACGGAAGAGAAAGAGGGAGGAAAATATAAAAAGGAAAGGAGAAGGAAAGAAAGAGAAAGGGAAAAAGGGGGAAAAAGGGAAAAAAGGGGAAAAGGGGGAAAAAGGGGAAAAAAGGGGAAAAAAGGGAAAGGGAAAGGGAAAGGGAAAGGGAAAGGGAAAGGGAAAGGGAAAGGGAAAGGGAAAGGGAAAGGGAAAGGGAAAGGGAAAGGGAAAGGGAAAGGGAAAGGGAAAGGGAAAGGGAAAGGGAAAGGGAAAGGGAAGGGAAGGGAAGGGAAGGGAAGGGAAGGAAAGGAAAGGAAAGGAAAGGAAAGGAAAGGAAAGGAAAGGAAAGGAAAGGAAAGGAAAGGAAAGGAAAGGAAAGGAAAGGAAAGGAAAGGAAAGGAAAGGAAAGGAAAGGAAAGGAAAGGAAAGGAAAGGAAAGGAAAGGAAAGGAAAGGAAAGGAAAGGAAAGGAAAGGAAAGGAAAGGAAAGGAAAGGAAAGGAAAGGAAAGGAAAGGAAAGGAAGGGAAGGGAAGGGAAGGGAAGGGAAGGGAAGGGAAGGGAAGGGAAGGGGAAGGGGAAGGGGAAGGGGAAGGGGAAGGGGAAGGGGAAGGGGAAGGGGAAGGAAAGGAAAGGAAAGGAAAGGAAAGGAAAGGAAAGGAAAGGAAAGGAAAGGAAAGGAAAGGAAAGGAAAGGAAAGGAAAGGAAAGGAAAGGAAAGGAAAGGAAAGGAAAGGAAAGGAAGCAGGAAAAAGGAGAAGGAGAAAAGAAAAAGAAAAAGAAAAAGAAAAAGAAAAAGAAAAAGAAAAAGAAAAAGAAAAAAGAAAAAGAAAAAGAAAAAGAAAAAGAAAAAGAAAAAGAAAAAGAAAAAGAAAAAGAAAAAGAAAAAGAAAAAGAAAAAGAAAAAGAAGGAAAGGAAGAAAAAAACAAATGTATACAAGGAAAGAGGAAAAGTAAAAAAATAAAAAGGGAAAAAGAGAAAGAAAAACAAGAAGGGAAAAGAAAAATAAAATTTTAAAATGAAAAGAAAATAGAAAAAAGAAAAAGAAAAGGGAAAAGGGGAAAAGAAAGAGAAGAAGAGAACATCAAAAGAATAAAAGTGAAAATTAAGAAATAAAAAAGGGGTTAATAAAAAGGAAAAATGTAAAAAAAAAAGAAAACAACAACAAAAAAGGACAAAAGAACAAAGAAAAAAAAAAGGAAAAACAAGGAAAAGAAAAGGAAAAGAAAAAAAGAATGGAAGAAAAACTGTAAGATAAAAACCCTGTAAGAAAGAAAAGCACAACTGACTTCTGAACTTAAGGTCTCATGAGTCTGAATTTAAGACATCTGCCAGCTATGGGCTCTGAAAAAATGGATGCTGGTTGCAAAAGTACTTGAGTATTTTTTTTTCATTTGGTTTAATTGTGGGTTTCAGGTGAAAGGAAAGAAGAGAATAAATGCTTTAGTCAGAACAGTTTCCTTACGGTCTATTTCAGGACAGCTACTTATATGGGATATTTTTTGTGTCTCTGTCCTTTTGCTGATTGCATTCATATACACAAGTCACAAAAGGTCCTCTGTGAACTGCAAAGAACCCTGTATGCACAATCCCAAATTCCTATTATATTATGTCTATAATACCAGGTTTTGCCAGCAGCTTTGCACAGTATGTCCATTTTTATTTGTGTGACAGTTGCCCAGAAGTACTCAAACTGCTCCAAACTTCCATTTCCCTGGCCCTTCTCCCATCCCACTGACCCCCAAAAATGTGTACCTGTGAGGAGGAGGTTTTGTCAGGGTTCTCCAGGGAGGAATTATTTACGTGGGGAAATTGCCTGGTATATCTATTGCAGTCTGACTTGCTGTGCCAATTCTCTGATTTCCATATAAATAGCCTTTTTCCAAATTACCTTAACCTTTAAAGGGCAGTAGAGATAATGCAGTTGTTATTAGTCAATAGGTGTAGAAGGAGCAAGTTGTGGCAGTTGTAATACTCATGATTATGCAGTAGGCACCTGCTGTGCTCAGAACTGTGCAAACAACACAGCTAGATGAGTCCTTCCATAGGATCTTCATGGTCTTAAGATTGCTGCTGAGAGGTGACTGGCCTTAACAGGTGCTGAGAGGTGATGGTGTGGAATGGTGTGTTGGTTTGAAAAAACAGGTGTTTGCAGGAAGACAAGAAGGCAGGAGCCTCCCCTGAAATGAAAATGCAAACCCCCTCCCTGTGAGTTATTATAATTTTGAAATTAAGGGGCTCTCAGGCAAAGACATGGGAGCAGGAATAACAGTTCTTTACTAGGAATAAAAAAAAAAAAAGTAAAGATAAAAATAAGAATGCAGTAATACAAAACAACACTGACAGAATCAGAATACAACCTGACATCCTGTGGGTCAGGGTGTTGGTAGCAGTCCAACTGGAATTGTGGCTGCAGTGCTCCTGCAGTGGCAGATGTGGTTCTGTTGGAGCAGTGATCCTGTAGAAGGGTGCAGTCTTCCTCTGAAGGTCTGGTGGTGGTGTAGATGGGCCTAGCCTTCCTCTTGGAATCCAGTAGAGAAGACAGCTGCTCCTCTGGGAATCCAGTGGAAAAAGGCTGATTGTGATGTTCCAAGTCTCAGATTATATCCAGGTAGCAATGCTTGGCTCCTCCCTCTGGGTGGAGCATCTCACAACGGGATGCTGTAATTTTATCAGTCATTCAGTGACACTCAATGCCCCATTAACAGAAGATGTCTCCCCAGAGGGAGGATTGGTCATGGAAGAGATAAAGGAAGCTGCCCAATTAACAGAAGAAATTGCCCCATGTCTAACAGATGGCAATAGAACACACACCCCAGCCACATCCTGCAAGCTAAGACAAGTAGGAATATGGAAAGAAGGGAATGTTTCCAATCTGTGTGGTTTTCTTGAGTGCTAACAGTTTGTTAAGGCTCAGAATCATGGAATCATTAAGGCTAGAAAATCCCTGTAAGATTATTGAGTCCAGCACTGACAGGGCCACCACTATACCATGTCTGACATGCAGAGGAATCATTAAAAAATGGCACTGGAGTACAAGTATCTACTTGTTGCAGTGTGCATGGGAGCTACTTGTCCATGTGTTCATCATGACAGAAGGACATAGGAGATACAAGTGAAAACGTGGGACAAAGAGTAAGAAACCAGAAGGATACATACATGCAGGATAAAGGATAAATATGCTTTGCACTATCCACATGCACACAGAAAGTTATTCAGGAAGAGCCTTGGGAAATTTAAAACCATTCCAGACCTTTAATCTGAGAAATTTTGTGCACAGTCAAGCCCTCAGGCTTGATATGCTAAACTATTTCAGCACACATTTAAATACTCTTTATGGGACATGTTGTGTTCTAAGTGCTTTGATGAATCAGGGAAGTCTATGGTTGAATTGTTGCAGTTTTTTGTCTCCTGCTCCTCATCCTCTGGTGGCAAAGCATGGCTGCTTTTGGGGTACCTGGGAGGTTGGGAACTGCCAAGGTGTGCATGGGAGGGTTTATTTCACCAGACCCGGTGCTGAACCAGTAATCTAAATCTAAAAGTTTAGCAGTCATTAAAAGTCATTAAAAGTCAGGAGTCCTACTGCTTCTGTGGGTCAAAGCTATTACCATTTACATCAGCAGGAGACAATGATTCACCATTTTTTATAGGATTTTCTTAAAACAGAACTGGTCAAACAAATGTGACAATTAACAAACCAGAGCTGGGGCTTTCCATTGGCATTTAAGCCCCAGGGAAGCAAGTGGATGTTGAGCAAACAACCCACTCTGGCTTTGCAGTCTGCAAAGAAAGATTTTACAGAGTGTGGCTGTATCCATCCATTAACAGAAGGAGAAGCAGCTGGATGAGATTTTCTGGATTGCATTTCCTATCTGATCTAGTTATTAAACTTAAATGTTCAGAAAATCATCTTCTTGCTAATCTTTAGAAATATGTTTGGGGTGCTGTAAGAAACTCATTATCATGTCAGAAAGACAACTGAACTGGAAAATAAGGCTTTATTGTCACCTGTTGCACCCGGTAACCTCCAAAATGTGAAAACCTCTCCAAATCTACCAGCAAGTCCATGCAGGATTTATGAAGAGTGTGTATGGAGCTGGGACACAGAATCATAGAACATAGATTTATGTTGGAAAAGCCCTACAAGATCACCAAGTTCAAGCATTCCCCCCAGCACTGCCCAGCCCACCACTAATCCATGTCCCCAAGTGCCACATCCACACAGCTTTTAAATCCCTCCAGTCATTGGGACTCCAACATTGTCTTGGGCAGCCTGTGCCAGGGCTAAACGACCCTTTGGGAGAAGAAATTTCTAGTAATATCCAACCTTAACCTCTCATGGTGAAACTTGGTTCTATTTTTCTGCTCTTGTTGCTTGATACCTCGGAGAAAAGACCCCCACCTCTCTGCAGTGTCTTTTCAGGCAGTTGTGGAGAGTGATAAGGTCTCCCCTGAGCTTTAGAAGACTGACATCAGTCTTAAAAGCTGCCATGGACAGCACAGGTGAGACTCCCTGCACCCAGACTTCAGCTACACCTGTCCCTGACTTCAAATGCAACTCAGCAGGAGTGACTCTCACTCAAGGAGTCCTGCAATCCCTTGCAGAAGTCCTGGATCTGTTGCAGACCTCCCCAGACTCACATTATATATACCATAACTCTGCCATTGGGAGCAAGATACCACGCAGATGCTGAACTCAACTGGATTTCAACCAACCACACAGACACAAAAAAGGCTTTGCAGTCTGCATTTTCTGTAACTAATGCTCAAAAAAATGTAGGACCACCCATGCACCCTTCAGCAGCATTTCATTTATCATTTGTTTTTATGTGTGTATCTCCTCTCTCTCTCTTCTTCCATCCCTGCCACAGAAGAAGACCCTCCATGGATGACTCAGGAAAATATTATACATCTGCAGATCCAGGACTCCACTGTAAACTCTGTTGGAGCAGAGGTCCATGCTCATTCAGATTAAAAAATCTCTACAGCAGTGTGCTCAGTCATGGCATTCTCTAAATATTTAATGATATGATAAAATTATGTGTATTGTGGGGTGTGGTATTACAGTTTTATCAGTGAATTTCAAGATGCTTTGTGCTATGAATGATCTACAAAAGCTGCCATCCTCCCAAAGGGGTTAGAGTAACATTTCACCCAGCATTAGTGTGTGTTCTTCATGTGGCAGCCAAAGGACCCATGGATAAATGCCTCCAATTAATTTTTTTTTTAATTGTTTAGCTGGTACCAGTGGCTGGAAGGTGCCCAAGCATGTGACAGGATGCCATTTCTACATTTTAAACAAGTATTCTGGTCATCTTGAGGTCAGCTACAGGCTCCAGCTACAAATATAAATAACTTTGAGCTAGTGGCCATTTACTGTCCCAAAGCACAACTGGAATGGAAAACTAAGCTCCATTACCTACACTTTTCATTAGGAAACATCTTTCTTAAATCCCCCAAGCTCTGCATTGACTTTAGTGAATGGTGTTTTTTGGTGAGAAATCATGTATAATAATAAATGACAGGTCAGTGACCAGGTTTGTGCCCTTGACTCTAGTTTCCTAAGTTTCCATTTCAAGCATTGATAGGGACATTTTTTAAAAAGGCTCTGCCCCTTACTAGAAATAAGCTAAATTATAATCATATGAATTTTGAATATTCACATACATACTTTATTTTCTGAAAGGGAGAACAAGAAAGGACTCTTTGATGCTAAAATAATTTTCAAAATGCTGAAGAGCAGTGCATATATGAAAAAGTAAGGACTCAGAAAGTGAAGATCTTCCAAATTAAATCAAGACTAGGGAACATAATTGAGGAGTCATTGCTTTGGACTGCCTCATAGCCAGCATTGTTACTTCTGAGGGGCAAATACATTGGTACAAGACTGATCTGTACAGCATCCAGGGAGAAGTGCCACATCCATGGGAAGGGGATGATATCTTCTGATACGTGACTTCTTTTTTTTTAACATGAGGTTTTTATGAAGCCAGGCAGTGGGTTAATAAAAGAATACACTTGGCAGGGACCCAGCAGGGACTGGGATGGCAAGGAGTGTCCCTGCAGATGCAGAGGAGAGATGTGTGAGCATCTATTACAGCCACACTTCATCATGCATGGAGAGGGTGCAGCTCTGGCTGTGCCTCAGCAATGCCTGGCAGCTCTAAGGTAAATAATACAAAGGTTTTTGTCCCAAGATGTTGCAGTCAGAGGGAGGCAAAAGCTCTGTGGTTCTTCTTGTTGCTCCCAAACCCTAGAGATGGAGGCCAGATCCTACAGAGGCCATTTGCAGACTGCCTTGTACCTATAGCATAGACAGCTTTACAAGGGGATGAGACCACTCTTTGTCCTTCCTCTGGCACACAAGGCCACCTCTGTAAATCAGAAAGATTGCAGCAACCTGAAATTTCTCCTCCACCAGACATCTTGCAGAAAATGATAGCATTTTCCAGCATGAAATGAAAGCCTGAAGAATTATTCTGCCTTCATTTTCCTCCTGCCCTTAAATAGCAGACATTTTTGTGCAGTAGCATCCCAATTATCTTCCTGTAAAGGGGTGGCCACAATCCATTTTCCCTAAATTTCAGTGGGTTTTGTCTCCCTTGCCTTGTCTTTATTATCATCACTCATCACCTATGCTGTAGGAGTGCCCAGCCCATGCCCAGTTCAAGACACAGTAGTGACCAATTCTTGTCCCACTGCACCAGCCCAGCTCCCATCACCAGCCAGAGAAAAATCAAAGCAATTTCTCAAATTTTGTGCCTTTTGGCTGGAGACCAAGTAAGCCTGACCTTCCGCCCCTGGGACTGACCAGAAAAGGCTTCTCTTCCAGACCAAAGGTCCCACACCTACCCCAACACTGCCTTTTAAAGGCTAATAAAAACCAGCTGTCAATTCCTCTCTCCAAAGCTGAATGCTCCCTTCAGGGTGGAGGAGTGCTTTCCCTTCCCAAAGAAGTCCAGTAACCCCTCCTTTGCTGCAGTGCTGGAGCTGGAGTCCTCCTTGCAGGGGGGCTTAGCTGTGGGTGCATAATTAATAGCAGTGATTTGCAAGAGTGGAGAGAATGACACCAGCTGGAAAGGATAAAATGCATAAATTGTCTGTTTAGAATAGGAGGAACAATGTAAAATGTTCAAGCGGGTGCCTTTCATTATCGTCCCTGCTTTGCGGCTGCTGGCTGAGAGCAGAAACACCTCATCATAAGCAAGATATTTGTTAGACATGCCTGTTTCTGCCTAATTTTATTCTAGTCTCTGATCCCAGCATTCATTCTGACTCTGTGATGTGAAGCAGGGAGCAGGAGAAAGCTGTGCCAGGTTTTGCTCTGAGTCATGGGTCTTGGGACGATCTCCTGCAAGGCAGCATGAGGGCCAGGTTATCCAAAGGGCTTTTGGAGAGGTCTTCAGACAAAACTGACTTCCAAAAAAGAGGGTGGACTTTTTGCAGGGCTTAAGGCAGTCATCCCTGCTACTATATCTCCTAAACAGATATTCCAATGCTTCCAGGGCTTAAAAAATAAGATTTCTGTAGCCTAAGTGGAAGCTGGACATCTCTGCAAACCCATCCATGACCAAAGCGGCTTAACATTTCTGAAGATTCAGACACAAGTGTCCCCACTGAAAGGACATTCTTCTTCTGGGTAACAAGCAATAGAAAAAGAGGAAATGGCCTCAAGCTGTGCCAGAGGAAGTTTAGACTGGGGATTCGGAAAAATTTCTTCTTCAAAATGGTTGCAAAGCCCCAGAAGAGGCTGCCCAGGGCAGTGGTGGAATCCCCATCCCTGGAGGGATTTAACAGATCTAACAGGATGTGGCACCTGGGGGCACAAGTTAGTGGTGAGCTTGACAGTGCTGGGAGAACAGTTGGACTTCATGATTTTACAGATCATTTCCAACCCACATGATTCAGTGATTCTATGGTTCTCTGGCACATTTTTAGACCAGGCAAAGCAAAGCAAGACTGAGATGGGCCATGGATCCCCTTGGTTATTTGCAGTCCATGGCCTTGAGCAGAGAATGTACAACACCCAGACTGGGGAAGGATCTCAAAGCAACCTGCAGTGCCCCAGCTCAGACAAGTATTTCTGTTTGCAACTGTGAAAAAAGCTGCTTTTTGATGGAAACTTAGGACAGCAAGGAGATTAATGGCATGATCACCTTATGACCTAGCTTGACAAGAGCTGGCAAGGTAGCAGAGAAAGTAGCAAAGAAGGTACCATTCTTTGAAACTCAGACTGGAACAATTTGGACAAGGAAAACCTCTCTCAAATACACCCTGGGCTATGTAATCATAAACCATAGACAACACCAGACTTTTATGGTTTACCTGAAATCTCTGCTTTTCACAGGAGTCAATTCATACATCTGTCTCACTCAATCCTTTGCTGACTTGGAAACATAAATTTTGAAGCAAATCTGTACAGCTCAAGTGGGTTCTACTTTTTGAGCATCCATGTCCCATTCAGTCCCTGCTAATACTCCAGGTGCCATTTTCTCCCCGCTGGGACACAACTGTGGATACCCAGAGTTCCTCATCTGCTTGCACTGCTGGGGGACCAGCACACAAAACCACAGTCTCTGATTTATGTAGGCATTCTTGAAGACATGCTGTAGACATTCTTGAGATATCCAGCCTGAGTTATCTTCCTTTACAATTGGTTTCATTAAAGAATGATCTTTAAGGGGATGCTATGAAAACCTTTCATCCTTTCCTAGAAGCAGCCAGGCTTGGTTGTTATGCTCTTATCCTAAACTGCCAGGAACACACCTGAGATGAATCCTTTTTGTTGACAGCAGTGATTTTTTCCCCTGAGTGATTTCTCTGTAATCCTAGTGTGATTTCTCACTGATTCAACCTTATGGTTCTGTTAGGTTTTCTGCTTCCCTACAAACAGATTTTGGTTTGTCTTCCATATTGGGGTATGTTCATCATAAAAAACATGGTGAAACAGATTCTGAGCAAAGTATAGCACTTTTAAGGTTATAATATGGATTCATGGCTTGAGTCAACACTGAGTTACTTGAACTTTATTTCAGAGCCTTTTCAAGGGTTAATTATAGGCTGGCACAAAAGGTTAGGCAGGCATTTGTTCCTTTTGCTGCCTGGTATCATCACTCTTGAATAGCAAAGGCTGCTACATATCACTTATTCACTTAATTGTGAATTACTTAATTGTGAATTGGGATCTACAGAACAAATATTCATGAAGATATTTTAAGTGAGGAACTCTGTAGGGCAAATGTTCATGAAGCTTGTTCTCTCCTCAGCCACACACAAGGTGTATTTGAAAGCCATATGTCACTTTGTTCACAGAGTCAAGTGCTTGTCAGCATGAGTACAGGAAGTTCATTAAGGTGAAATATGGGGAAAAGAAACGGGATCTTGTTTGTTCCACCTTACTTGGGCATATCCTCACAGCCACCAGTGCTGATAAACATGGAAGCTCAGCTGCAATGTGGAGTGGCCACAAAAGCCTGAAGAGAGCACACAAAATGGTCTCTTCTGATGCCATGTCCATCCCTTGTCCTCACCAATCTCTGTGAGCTGAGTTAAGCAGGATTCTGGATGTCTCTAGAGGATGTGCCCAATAGGGACTGGTTGTACTGGCATGACTTAGCTGGGCTTATAACGCTGCTTCATCAGCTCACAGAGGCTTGGGACATGAGTCCTACTGGGGACACCTCACCCCACCTGCCTAACATTTTAAATTCAATGAGAAATAATACAGCCAAACAGCATATCACCCTCAGAGTAAATAATTTCTTGAAAATATCAGATCTAAATCTACCCTCTTTCAGTTTAAAAGAGTTTTTCTTTCTCCTGTCACTATCTGCTCATGTTAAAAATCACTCTTCAAATCTTTTATAAGCCCTATTTAAGCACAAAAAGACAACAATGAGGTGTCCCCAGAACCTTCTCTTCTCCAGGCTGAACCCTCAGCTCTCCCACCCTGTCTCCAGAACAGAAGGGCTGCAGCCTCACAGCATCTTCACAGCCTCCTCTCGACTCACTCCAGCAGCTTTGCATCCTTCTGATGTTGGGGTCTCTGGATATAGAAGCAGCTCTGCAAGTGGGATCACACCAGAGCCAAGAAGAATCACCTCCCTTGAACTGCTGGTAAATGGTATTTAAACATGGACATCAGGCTCTGTGATTTATTGCATTCTGTTGGGTTGGTACAGCTGCCTCACCTGCCTAGAGCCCCAGCTACTCATGGGTGTACATGTGTGTAAAAATCCATGTGCTTTAACAGCCTCTGCTGGCAAGGACCACCTGCCTATAGACTCAAGAAGTTTAGGTGTCACCCCAAAGGATGCACTCATGCAGGGGCTGAGGGCTCTAGGCTGTAACCATTCTGGGATATATTCCCTGTTCCTCTCCAGAACAGATCTAACCCAATGCTTTTTTCTTCTTGTCTTTCAGTTTCTGAATCTAGTCCCTGACTGGCTCAGAGGAAAAGTTCTACTAATATCAACAGCATATGATCAGTTGTGAAAAGCCACAGCCTTGATAAACTACAATAATTCATATTCTCTGAGGAACTACTCCTTCTCACTGCTCTGTTTATACCTCCCACAGCTGTGATAACAGTAAGACTTTTGCTACAAGAACAACCCAGAACTTGCTACTTCCATGTGAAAACATAACAGCCTCAGTTACTGACTCATCCTAATACTCTGTGGGACAACTCCTATATTTTTACACTTTTTAAAAAATTTGTACTTCCCTGTTCTTCTGTCTTCTGCTCTTTTTTCCTTCAGCACAAAAAAATGCATGGTGCATGCAATGCTCTTTGGTTGTTTCATTTTCTTACTTGTTTTGGTGGTTGGGTGGTTGTTTTTTTTTTTTTTTAACTGGAGAAAGTGAGCCAGGAAAGAAGCATATCAAAAGCACATCAGGGCAGACAGTGCCAACAGGCCAGCCAACAGTTTTGCTGCTGGCAGAGATATATGTGTCAGAAAGCATCTCTGAATAAACAATAATTAACCAAATGAAAAATAATAAAAATAAAAGCAGCAGAAAGCTTTCTTTCATTCAAACATGCCAAAAAGTAAAATTTTGGCAAGAGATAGTCTGAGAAAGTGCCTGAAGAGCTGGAAGTAGGTTCTGTATCATACAGAAGAGCCAAAAATGTGTTTAGCCTCAAATAGCATGTGATGCATTGCAAAATGCTTCAAGAGGAGATATTTAAAGGGTGGGATGGTTGGCATGGAGAGGAAAAGGGGGTGAGGCATCGCTGTTGGAGGAATATCTTCAGCCTTCAAACAACAGCCACTAAAACACCCCAAATGCTCTGCCTCCCCAGGGGTGACAAGGGTTGGAAGTTTTGTGCAGGGTGGCTTTTGAGGGATAATACAATCTCATTTAAGAGTATTTTTAACTGTTCCTTTCATAGTGAGAAGAAAAAGCCCAAAGATAGGGCCTGATTCAGGGATGTCAGTAAGATTTGGATTAATGGGGTTTGGATTGAACCCATGGTGTAAGATACAATGCTCCAATCTAGCCATAAATTAAGTGACTTCCATTAATGTTTATATTTCCTTTAATTTATTTAACCAAGAAAGTCAGCAGAGGCCCATAGGTCTCAGTATTAAGAATGAAGTGGCCAAGACAGCAGCAGATAAAACTCACACCAGCGTAAATCAAAGCTTCCATAAGTTATACCATACTCAAGAAACCACTGGTGAGTAAGGCAATAAAATGTGACCATTTTTGCTTTATTGTCTCATTCTCAACTCTCACTTTCTGCTGGAGCCAAACATAATTTCTCCTTTGTCCTTTTCAAGAGGTTCTGGAGACAATGGACCAAACTTATTGCAAACCCAGGGTCTAGAGTGCCAGTTCAGGAGCTGGGATTTGCAAGAAACTCACAAATGTTTTCCCTTCCTTTATGACCAGATAATAACAAAGATGAGATCCAGAAGCTTTACTACTTCTTTTCTTATTTAATGTTGGAAAAGGCTGCACCTCCACCTTATTAAACCCACATTATGAAAAATTATTGCAGCCCAGCATTGTTTTGCCCTATATAATTTGAGTTTTTCCACATATAGACAGCTATCTATATCCTGGAAATGGATGTGCTTAGTTTTTCCCATCTCAGGGTGCAAAGAGTCATGGTGCCCCCCAGCAGAGGAGCTGGTTCAACATTTCACCTTCCCTAGGACAAGGCTGCAGAGACACTGTGGATGCGGTTTTCACCAGAACAAATATTTAATCTTTGAAAGTTCATCTTGGCAAGTAGCCCTTTTCCCATCCAGTCATTGAACCTATCCCCTCTGGACTTTTGGGTGTAGCAAGTGCTCTCCTCTCCTCTCCTCTCCTCTCCTCTCCTCTCCTCTCCTCTCCTCTCCTCTCCTCTCCTCTCCTCTCCTCTCCTCTCCTCTCCTCTCCTCTCCTCTCCTCTCCTCTCCTCTCCTCTCCTCTCCTCTCCTCTCCTCTCCTCTCCTCTCCTCTCCTCTCCTCTCCTCTCCTCTCCTCTCCTCTCCTCTCCTCTCCTCTCCTCTCCTCTCCTCTCCTCTCCTCTCCTCTCCTCTCCTCCCCTTTCCCTCCCCTCCCCTTTCCCTCCCAGGACAGTACCAGTTTACAGCTGTGTTGCAGTGATGCTGTTCCTGCCACTACAATCATGACTCTGTCATGATTTCCATTATAAACCTCAAACTGGATTTCTGTGGCAGGATGGGGCTGGGGGATGGTGGTTTTTCTTTTCTTTTCTTTTTTCTTTTCTTTTCTTTTCTTTTCTTTTCTTTTCTTTTCTTTTCTTTTCTTTTCTTTTCTTTTCTTTTCTTTTCTTTTCTTTTCTTTTCTTTTCTTTTCTTTTCTTTTCTTTTCTTTTCCTTGGGTCTATAATTTGATCATAAAACCTCACACTGGGATAAAATTCAGCTGCCAGGTCTTGGATACTAAATCTGATTTAACCCTGAGCATGCTGAACTGCTTTCAGGTGTTGGGCACTGCTTTGGGGTGTTGGGCATGCCAAGGTGTGGGAGATGAGTCCTTGGGGGCAGCAAGAAGGGGTGGCCCACTTTGATTTGGGGTATCTGGGAGCCAAAATGCAGGGAAAATCCAGCTGGGCAATGCTACATCCCAACTGCCATGGTCTCCCTCAGCTTCTCTTGGGCTACAGGCCCTTATTCCCTTAATAACAAGGGAATTTGATAAGGGATATTGATATCCCTTATTCCTTTGATTGACATCTTTATTCCATATCCTCATGGATATCCTCATGCTTGATCTGTTCCCCTTCACACTAAGTTTCTTAGTGCATTTAATGCATATTAATTTAAACCCCCACATTAATTAGTGACATTATTTGTCACTCTAAAGTATCTTGAACCCCTTATTCTATATGTCACTGAATCAGGTCTTTGATCAGTCCTTGTTTCCTAAGCCCCACTCCAGAGAAACTGAGTTTTCCCAGAAAGACCACTTAAGTTCATTTTAGTTTTGGATCTGACAGCAGCTGCAATCCACAAGAAACCACTGGTCTCCAAAAACCTGGGGCCAAACTCATCCAGTCAGGGCTCATATGTTCCACCAGATCAGAATGCCTTTCAGTTGTCTCCTCAGGAGAAACTAAGGTGAGAACTCAGTAGAATCACAGAGTCATTCGGGCTGGAAAAGAGCTTTAGGAACGTTGAATCCAACCATTAAACAGCCAATCTAAACAGTGCTGCCACTAACTCATGTCCCCAAATGCCACATCTACACAGCTGTTAAATCCCTTCAGGGATGGGAGGTCTACCACTGCCCTGGGCAGCCTGTGACAGGACTTCAGAGCCCTTCTGGGGAAGAAATTTTCCCTCTTATCCAATTCAAATTTCCTCCCAGCTGCCCTTCATAGGACTCATGCTGTAGATCCTGAGCACAGCACAGACACAGCTGACTCATGGACAAGGATTTACTGGGGGCAAAAAATATCTACCATGAGGACACACTGCATCAGGGCAGGCAGAATGGGAACTGCTGATGTATCAGCTGCCCACAGATTCCTCATCTCTGAAATGCTATAGAGAAAAGGCCCGATGAAAGGGAGTGACACTGTCTTGCAGTCATGGTGGGATGGAGCAAGCACAGCTCCAGTTCAGCCCATCTTCTTTAGATACCTTCTCTAGCCTAGAAATAAACCCTTTCTGATGTGGTGCCTCCCTGTATCTAATTTTTTAATTCTTTTTAATCTCAGCATAATTGTTTATACTTAGGCACACAGGTTTAAATATAACTAAATCAGCATGAAGTGGATTCTGATGGCAGCTAGTGAGTTTTTCTTCCATGGATGGTGCTGCTTCTCTTCAATGGTCTGTAGGTCACTCATGCAGCTCTGAGTGTAGAAGATGATGGGGTAGCATGTTCCAAAGAGCACAACAGATGGCTCAGTGCCTAGGATGCTCTAAGGGACTCCTAGGAAAGCATCCAATCCCAGATCCATCCCCAGTTCATTCTGGAGAAAAGGATGTTCTCTCCTAGACCTGCTTATCACTCCACTTTGCCTGGAATGGAAGGGGTGGAGGAGAAGGAGAAAGCACACTTCATTAAACCAATGCAGCACAAAACCTGGACACATGTTCTCATCAGGAAAGCAAGCACAACAGCACTTCCCTAGCCTGCAGGGACACAGTGAGAGGCCGTTAAAGACTTTTGCAATGATCAGATACTTTAGCCATGAACATCCTCCTGAGAGCTTAAAATTGATGGGATGAGGTATCATGACTGTACAAAACTCTAATCTATCAAAGCAATAATCTAAGGAAGAAAGACACTTTACAACACAGTTACACAGCAGATGGTTAGTGACTCATGATGTGTTCCACCAATTGTACACAGGAAAACAGTATCAATAAAATATGCTGACATGACAGATTAATAGCTTAGAACTGCAATCCAGGAGAGGTTAGACTGGCCTATCCTTCCTCTGGGGTTCTTAACAAGAAGGAATTAAATAAATATTACAAACTGAAGATTAAATGCAAGTAATATTAAAGCAAGGCTTTGGTCTGCATGGAGACTGTAAAACTGGTATCACAGGACTCAAGTGTTTAATGTGCTGCAGTGACACCGCTACAACACTGCACTGCTGCTCATGCTGCCAACCCACTCCAGGATCTGAGAAGCCAGAAGTGCTCCTCTGGCTGTGGCACCACCTCTGGCAGCATCATGGGCCTGATCCTTCTCATCCTTTGCATATCATTGTGATCACTCCCATCCTGGAAAAAAACAAAAAAAAAAATAACCAGAAGGGTGGTGGTTTGTTTGTTTATTTGTTTGATTGATTCTTTGTTTATTTGTTTTAAACTTTTTGGAAGTGAAACACATCTTCCTGGAGCTTATCACTGCTAAATAATTTCTTGTGAGGCAGATGATTTCACCTCATGTACATATTCTTCTCTTAGACTTTCCTGTTTAGATTCCAACAGAAACTGGGTGGAGATGAAGGAACAGTGGTTATTCACACCAGATCATTTAAAGCACTTAGAATAATTGTCTAAGATGGTTTAGAACTTCCATAGTCAGTGGAGGGAAGGAAGATGCTCCAAAAGGCAGTTGGGAGCCCTGGGGCTGAGGTCAGAACTGGCATTTTGGTTGGAAGCTGCTGTGTTTCAGGTGATGGTTTCCCATCCAACCCTAACCATGAAACCTTGCCCACAAAAGGTTCCATTTGCTTCAGCCTTCTCCAGCATTCAAGGAAGTGGATGTCTAATTCAGTTGGCTCTCCTTCCTGTGAAGGTGATGGACAGTATGGTCCACTGCTCCACAGGGGTCTGGAACAAGCCTTTCCCATTTCAGACTAGCGTAAGGAATTCAGGAAAATTCTGGAAATTTGGATCTCTGTTTTGGAAGAAGCAAAACAGAAAAGGAAGAAAAGAAGGAAAAAGAACAAGAGTGGGGGGGAAGAGAAGGAGAAAAGAAAAGGAAAGGAAAGGAAAGGAAAGGAAAGGAAAGGAAAGGAAAGGAAAGGAAAGGAAAGGAAAGGAAAGGAAAGGAAAGGAAAGGAAAGGAAAGGAAAGGAAAGGAAAGGAAAGGAAAGGAAAGGAAAGGAAAGGAAAGGAAAGGAAAGGAAAGGAAAGGAAAGGAAAGGAAAGGAAAGGAAAGGAAAGGAAAGGAAAGGAAAGGAAAGGAAAGGAAAGGAAAGGAAAGGAAAGAAAGAAAAGAAAAGAAAAGAAAAGAAAAGAAAAGAAAAGAAAAGAAAAGAAAAGAAAAGAAAAGAAAAGAAAAGAAAAGAAAAGAAAAGAAAAGAAAAGAAAAGAAAAGAAAAGAAAAGAAAAGAAAAGAAAGAGGGAGAGGGAGAGGAAGGAAAGCATGAAAAAAGCTACCTTTGTTTCTTGTTACATTAAATTTAAAACACCACACTGGTAGCAATATATTGGCCTCATTACACAAAGACAGTAAGATCCAGCTAGCTCATAATTCCACCAATAAAGATCATGATTTGTCAATAAAAATTAAGGCAGTCACTGATCCATAGTCTAGATTTCCTGCTTGGAGTGGAATTGTAAAATATGATGATCAAATTTGGTGCAAAACAGAGCAAATGTGAAAGGTAAGCCAGGTAAAAATATACTCCTCCTCTTGCCACTGTCACAGGAAGCCAGACAGGACCAGGTCCTTCATCAGAACACCCCAAACCACCTACAGCCATTGTGAAGAGAAATCCCATTTTTTAAGCTGTATGGAAAATCTTTGCTCATGATTTTATGTGTAACTTTTTTGGCAACTTAGAAAAAGAGGCACAGAGGGGTTTGACTGAAAACTGATGACACAATCTCTCCCTGCTCTTAGCATTTTGGCATGCAGCACAAACGCATTTCTGAAATCCCTCCAGTATCTAGATCTGTACCTGGAATCTTTTTAGGACTAATATTAAAAGTGTATAGAAGACTAGAGGCAGGTCTGCTCAGAGGACTGAACATCAAATTAGTTCCCCACCTTTCTATCAGTGAACAATAAAAAGTCAAGTGTCTTGTGTGATATACTTTAGCCTCTGGTGGGAAAAAAATGTTGATAAAGTATCTTGAACTTAATTTCAAACTAATTTGTTTGGTGTTTTCTCAAAGAGCCTTAAAAATGTTGGCAATCTCCTAAGCGTGACTACAGGTCTTGTTTAGTCAGCTCCTAACCCCACCACTGAGCCCCGGTCTTCCAGGAACACAGGCCAAAATAAAACACTTGAAAAAAAAATACATGTGGCCTTTACTTAGAAGTCTTAAGGCTATCCAGATCATAAATTTGTTTTGGGGTGTGTGGCAATACTCATTTACTCCCAATTGATTGTTTTATTTGTGGGAGCTTTTCAGCCAAGGTAGAAAGCCAGAAAGTGCTGATCATAGTAAATCCATAACATACCTTTAAGTAATAGCTGAAGGTACTCACCAAAACCTATCCTCAGGTAAAAAAGATATAAGAGACATTCATTCAAACATCCTGGTTTGATCCCACATCTTGGGCAGATGGGGTGGGGAGTATGGATTCTGCCCCTCTGCTCTGCTCAGGTGAGACCCCACCTGCAGAGCTGCCTCCAGCCCTGGGGTCCAACATCAGAAGGACATGGAGCTGCTGGGGAAAGTCCAGAGGAGGCCACAGAGATGCTCTGAGGGCTGGAGCCCCTCTGCTCTGGAGACAGGCTGGGAGAGCTGGGGGTGTTCACACTGGAGAAGGGAAGGCTCCAGGGAAATGGAATTGTGGCCACAGTAACTGAAGGGAACCTGTAAGAAAGATGGAGAGAGGCTAATTACAAGGGCCTGGAGGGACAGGACAAGGGGAATGGCTTCCCACTGCCAGAGGGCAGGGTTAGATGGGATACTGGGCAGAAATTCTTCCATGTGAGGGTGTTGAGGCCCTGGCACAGGTTGTCCTGAGAAGCTGTGGCTGCCCCATCCCTGAAAGTGTTCCAGGCCAGGTTGGGTGTGTCCTGGAGAAACCTGGTCTAGTGGAAGGTGCCTTGCCCATGGCAGGGTGTGGAACTGGGTGACCTTTAAGGTCCCTTCCAACCCAAACCATCTATTACTCAATGATTGTATGATTTGCATCAATGAAGATGACCAGGGGGATAGTAATGTCATTATTAGAGGGCTGCAAACAAAAAAGCAAAACTCTGGAAAACAAAGAACATCTGGATTTGAGGGGGAGATGAGGCTCTTCTGAGTGTCAGCAAAGGAGCAGGGCAAGGTACCCCACACCAAGCAAACAGCTTGTGGCCTCACTACAGCCACAATGGTAAAGCTGCTTCTGGGAAGCTTTGGGATGAGGTTTGCTTTCAAGTTTTAATTATTTAAACTTCAAAGGGGAATCAAAAGAACTTGGGCTTGTGGGGCAGAGCTTTTCATGGTCTTCACCATGGCATTTTTCTGAGGGAGGGGTCTGCATCTGCACTCATGTTTCAGTTCACAACAAACCCAAACCAAAGAGGTGAGCTCCAGGTGAGCACCTATCACATGCTGACCAAGAGTGGGCCACAGGACTGGCTATAGCTAATTAAAAGACGAAAGCCCTCTGAACTGTGGATGGGAAGTCATCAGCACTTTTCCACTCTGCATAGCCTGGAGGTGGGGCTACAGCCAGGCATCTTCACCAAAGAGCTGTGGTTAGTGGTGGGGTATGGCTGAAGGCTGCATCAAGAGATGCAGAAGCTCTCAGAATTCATAGCCATGTCTACACTGCCAAATAACAAAGTCTAGTGAGTGTCCCTGACCCTGAGACCAAGGGGTATGGACCAGTATCCACCTTGCTCAGGGCTGTCCCTCTCTTGAGCACAGCCCCCTAGAGAGCACATGGCTTCCCCCAGATCAGGTGTTGCCCCTCTGGCCCTAAGACAACAGAACTGTTTTGTGTGTTTTGGCCAAGTTAAACTGTCTGCAATAATATGTGAGGTGTGCTGCAGACCACTGGAGTGGTGTTTTCTAGCAGGAAACCAACGTTTGAGGGTGTGAAGCCTCTTCAGATATGCTGCATGGGACCAGCAAGACCTAAACAGGGTCAGATTGACATGATTGCCTATGAGGACTCTTGAGTAAATTCACTTCAGGCTGAGTATGTGGCAAGGGAATGAGCAATGTGGATCATCAGGATGGTCTCAAGCTCATCTTTTGGTGTTCTCCTGGTCAGCAATGCAGACAAATGCTTTTTGCTGGGTCAGCCATGTATTAACGTGCAGCTGAAAGAGGCATTGTGCCTTCTGCACCTTGCACATACAGCTTCCTCCCTTTGCTCCCAGCCTTTAAGAAACTGAAATGCAATGTGGAAAATTCAGGTCTGGGGGAAGAGTTTGAAGAAAAACCCGCATTACTCCTCCACTCATCAAATTCCTCAACTCTTTGAACACGAACCACAATAAAACCAATATTATAACAAAGGGGACACTACATTGGCATCTCTTTGAATATGAACCACAATAAAGCCAATATTATAACAAAGGGGACACTACATTAGCATCCTTAGTGAGTGCACCACACATGGGGTAAGAGACACCTGACCAAACACAGTCATCACCATGTCCCCTCGTGTTTGAGCTAGTCATGTCCAGCTTACCCTGAAGGCAACATAGAAAGAAGGACATTGACACATATTTTCCCTGACATGCAGTATTGAGACAAGGTAGATGAACTGCCCTCCAAGAAACTCTCCAAACCAAAGACATCTGAATGCTGATGCAGGTGAGAAGAATCCATGTCCAGAAGGAACCAAGAACCCTTTCATTTACAACACTGCTTCAAATACAAGCACTTAAAAATAACTCTTAGGAACCCAAGACACTCCATTACATGGATGCAGGTGGGATGGGTGAGCCTGTGGAGTATATGCAGAAGTAGGGAGTGCTAGACTTGAGATGCAGTGAAGGACTTTAAGCAACAATGGAAATGTGCAGGGTTAAACCAGAATCTCTATGCAAAGGAGAATGCATTGTCTGAGCAAAAGCTTTCCAACACCAAGGGGCAGTAAACAAGCTGCAGGAAGAAAAGCTGTGGCAACTGCACTACATAAGTAGAAAGAATAATACGCTGCTTTCCTGTTGGCAGGAGTAATGTATTTCCCTTTCTGGGCATGGGTGAAAGGCAGGTCCCACAACTCCAGCATCCACCTCACCACGCATGGCTGGTTGGGAAATCCCAATCTCTTGGCAAAGGCAGTTTTGTAGCTGTGATGGCTCATGGAAAGGCAACTGACCTGTTCAAACCCACCCTGAACCTCTGAAAAGTGAGCACTGGCTGCCAGGGTGAGACGCTCTGGAACTCGTGCTTGTAGAATCCAGCCCCAGGAGCAGGGCAAAATTCAGCAAAATGCAACATAATTAACTTCAGATGTACCTGTCAAGATGTCACAGACACAGTCCTGGAGAGGAGCAGCATATTATTTGTTTCTCATAATGTAGCAATTATCTTGTTGTAAGAGGGGCTCTCTCCAGGGCTCCCTTGCTGCCTTTTGTTTTCCTTCCACATTGATTCACACATTATTTAACTTTTGACTTGGACACAGCAGGTTAAAGCATTTAACAGCTTGGCTGCTTGCTCAGACAGAGCTCAGAAAGGGAGGGGAGGAGGAGGTGGCAATTTTTTGCCTTAAATTTTCAAGGTTTCTGTGCTACATTTTTCTAAGGGAGAGACGAAAGAGAAGGGAAGGGAAGGGGGGAGTGGGAAATGGCATTCCACAAAGACGGAGTCACATTTTCCAGGATTATAACATGCTCTCTGCTGTCCCCAGCTTTCACTGGGAGATGCATTCCTGCTCCACAGTGGAGAAAAGGTCAGTGGTAAAAATTTCGCAGGAACTCCATCATTGTCCTCATGGGACACGTTCATCAGGAGGAGAGAGTCAGGCGTCGTGCTCTGTCGACAGAAATCCACATCACAAAACATATTATTGGGGGA